>NC_136626.1:2148134-2467634 GCF_933228915.1 Telmatherina bonti | reverse complement strand
CTGAACCGGAATCCGCTGGATTTATGCGGTCTGAACTGGAATCCGCTGGATTTAATCGGTCTGAATTGGAATTGGCTGGATTTAATCAATCTGAACTGGAATTGGCTGGATTTAATCGATCTGAACCGGAATCCGCTGGATTTAATCGGTCTGAACTGGAATTGGCTGGATTTAATCCATCTGAACCAGAATCCGCTGGATTTAATCGATCTGAACCGGAATCCGCTGGATTTAATCGATCTGAACCGGAATCCGCTGGATTTAATCGGTCTGAACTAGAATCCGCTGGATTTAATCGGTCTGAACAAGAATCCGCTGGATTTAATTGAACTGAACTTGAATTGGCTGGATTTAATCGGTCTGAACTGGAATTCGCTGGATTTAATTGAACTGAACTTGAATCCGCTGGATTTAATCGGTCTGACCCGGAATTGGCTGGATTTAATCGGTCTGAATTGGAATTGGCTGGATTTAATCGATCTGAACCTAAATTGGCGGGATTTAATTTATCTGAACTTGAATCCGCTGGATTTAATCGATCTGAACTAAAATCCGCTGGATTTAATCGGTCTTAACTGGAATTGGCTGGATTTAATCAATCTGAACTGGAATTGGCTGGATTTAATCGATCTGAACCGGAATCCGCTGGATTTAATCGGTCTGAACTGGAATTGGCTGGATTTAATCGATCTGAACCGGAATCCGCTGGATTTAATCGATCTGAACCAGAATCCGCTGGATTTAATCGGTCTGAACAAGAATCCGCTGGATTTAATCGATCTGAACCGGAATCCGCTGGATTTAATCGATCTGAACAAGAATCCGCTGGATTTAATCGATCTGAACTGGAATTGGCTGGATTTAATCGATCTGAACCGGAATCCGCTGGATTTAATCGGTTTGAATTGGAATTGGCTGGATTTAATCGATCTGAACCGGAATCCGCTGGATTTAATCGATCTGAACCGGAATCCGCTGGATTTAATCAATCTGAACAAGAATCCGCTGGATTTAATCGGTCTGAACAAGAAACCGCTGTATTTAATCGATCTGAACTGGAATTGGCTGGATTTAATCGATCTGAACCGGAATCCGCTGGATTTAATCGGTTTGAATTGGAATTGGCTGGATTTAATCGATCTGAACTAAAATCCGCTGGATTTAATCGGTCTGAACTGGAATATGCTGGATTTAATCAATCTGAACTGGAATTGGCTGGATTTAATCGATCTGAACCGGAATCCGCTGGACTTAATCGGTCTGAACTGGAATCCGCTGGATTTAATCGGTCTGAACTGGAAGTGGCTGGATTTAATCGGTCTGAACCGGAATCCGCTGGACTTAATTGGTCTGAACTGGAATCCGCTGGATTTAATTGGTCTGAACTAAAATCCGCTGGATTTAATTGATCTGAACTTGAATCCGCTGGATTTAATCGGTCTGACCCGGAATTGGCTGGATTTAATCGATCTGAAATTAAACGGGCTGGATTTAATCGATCTGAAATTGAACTGGCTGGATTTAATCGATCTGAACCGGAATCCGCTGGATTTAATCGGTCTGAATTGGAATTGGCTGGATTTAATCGATCTGAACCTGAATTGGCGGGATTTAATTTATCTGAACTTGAATCCGCTGGATCTAATCGATCTGAACTAAAATCCACTGGATTTAATCGGTCTGAACTGGAATTGGCTGGATTTAATCAATCTGAACTGGAATTGGCTGGATTTAATCGATCTGAACCGGAATCCGCTGGATTTAATCGGTCTGAACTGGAATTGGCTGGATTTAATCCATCTGAACCAGAATCCGCTGGATTTAATCGATCTGAACCGGAATCCGCTGGATTTAATCGATCTGAACCGGAATCCGCTGGATTTAATCGGTCTGAACTAGAATCCGCTGGATTTAATTGAACTGAACTTAATTTGGCTGGATTTAATCGGTCTGAACTGGAATTCGCTGGATTTAATTGAACTGAGCTTGAATCCGCTGGATTTAATCGGTCTGACCCGGAATTGGCTGGATTTAATCGGTCTGAATTGGAATTGGCTGGATTTAATCGATCTGAACCTAAATTGGCGGGATTTAATTTATCTGAACTTGAATCCGCTGGATTTAATCGATCAGAACTAAAATCCGCTGGATTTAATCGGTCTGAACTGGAATTGGCTGGATTTAATCAATCTGAACTGGAATTGGCTGGATATAATCGATCTGAACCGGAATCCGCTGGATTTAATCGGTCTGAACTGGAATTGGCTGGATTTAATCGATATGAACAAGAATCCGCTGGATTTAATCGATCTGAACCAGAATCCGCTGGATTTAATCGGTCTGAACAAGAATCCGCTGGATTTAATCGATCTGAACTGGAATCCGCTGGATTTAATCGGTCTGAACTTGAATCCGCTGGATTTAATCGGTCTGACCCGGAATTGGCTGGATTTAATCGATCTGAAATTAAATGGGCTGGATTTAATCGATCTGAAATTGAATGGGTTGGATTTAATCGATCTGAACCGGAATCCGCTGGATTTAATCGGTCTGAATTGGAATTGGCTGGATTTAATCGGTCTGAATTGGAATTGGCTGGATTTAATCGATCTGAACCTGAATTGGCGGGATTTAATTTATCTGAACTTGAATCCGCTGGATTTAATCGATCTGAACTAAAATCCGCTGGATTTAATCGGTCTGAACTGGAATTGGCTGGATTTAATCAATCTGAACTGGAATTGGCTGGATTTAATCGATCTGAACCGGAATCCGCTGGATTTAATCGGTCTGAACTGGAATTGGCTGGATTTAATCGATCTGAACCGGAATCCACTGGATTTAATCGGTCTTAACTGGAATTGGCTGGATTTAATTGATCTGAACCAGAATCCGCTGGATTTAATCGATCTGAACCGGAATCCGCTGGATTTAATCGGTCTGAACTGGAATTGGCTGGATTTAATCGGTCTGAACTAGAATCCGCTGGATTTAATCGGTCTGAACAAGAATCCGCTGGATTTAATCGGTCTGAACTGGAATTGGCTGGATTTAATCAATCTGAACTGGAATTGGCTGGATTTAATCGATCTGAACCGGAATCCGCTGGATTTAATCGGTCTGAACTGGAATTGGCTGGATTTAATCCATCTGAACCAGAATCCGCTGGATTTAATCGATCTGAACCGGAATCCGCTGGATTTAATCGATCTGAACCGGAATCCGCTGGATTTAATCGGTCTGAACTAGAATCCGCTGGATTTAATCGGTCTGAACAAGAATCCGCTGGATTTAATCGTTCTGAACTTGAATTGGCTGGATTTAATCGGTCTGAACTGGAATTCACTGGACTTAATCGATCTGAACCGGAATCCGCTGGATTTATGCGGTCTGAACTGGAATCCGCTGGATTTAATCGGTCTGAATTGGAATTGGCTGGATTTAATCAATCTGAACTGGAATTGGCTGGATTTAATCGATCTGAACCGGAATCCGCTGGATTTAATCGGTCTGAACTGGAATTGGCTGGATTTAATCCATCTGAACCAGAATCCGCTGGATTTAATCGATCTGAACCGGAATCCGCTGGATTTAATCGATCTGAACCGGAATCCGCTGGATTTAATCGGTCTGAACAAGAATCCGCTGGATTTAATTGAACTGAACTTGAATTGGCTGGATTTAATCGGTCTGAACTGGAATTCGCTGGATTTAATTGAACTGAACTTGAATCCGCTGGATTTAATCGGTCTGACCCGGAATTGGCTGGATTTAATCGGTCTGAATTGGAATTGGCTGGATTTAATCGATCTGAACCTAAATTGGCGGGATTTAATTTATCTGAACTTGAATCCGCTGGATTTAATCGATCTGAACTAAAATCCGCTGGATTTAATCGGTCTTAACTGGAATTGGCTGGATTTAATCAATCTGAACTGGAATTGGCTGGATTTAATCGATCTGAACCGGAATCCGCTGGATTTAATCGGTCTGAACTGGAATTGGCTGGATTTAATCGATCTGAACCGGAATCCGCTGGATTTAATCGATCTGAACCAGAATCCGCTGGATTTAATCGGTCTGAACAAGAATCCGCTGGATTTAATCGATCTGAACCGGAATCCGCTGGATTTCATCGATCTGAACAAGAATCCGCTGGATTTAATCGATCTGAACTGGAATTGGCTGGATTTAATCGATCTGAACCGGAATCCGCTGGATTTAATCGGTTTGAATTGGAATTGGCTGGATTTAATCGATCTGAACCGGAATCCGCTGGATTTAATCGATCTGAACCGGAATCCGCTGGATTTAATCAATCTGAACAAGAATCCGCTGGATTTAATCGGTCTGAACAAGAAACCGCTGTATTTAATCGATCTGAACTGGAATTGGCTGGATTTAATCGATCTGAACCGGAATCCGCTGGATTTAATCGGTTTGAATTGGAATTGGCTGGATTTAATCGATCTGAACTAAAATCCGCTGGATTTAATCGGTCTGAACTGGAATATGCTGGATTTAATCAATCTGAACTGGAATTGGCTGGATTTAATCGATCTGAACCGGAATCCGCTGGACTTAATCGGTCTGAACTGGAATCCGCTGGATTTAATCGGTCTGAACTGGAAGTGGCTGGATTTAATCGGTCTGAACCGGAATCCGCTGGACTTAATTGGTCTGAACTGGAATCCGCTGGATTTAATTGGTCTGAACTAAAATCCGCTGGATTTAATCGGTCTGACCCGGAATTGGCTGGATTTAATCGATCTGAAATTAAACGGGCTGGATTTAATCGATCTGAAATTGAACTGGCTGGATTTAATCGATCTGAACCGGAATCCGCTGGATTTAATCGGTCTGAACTTGAATTGGCTGGATTTAATCGATCTGAAATAGAATTGGCTGGACTTAATCGGTCTGAACTGGAATTCGCTGGATTTAATCGGTCTGAACTGGAATTCACTGGACTTAATCGATCTGAACCGGAATCCGCTGGATTTATGCGGTCTGAACTGGAATCCGCTGGATTTAATCGGTCTGAATTGGAATTGGCTGGATTTAATCGATCTGAACTTGAATTGGCGGGATTTAATTTATCTGAACTTGAATCTGCTGGATTTAACCGATCTGAACTAAAATCCGCTGGATTTAATCGGTCTGAACTGGAATTGGCTGGATTTAATCGATCTGAACCGGAATCCGCTGGATTTAATCGATCTGAACTGGAATTGGCTGGATTTAATCGATCTGAACCGGAATCCGCTGGATTTAATCGGTTTGAATTGGAATTGGCTGGATTTAATCGATCCGAACCGGAATCCGCTGGATTTAATCGATCTGAACCGGAATCCGCTGGATTTAATCGATCTGAACCGGAATCCGCTGGATTTAATCGGTCTGAACAAGAATCCGCTGTATTTAATCGTTCTGAACTTGAATTGGCTGGATTTAATCGGTCTGAACTGGAATTCGCTGGATTTAATTGAACTGAACTTGAATCCGCTGGATTTAATCGGTCTGACCCGGAATTGGCTGGATTTAATCGATCTGAAATTAAATGGGCTGGATTTAATCGATCTGAAATTGAATTGGTTGGATTTAATCGATCTGAACCGGAATCCGCTGGATTTAATCGGTCTGAATTGGAATTGGCTGGATTTAATCGATCTGAACCTGAATTGGCGGGATTTAATTTATCTGAACTTGAATCCGCTGGATTTAATCGATCTGAACTAAAATCCGCTGGATTTAATCGGTCTGAACTGGAATTGGCTGGATTTAATCAATCTGAACTGGAATTGGCTGGATTTAATCGATCTGAACCGGAATCCGCTGGATTTAATCGGTCTTAACTGGAATTGGCTGGATTTAATCGATCTGAACCAGAATCCGCTGGATTTAATCGATCTGAACCGGAATCCGCTGGATTTAATCGATCTGAACCGGAATCCGCTGGATTTAATCGGTCTGAACTAGAATCCGCTGGATTTAATCGGTCTGAACTAGAATCCGCTGGATTTAATCGGTCTGAACAAGAATCCGCTGGATTTAATCGGTCTGAACTGGAATTGGCTGGATTTAATCAATCTGAACTGGAATTGGCTGGATTTAATCGATCTGAACCGGAATCCGCTGGATTTAATCGGTCTGAACTGGAATTGGCTGGATTTAATCCATCTGAACCAGAATCCGCTGGATTTAATCGATCTGAACCGGAATCCGCTGGATTTAATCGATCTGAACCGGAATCCGCTGGATTTAATCGGTCTGAACTAGAATCCGCTGGATTTAATCGGTCTGAACAAGAATCCGCTGGATTTAATCGTTCTGAACTTGAATTGGCTGGACTTAATCGATCTGAACCGGAATCCGCTGGATTTAATCGGTATGAACTAGAATCCGCTGGATTTAATCGGTCTGAACAAGAATCCGCTGGATTTAATCGTTCTGAACTTGAATAGGCTGGATTTAATCGTTCTGAACTTGAATAGGCTGGATTTAATCGGTCTGAACTGGAATTCGCTGGATTTAATTGAACTGAACTTGAATTGGCGGGATTTAATTTATCTGAACTTGAATCCGCTGGATTTAATCGATCTGAACTAAAATCCCCTGGATTTAATCGGTCTGAACAAGAATCCGCTGGATTTAATCGGTCTGAACTGGAATTGGCTGGATTTAATCAATCTGAACTGGAATTCACTGGACTTAATCGATCTGAACCGGAATCCGCTGGATTTATGCGGTCTGAACTGGAATCCGCTGGATTTAATCGGTCTGAATTGGAATTGGCTGGATTTAATCGATCTGAACTTGAATTGGCGGGATTTAATTTATCTGAACTTGAATCCGCTGGATTTAATCGATCTGAACTAAAATCCCCTGGATTTAATCGGTCTGAACTGGAATTGGCTGGATTTAATCGGTCTGAACTGGAATTGGCTGGATTTAATCGATCTGAACCGGAATCCGCTGGATTTAATCGATCTGAACTGGAATTGGCTGGATTTAATCGATCTGAACCGGAATCCGCTGGATTTAATCGATCTGAACCGGAATCCGTTGGATTTAATCGGTCTGAACAAGAATCCGCTGGATTTAATCGGTCTGAACTGGAATTCGCTGGATTTAATCGATCTAAACTGGAATTCGCTGGATTTAATCGATCTAAACTTGAATCCGCTGGATTTAATCGGTCTGACCCGGAATTGGCTGGATTTAATCGGTCTGAACTGGAATTCACTGGACTTAATCGATCTGAACCGGAATCCGCTGGATTTATGCGGTCTGAACTGGAATCCGCTGGATTTAATCGGTCTGAATTGGAATTGGCTGGATTTAATCGATCTGAACTTGAATTGGCGGGATTTAATTTATCTGAACTTGAATCCGCTGGATTTAATCGATCTGAACTAAAATCCCCTGGATTTAATCGGTCTGAACTGGAATTGGCTGGATTTAATCGGTCTGAACTGGAATTGGCTGGATTTAATCGATCTGAACCGGAATCCGCTGGATTTAATCGATCTGAACTGGAATTGGCTGGATTTAATCGATCTGAACTGGAATTCGCTGGATTTAATCGATCTAAACTGGAATTCGCTGGATTTATGCGGTCTGAACTGGAATCCGCTGGATTTAATCGGTCTGAATTGGAATTGGCTGGATTTAATCGATCTGAACTTGAATTGGCGGGATTTAATTTATCTGAACTTGAATCCGCTGGATTTAATCGATCTGAACTAAAATCCCCTGGATTTAATCGGTCTGAACAAGAATCCGCTGGATTTAATCGGTCTGAACTGGAATTCGCTGGATTTAATCGATCTAAACTGGAATTCGCTGGATTTAATCGGTCTGAACAAGAATCCGCTGGATTTAATCGGTCTGAACTGGAATTGGCTGGATTTAATCAATCTGAACTGGAATTCACTGGACTTAATCGATCTGAACCGGAATCCGCTGGATTTATGCGGTCTGAACTGGAATCCGCTGGATTTAATCGGTCTGAATTGGAATTGGCTGGATTTAATCGATCTGAACTTGAATTGGCGGGATTTAATTTATCTGAACTTGAATCCGCTGGATTTAATCGATCTGAACTAAAATCCCCTGGATTTAATCGGTCTGAACTGGAATTGGCTGGATTTAATCGATCTGAACCGGAATCCGCTGGATTTAATCCATCTGAACTGGAATTGGCTGGATTTAATCGATCTGAACCGGAATCCGCTGGATTTAATCGATCTGAACCGGAATCTGTTGGATTTAATCGGTCTGAACAAGAATCCGCTGGATTTAATCGGTCTGAACTGGAATTCGCTGGATTTAATCGATCTAAACTGGAATTCGCTGGATTTAATCGATCTAAACTTGAAGCCGCTGGATTTAATCGGTCTGACCCGGAATTGGCTGGATTTAATCGGTCTGAACTGGAATTCGCTGGACTTAATCGATCTGAACCGGAATCCGCTGGATTTATGCGGTCTGAACTGGAATCCGCTGGATTTAATCGGTCTGAATTGGAATTGGCTGGATTTAATCGATCTGAACTTGAATTGGCGGGATTTAATTTATCTGAACTTGAATCCGCTGGATTTAATCGATCTGAACTAAAATCCCCTGGATTTAATCGGTCTGAACTGGAATTGGCTGGATTTAATCGGTCTGAACTGGAATTGGCTGGATTTAATCGATCTGAACCGGAATCCGCTGGATTTAATCGATCTGAACTGGAATTGGCTGGATTTAATCGATCTGAACCGGAATCCGCTGGATTTAATCGATCTGAACCGGAATCCGTTGGATTTAATCGGTCTGAACAAGAATCCGCTGGATTTAATCGGTCTGAACTGGAATTCGCTGGATTTAATCGATCTAAACTGGAATTCGCTGGATTTAATCGGTCTGAACAAGAATCCGCTGGATTTAATCGGTCTGAACTGGAATTGGCTGGATTTAATCAATCTGAACTGGAATTCACTGGACTTAATCGATCTGAACCGGAATCCGCTGGATTTATGCGGTCTGAACTGGAATCCGCTGGATTTAATCGGTCTGAATTGGAATTGGCTGGATTTAATCGATCTGAACTTGAATTGGCGGGATTTAATTTATCTGAACTTGAATCCGCTGGATTTAATCGATCTGAACTAAAATCCCCTGGATTTAATCGGTCTGAACTGGAATTGGCTGGATTTAATCGGTCTGAACTGGAATTGGCTGGATTTAATCGATCTGAACCGGAATCCGCTGGATTTAATCGATCTGAACTGGAATTGGCTGGATTTAATCGATCTGAACCGGAATCCGCTGGATTTAATCGATCTGATCCGGAATCCGTTGGATTTAATCGGTCTGAACAAGAATCCGCTGGATTTAATCGGTCTGAACTGGAATTCGCTGGATTTAATCGATCTAAACTGGAATTCGCTGGATTTAATCGATCTAAACTTGAATCCGCTGGATTTAATCGGTCTGACCCGGAATTGGCTGGATTTAATCGGTCTGAACTGGAATTCACTGGACTTAATCGATCTGAACCGGAATCCGCTGGATTTATGCGGTCTGAACTGGAATCCGCTGGATTTAATCGGTCTGAATTGGAATTGGCTGGATTTAATCGATCTGAACTTGAATTGGCGGGATTTAATTTATCTGAACTTGAATCCGCTGGATTTAATCGATCTGAACTAAAATCCCCTGGATTTAATCGGTCTGAACTGGAATTGGCTGGATTTAATCGGTCTGAACTGGAATTGGCTGGATTTAATCGATCTGAACCGGAATCCGCTGGATTTAATCGTTCTGAACTGGAATTGGCTGGATTTAATCGATCTGAACCGGAATCCGCTGGATTTAATCGGTTTGAATTGGAATTGGCTGGATTTAATCGATCTGAACCGGAATCCGCTGGATTTATGCGGTCTGAACTGGAATCCGCTGGATTTAATCGGTCTGAATTGGAATTGGCTGGATTTAATCGATCTGAACTTGAATTGGCGGGATTTAATTTATCTGAACTTGAATCCGCTGGATTTAATCGATCTGAACTAAAATCCCCTGGATTTAATCGGTCTGAACTGGAATTGGCTGGATTTAATCGGTCTGAACTGGAATTGGCTGGATTTAATCGATCTGAACCGGAATCCGCTGGATTTAATCGATCTGAACTGGAATTGGCTGGATTTAATCGATCTGAACCGGAATCCGCTGGATTTAATCGATCTGAACCGGAATCCGTTGGATTTAATCGGTCTGAACAAGAATCCGCTGGATTTAATCGGTCTGAACTGGAATTCGCTGGATTTAATCAATCTGAACTGGAATTCACTGGACTTAATCGATCTGAACCGGAATCCGCTGGATTTATGCGGTCTGAACTGGAATCCGCTGGATTTAATCGGTCTGAATTGGAATTGGCTGGATTTAATCGATCTGAACTTGAATTGGCGGGATTTAATTTATCTGAACTTGAATCCGCTGGATTTAATCGATCTGAACTAAAATCCCCTGGATTTAATCGGTCTGAACTGGAATTGGCTGGATTTAATCGGTCTGAACTGGAATTCGCTGGATTTAATCGATCTAAACTGGAATTCGCTGGATTTAATCGGTCTGAACAAGAATCCGCTGGATTTAATCGGTCTGAACTGGAATTGGCTGGATTTAATCAATTTGAACTGGAATTCACTGGACTTAATCGATCTGAACCAGAATCCGCTGGATTTATGCGGTCTGAACTGGAATCCGCTGGATTTAATCGGTCTGAATTGGAATTGGCTGGATTTAATCGATCTGAACTTGAATTGGCGGGATTTAATTTATCTGAACTTGAATCCGCTGGATTTAATCGATCTGAACTAAAATCCCCTGGATTTAATCGGTCTGAACAAGAATCCGCTGGATTTAATCGGTCTGAACTGGAATTCGCTGGATTTAATCGATCTAAACTGGAATTCGCTGGATTTAATCGGTCTGAACAAGAATCCGCTGGATTTAATCGGTCTGAACTGGAATTGGCTGGATTTAATCAATCTGAACTGGAATTCACTGGACTTAATCGATCTGAACCGGAATCCGCTGGATTTATGCGGTCTGAACTGGAATCCGCTGGATTTAATCGGTCTGAATTGGAATTGGCTGGATTTAATCGATCTGAACTTGAATTGGCGGGATTTAATTTATCTGAACTTGAATCCGCTGGATTTAATCGATCTGAACTAAAATCCCCTGGATTTAATCGGTCTGAACTGGAATTGGCTGGATTTAATCGATCTGAACCGGAATCCGCTGGATTTAATCGATCTGAACTGGAATTGGCTGGATTTAATCGATCTGAACCGGAATCCGCTGGATTTAATCGATCTGAACCGGAATCCGTTGGATTTAATCGGTCTGAACAAGAATCCGCTGGATTTAATCGGTCTGAACTGGAATTCGCTGGATTTAATCGATCTAAACTGGAATTCGCTGGATTTAATCGATCTAAACTTGAATCCGCTGGATTTAATCGGTCTGACCCGGAATTGGCTGGATTTAATCGGTCTGAACTGGAATTCGCTGGACTTAATCGATCTGAACCGGAATCCGCTGGATTTATGCGGTCTGAACTGGAATCCGCTGGATTTAATCGGTCTGAATTGGAATTGGCTGGATTTAATCGATCTGAACTTGAATTGGCGGGATTTAATTTATCTGAACTTGAATCCGCTGGATTTAATCGATCTGAACTAAAATCCCCTGGATTTAATCGGTCTGAACTGGAATTGGCTGGATTTAATCGGTCTGAACTGGAATTGGCTGGATTTAATCGATCTGAACCGGAATCCGCTGGATTTAATCGATCTGAACTGGAATTGGCTGGATTTAATCGATCTGAACCGGAATCCGCTGGATTTAATCGATCTGAACCGGAATCCGTTGGATTTAATCGGTCTGAACAAGAATCCGCTGGATTTAATCGGTCTGAACTGGAATTCGCTGGATTTAATCGATCTAAACTGGAATTCGCTGGATTTAATCGGTCTGAACAAGAATCCGCTGGATTTAATCGGTCGGAACTGGAATTGGCTGGATTTAATCAATCTGAACTGGAATTCACTGGACTTAATCGATCTGAACCGGAATCCGCTGGATTTATGCGGTCTGAAGTGGAATCCGCTGGATTTAATCGGTCTGAATTGGAATTGGCTGGATTTAATCGATCTGAACTTGAATTGGCGGGATTTAATTTATCTGAACTTGAATCCGCTGGATTTAATCGATCTGAACTAAAATCCCCTGGATTTAATCGGTCTGAACTGGAATTGGCTGGATTTAATCGGTCTGAACTGGAATTGGCTGGATTTAATCGATCTGAACCGGAATCCGCTGGATTTAATCGATCTGAACTGGAATTGGCTGGATTTAATCGATCTGAACCGGAATCCGCTGGATTTAATCGATCTGATCCGGAATCCGTTGGATTTAATCGGTCTGAACAAGAATCCGCTGGATTTAATCGGTCTGAACTGGAATTCGCTGGATTTAATCGATCTAAACTGGAATTCGCTGGATTTAATCGATCTAAACTTGAATCCGCTGGATTTAATCGGTCTGACCCGGAATTGGCTGGATTTAATCGGTCTGAACTGGAATTCACTGGACTTAATCGATCTGAACCGGAATCCGCTGGATTTATGCGGTCTGAACTGGAATCCGCTGGATTTAATCGGTCTGAATTGGAATTGGCTGGATTTAATCGATCTGAACTTGAATTGGCGGGATTTAATTTATCTGAACTTGAATCCGCTGGATTTAATCGATCTGAACTAAAATCCCCTGGATTTAATCGGTCTGAACTGGAATTGGCTGGATTTAATCGGTCTGAACTGGAATTGGCTGGATTTAATCGATCTGAACCGGAATCCGCTGGATTTAATCGTTCTGAACTGGAATTGGCTGGATTTAATCGATCTGAACCGGAATCCGCTGGATTTAATCGATCTGAACTGGAATTGGCTGGATTTAATCGATCTGAACCGGAATCCGCTGGATTTAATCGGTTTGAATTGGAATTGGCTGGATTTAATCGATCTGAACCGGAATCCGCTGGATTTATGCGGTCTGAACTGGAATCCGCTGGATTTAATCGGTCTGAATTGGAATTGGCTGGATTTAATCGATCTGAACTTGAATTGGCGGGATTTAATTTATCTGAACTTGAATCCGCTGGATTTAATCGATCTGAACTAAAATCCCCTGGATTTAATCGGTCTGAACTGGAATTGGCTGGATTTCATCGGTCTGAACTGGAATTGGCTGGATTTAATCGATCTGAACCGGAATCCGCTGGATTTAATCGATCTGAACTGGAATTGGCTGGATTTAATCGATCTGAACCGGAATCCGCTGGATTTAATCGATCTGAACCGGAATCCGTTGGATTTAATCGGTCTGAACAAGAATCCGCTGGATTTAATCGGTCTGAACTGGAATTCGCTGGATTTAATCAATCTGAACTGGAATTCACTGGACTTAATCGATCTGAACCGGAATCCGCTGGATTTATGCGGTCTGAACTGGAATCCGCTGGATTTAATCGGTCTGAATTGGAATTGGCTGGATTTAATCGATCTGAACTTGAATTGGCGGGATTTAATTTATCTGAACTTGAATCCGCTGGATTTAATCGATCTGAACTAAAATCCCCTGGATTTAATCGGTCTGAACTGGAATTGGCTGGATTTAATCGGTCTGAACTGGAATTCGCTGGATTTAATCGATCTAAACTGGAATTCGCTGGATTTAATCGGTCTGAACAAGAATCCGCTGGATTTAATCGGTCTGAACTGGAATTGGCTGGATTTAATCAATCTGAACTGGAATTCACTGGACTTAATCGATCTGAACCAGAATCCGCTGGATTTATGCGGTCTGAACTGGAATCCGCTGGATTTAATCGGTCTGAATTGGAATTGGCTGGATTTAATCGATCTGAACTTGAATTGGCGGGATTTAATTTATCTGAACTTGAATCCGCTGGATTTAATCGATCTGAACTAAAATCCCCTGGATTTAATCGGTCTGAACAAGAATCCGCTGGATTTAATCGGTCTGAACTGGAATTCGCTGGATTTAATCGATCTAAACTGGAATTGGCTGGATTTAATCGATCTGAACCGGAATCCGCTGGATTTAATCGATCTGAACCGGAATCCGTTGGATTTAATCGGTCTGAACAAGAATCCGCTGGATTTAATCGGTCTGAACTGGAATTGGCTGGATTTAATCGGTCTGAACTGGAATTCGCTGGATTTAATCGATCTAAACTGGAATTCGCTGGATTTAATCGGTCTGAACAAGAATCCGCTGGATTTAATCGGTCTGAACTGGAATTGGCTGGATTTAATCAATCTGAACTGGAATTCACTGGACTTAATCGATCTGAACCAGAATCCGCTGGATTTATGCGGTCTGAACTGGAATCCGCTGGATTTAATCGGTCTGAATTGGAATTGGCTGGATTTAATCGATCTGAACTTGAATTGGCGGGATTTAATCGGTCTGACCCGGAATTGGCTGGATTTAATCGGTCTGAACTGGAATTCGCTGGATTTAATCGATCTAAACTGGAATTCGCTGGATTTAATCGGTCTGAACAAGAATCCGCTGGATTTAATCGGTCTGAACTGGAATTGGCTGGATTTAATCAATCTGAACTGGAATTCACTGGACTTAATCGATCTGAACCGGAATCCGCTGGATTTATGCGGTCTGAACTGGAATCCGCTGGATTTAATCGGTCTGAATTGGAATTGGCTGGATTTAATCGATCTGAACTTGAATTGGCGGGATTTAATTTATCTGAACTTGAATCCGCTGGATTTAATCGATCTGAACTAAAATCCCCTGGATTTAATCGGTCTGAACTGGAATTGGCTGGATTTAATCGATCTGAACCGGAATCCGCTGGATTTAATCGATCTGAACTGGAATTGGCTGGATTTAATCGATCTGAACCGGAATCCGCTGGATTTAATCGATCTGAACCGGAATCCGTTGGATTTAATCGGTCTGAACAAGAATCCGCTGGATTTAATCGGTCTGAACTGGAATTCGCTGGATTTAATCGATCTAAACTGGAATTCGCTGGATTTAATCGATCTAAACTTGAATCCGCTGGATTTAATCGGTCTGACCCGGAATTGGCTGGATTTAATCGGTCTGAACTGGAATTCGCTGGACTTAATCGATCTGAACCGGAATCCGCTGGATTTATGCGGTCTGAACTGGAATCCGCTGGATTTAATCGGTCTGAATTGGAATTGGCTGGATTTAATCGATCTGAACTTGAATTGGCGGGATTTAATTTATCTGAACTTGAATCCGCTGGATTTAATCGATCTGAACTAAAATCCCCTGGATTTAATCGGTCTGAACTGGAATTGGCTGGATTTAATCGGTCTGAACTGGAATTGGCTGGATTTAATCGATCTGAACCGGAATCCGCTGGATTTAATCGATCTGAACTGGAATTGGCTGGATTTAATCGATCTGAACCGGAATCCGCTGGATTTAATCGATCTGAACCGGAATCCGTTGGATTTAATCGGTCTGAACAAGAATCCGCTGGATTTAATCGGTCTGAACTGGAATTCGCTGGATTTAATCGATCTAAACTGGAATTCGCTGGATTTAATCGGTCTGAACAAGAATCCGCTGGATTTAATCGGTCGGAACTGGAATTGGCTGGATTTAATCAATCTGAACTGGAATTCACTGGACTTAATCGATCTGAACCGGAATCCGCTGGATTTATGCGGTCTGAACTGGAATCCGCTGGATTTAATCGGTCTGAATTGGAATTGGCTGGATTTAATCGATCTGAACTTGAATTGGCGGGATTTAATTTATCTGAACTTGAATCCGCTGGATTTAATCGATCTGAACTAAAATCCCCTGGATTTAATCGGTCTGAACTGGAATTGGCTGGATTTAATCGATCTGAACCGGAATCCGCTGGATTTAATCGATCTGAACTGGAATTGGCTGGATTTAATCGATCTGAACCGGAATCCGCTGGATTTAATCGATCTGAACCGGAATCCGTTGGATTTAATCGGTCTGAACAAGAATCCGCTGGATTTAATCGGTCTGAACTGGAATTCGCTGGATTTAATCGATCTAAACTGGAATTCGCTGGATTTAATCGATCTAAACTTGAATCCGCTGGATTTAATCGGTCTGACCCGGAATTGGCTGGATTTAATCGGTCTGAACTGGAATTCGCTGGACTTAATCGATCTGAACCGGAATCCGCTGGATTTATGCGGTCTGAACTGGAATCCGCTGGATTTAATCGGTCTGAATTGGAATTGGCTGGATTTAATCGATCTGAACTTGAATTGGCGGGATTTAATTTATCTGAACTTGAATCCGCTGGATTTAATCGATCTGAACTAAAATCCCCTGGATTTAATCGGTCTGAACTGGAATTGGCTGGATTTAATCGGTCTGAACTGGAATTGGCTGGATTTAATCGATCTGAACCGGAATCCGCTGGATTTAATCGATCTGAACTGGAATTGGCTGGATTTAATCGATCTGAACCGGAATCCGCTGGATTTAATCGATCTGAACCGGAATCCGTTGGATTTAATCGGTCTGAACAAGAATCCGCTGGATTTAATCGGTCTGAACTGGAATTCGCTGGATTTAATCGATCTAAACTGGAATTCGCTGGATTTAATCGGTCTGAACAAGAATCCGCTGGATTTAATCGGTCGGAACTGGAATTGGCTGGATTTAATCAATCTGAACTGGAATTCACTGGACTTAATCGATCTGAACCGGAATCCGCTGGATTTATGCGGTCTGAACTGGAATCCGCTGGATTTAATCGGTCTGAATTGGAATTGGCTGGATTTAATCGATCTGAACTTGAATTGGCGGGATTTAATTTATCTGAACTTGAATCCGCTGGATTTAATCGATCTGAACTAAAATCCCCTGGATTTAATCGGTCTGAACTGGAATTGGCTGGATTTAATCGGTCTGAACTGGAATTGGCTGGATTTAATCGATCTGAACCGGAATCCGCTGGATTTAATCGATCTGAACTGGAATTGGCTGGATTTAATCGATCTGAACCGGAATCCGCTGGATTTAATCGATCTGATCCGGAATCCTTTGGATTTAATCGGTCTGAACAAGAATCCGCTGGATTTAATCGGTCTGAACTGGAATTCGCTGGATTTAATCGATCTAAACTTGAATCCGCTGGATTTAATCGGTCTGACCCGGAATTGGCTGGATTTAATCGGTCTGAACTGGAATTCACTGGACTTAATCGATCTGAACCGGAATCCGCTGGATTTATGCGGTCTGAACTGGAATCCGCTGGATTTAATCGGTCTGAATTGGAATTGGCTGGATTTAATCGATCTGAACTTGAATTGGCGGGATTTAATTTATCTGAACTTGAATCCGCTGGATTTAATCGATCTGAACTAAAATCCCCTGGATTTAATCGGTCTGAACAAGAATCCGCTGGATTTAATCGGTCTGAACTGGAATTCGCTGGATTTAATCGATCTAAACTGGAATTCGCTGGATTTAATCGGTCTGAACAAGAATCCGCTGGATTTAATCGGTCTGAACTAAAATCCCCTGGATTTAATCGGTCTGAACAAGAATCCGCTGGATTTAATCGGTCTGAACTGGAATTCGCTGGATTTAATCGATCTAAACTGGAATTCGCTGGATTTAATCGGTCTGAACAAGAATCCGCTGGATTTAATCGGTCTGAACTGGAATTGGCTGGATTTAATCAATCTGAACTGGAATTCACTGGACTTAATCGATCTGAACCGGAATCCGCTGGATTTATGCGGTCTGAACTGGAATCCGCTGGATTTAATCGGTCTGAATTGGAATTGGCTGGATTTAATCGATCTGAACTTGAATTGGCGGGATTTAATTTATCTGAACTTGAATCCGCTGGATTTAATCGATCTGAACTAAAATCCCCTGGATTTAATCGGTCTGAACTGGAATTGGCTGGATTTAATCGATCTGAACCGGAATCCGCTGGATTTAATCGATCTGAACTGGAATTGGCTGGATTTAATCGATCTGAACCGGAATCCGCTGGATTTAATCGATCTGAACCGGAATCCGTTGGATTTAATCGGTCTGAACAAGAATCCGCTGGATTTAATCGGTCTGAACTGGAATTCGCTGGATTTAATCGATCTAAACTGGAATTCGCTGGATTTAATCGATCTAAACTTGAATCCGCTGGATTTAATCGGTCTGACCCGGAATTGGCTGGATTTAATCGGTCTGAACTGGAATTCGCTGGACTTAATCGATCTGAACCGGAATCCGCTGGATTTATGCGGTCTGAACTGGAATCCGCTGGATTTAATCGGTCTGAATTGGAATCCGCTGGATTTAATCGATCTGAACTGGAATTGGCTGGATTTAATCGATCTGAACCGGAATCCGCTGGATTTAATCGATCTGAACCGGAATCCGTTGGATTTAATCGGTCTGAACAAGAATCCGCTGGATTTAATCGGTCTGAACTGGAATTCGCTGGATTTAATCGATCTAAACTGGAATTCGCTGGATTTAATCGGTCTGAACAAGAATCCGCTGGATTTAATCGGTCGGAACTGGAATTGGCTGGATTTAATCAATCTGAACTGGAATTCACTGGACTTAATCGATCTGAACCGGAATCCGCTGGATTTATGCGGTCTGAACTGGAATCCGCTGGATTTAATCGGTCTGAATTGGAATTGGCTGGATTTAATCGATCTGAACTTGAATTGGCGGGATTTAATTTATCTGAACTTGAATCCGCTGGATTTAATCGATCTGAACTAAAATCCCCTGGATTTAATCGGTCTGAACAAGAATCCGCTGGATTTAATCGGTCTGAACTGGAATTCGCTGGATTTAATCGATCTAAACTGGAATTCGCTGGATTTAATCGGTCTGAACAAGAATCCGCTGGATTTAATCGGTCTGAACTGGAATTGGCTGGATTTAATCAATCTGAACTGGAATTCACTGGACTTAATCGATCTGAACCGGAATCCGCTGGATTTATGCGGTCTGAACTGGAATCCGCTGGATTTAATCGGTCTGAATTGGAATTGGCTGGATTTAATCGATCTGAACTTGAATTGGCGGGATTTAATTTATCTGAACTTGAATCCGCTGGATTTAATCGATCTGAACTAAAATCCCCTGGATTTAATCGGTCTGAACAAGAATCCGCTGGATTTAATCGGTCTGAACTGGAATTCGCTGGATTTAATCGATCTAAACTGGAATTCGCTGGATTTAATCGGTCTGAACAAGAATCCGCTGGATTTAATCGGTCGGAACTGGAATTGGCTGGATTTAATCAATCTGAACTGGAATTCACTGGACTTAATCGATCTGAACCGGAATCCGCTGGATTTATGCGGTCTGAACTGGAATCCGCTGGATTTAATCGGTCTGAATTGGAATTGGCTGGATTTAATCGATCTGAACTTGAATTGGCGGGATTTAATTTATCTGAAATTGAATCCGCTGGATTTAATCGATCTGAACTAAAATCCCCTGGATTTAATCGGTCTGAACTGGAATTGGCTGGATTTAATCGATCTGAACCGGAATCCGCTGGATTTAATCGATCTGAACTGGAATTGGCTGGATTTAATCGATCTGAACCGGAATCCGCTGGATTTAATCGATCTGAACCGGAATCCGTTGGATTTAATCGGTCTGAACAAGAATCCGCTGGATTTAATCGGTCTGAACTGGAATTCGCTGGATTTAATCGATCTAAACTGGAATTCTCTGGATTTAATCGGTCTGAACAAGAATCCGCTGGATTTAATCGGTCGGAACTGGAATTGGCTGGATTTAATCAATCTGAACTGGAATTCACTGGACTTAATCGATCTGAACCGGAATCCGCTGGATTTATGCGGTCTGAACTGGAATCCGCTGGATTTAATCGGTCTGAATTGGAATTGGCTGGATTTAATCAATCTGAACTTGAATTGGCGGGATTTAATTTATCTGAACTTGAATCCGCTGGATTTAATCGATCTGAACTAAAATCCCCTGGATTTAATCGGTCTGAACTGGAATTGGCTGGATTTAATCGGTCTGAACTGGAATTGGCTGGATTTAATCGATCTGAACCGGAATCCGCTGGATTTAATCGATCTGAACTGGAATTGGCTGGATTTAATCGATCTGAACCGGAATCCGCTGGATTTAATCGATCTGATCCGGAATCCGTTGGATTTAATCGGTCTGAACAAGAATCCGCTGGATTTAATCGGTCTGAACTGGAATTCGCTGGATTTAATCGATCTAAACTGGAATTCGCTGGATTTAATCGATCTAAACTTGAATCCGCTGGATTTAATCGGTCTGACCCGGAATTGGCTGGATTTAATCGGTCTGAACTGGAATTCACTGGACTTAATCGATCTGAACCGGAATCCGCTGGATTTATGCGGTCTGAACTGGAATCCGCTGGATTTAATCGGTCTGAATTGGAATTGGCTGGATTTAATCGATCTGAACTTGAATTGGCGGGATTTAATTTATCTGAACTTGAATCCGCTGGATTTAATCGATCTGAACTAAAATCCCCTGGATTTAATCGGTCTGAACTGGAATTGGCTGGATTTAATCGGTCTGAACTGGAATTGGCTGGATTTAATCGATCTGAACCGGAATCCGCTGGATTTAATCGATCTGAACTGGAATTGGCTGGATTTAATCGATCTGAACCGGAATCCGCTGGATTTAATCGATCTGAACCGGAATCCGTTGGATTTAATCGGTCTGAACAAGAATCCGCTGGATTTAATCGGTCTGAACTGGAATTCGCTGGATTTAATCAATCTGAACTGGAATTCACTGGACTTAATCGATCTGAACCGGAATCCGCTGGATTTATGCGGTCTGAACTGGAATCCGCTGGATTTAATCGGTCTGAATTGGAATTGGCTGGATTTAATCGATCTGAACTTGAATTGGCGGGATTTAATTTATCTGAACTTGAATCCGCTGGATTTTATCGATCTGAACTAAAATCCCCTGGATTTAATCGGTCTGAACTGGAATTGGCTGGATTTAATCGGTTTGAACTGGAATTGGCTGGATTTAATCGATCTGAACCGGAATCCGCTGGATTTAATCGATCTGAACTGGAATTGGCTGGATTTAATCGATCTGAACCGGAATCCGCTGGATTTAATCGATCTGAACCGGAATCCGTTGGATTTAATCAATCTGAACTGGAATTCACTGGACTTAATCGATCTGAACCGGAATCCGCTGGATTTATGCGGTCTGAACTGGAATCCGCTGGATTTAATCGGTCTGAATTGGAATTGGCTGGATTTAATCGATCTGAACTTGAATTGGCGGGATTTAATTTATCTGAACTTGAATCCGCTGGATTTAATCGATCTGAACTAAAATCCCCTGGATTTAATCGGTCTGAACTGGAATTGGCTGGATTTAATCGATCTGAACCGGAATCCGCTGGATTTAATCGATCTGAACTGGAATTGGCTGGATTTAATCGATCTGAACCGGAATCCGCTGGATTTAATCGATCTGAACCGGAATCCGTTGGATTTAATCGGTCTGAACAAGAATCCGCTGGATTTAATCGGTCTGAACTGGAATTCGCTGGATTTAATCGATCTAAACTGGAATTCGCTGGATTTAATCGATCTAAACTTGAATCCGCTGGATTTAATCGGTCTGACCCGGAATTGGCTGGATTTAATCGGTCTGAACTGGAATTCGCTGGACTTAATCGATCTGAACCGGAATCCGCTGGATTTATGCGGTCTGAACTGGAATCCGCTGGATTTAATCGGTCTGAATTGGAATTGGCTGGATTTAATCGATCTGAACTTGAATTGGCGGGATTTAATTTATCTGAACTTGAATCCGCTGGATTTAATCGATCTGAACTAAAATCCCCTGGATTTAATCGGTCTGAACTGGAATTGGCTGGATTTAATCGATCTGAACTTGAATTGGCGGGATTTAATTTATCTGAACTTGAATCCGCTGGATTTAATCGATCTGAACTAAAATCCCCTGGATTTAATCGGTCTGAACTGGAATTGGCTGGATTTAATCGGTCTGAACTGGAATTGGCTGGATTTAATCGATCTGAACCGGAATCCGCTGGATTTAATCGATCTGAACTGGAATTGGCTGGATTTAATCGATCTGAACCGGAATCCGCTGGATTTAATCGATCTGATCCGGAATCCGTTGGATTTAATCGGTCTGAACAAGAATCCGCTGGATTTAATCGGTCTGAACTGGAATTCGCTGGATTTAATCGATCTAAACTGGAATTCGCTGGATTTAATCGATCTAAACTTGAATCCGCTGGATTTAATCGGTCTGACCCGGAATTGGCTGGATTTAATCGGTCTGAACTGGAATTCACTGGACTTAATCGATCTGAACCGGAATCCGCTGGATTTATGCGGTCTGAACTGGAATCCGCTGGATTTAATCGGTCTGAATTGGAATTGGCTGGATTTAATCGATCTGAACTTGAATTGGCGGGATTTAATTTATCTGAACTTGAATCCGCTGGATTTAATCGATCTGAACTAAAATCCCCTGGATTTAATCGGTCTGAACTGGAATTGGCTGGATTTAATCGGTCTGAACTGGAATTGGCTGGATTTAATCGATCTGAACCGGAATCCGCTGGATTTAATCGATCTGAACTGGAATTGGCTGGATTTAATCGATCTGAACCGGAATCCGCTGGATTTAATCGATCTGAACCGGAATCCGTTGGATTTAATCGGTCTGAACAAGAATCCGCTGGATTTAATCGGTCTGAACTGGAATTCGCTGGATTTAATCAATCTGAACTGGAATTCACTGGACTTAATCGATCTGAACCGGAATCCGCTGGATTTATGCGGTCTGAACTGGAATCCGCTGGATTTAATCGGTCTGAATTGGAATTGGCTGGATTTCATCGATCTGAACTTGAATTGGCGGGATTTAATTTATCTGAACTTGAATCCGCTGGATTTTATCGATCTGAACTAAAATCCCCTGGATTTAATCGGTCTGAACTGGAATTGGCTGGATTTAATCGGTCTGAACTGGAATTGGCTGGATTTAATCGATCTGAACCGGAATCCGCTGGATTTAATCGATCTGAACTGGAATTGGCTGGATTTAATCGATCTGAACCGGAATCTGCTGGATTTAATCGATCTGAACCGGAATCCGTTGGATTTAATCGGTCTGAACAAGAATCCGCTGGATTTAATCGGTCTGAACTGGAATTCGCTGGATTTAATCAATCTGAACTGGAATTCACTGGACTTAATCGATCTGAACCGGAATCCGCTGGATTTATGCGGTCTGAACTGGAATCCGCTGGATTTAATCGGTCTGAATTGGAATTGGCTGGATTTAATCGATCTGAACTTGAATTGGCGGGATTTAATTTATCTGAACTTGAATCCGCTGGATTTAATCGATCTGAACTAAAATCCCCTGGATTTAATCGGTCTGAACTGGAAGTGGCTGGATTTAATCGGTCTGAACTGGAATTCGCTGGATTTAATCGATCTAAACTGGAATTCGCTGGATTTAATCGGTCTGAACAAGAATCCGCTGGATTTAATCGGTCTGAACTGGAATTGGCTGGATTTAATCAATCTGAACTGGAATTCACTGGACTTAATCGATCTGAACCAGAATCCGCTGGATTTATGCGGTCTGAACTGGAATCCGCTGGATTTAATCGGTCTGAATTGGAATTGGCTGGATTTAATCGGTCTGAATTGGAATTGGCTGGATTTAATCGATCTGAACTTGAATTGGCGGGATTTAATTTATCTGAACTTGAATCCGCTGGATTTAATCGATCTGAACTAAAATCCCCTGGATTTAATCGGTCTGAACTGGAAGTGGCTGGATTTAATCGGTCTGAACTGGAATTCGCTGGATTTAATCGATCTAAACTGGAATTCGCTGGATTTAATCGGTCTGAACAAGAATCCGCTGGATTTAATCGGTCTGAACTGGAATTGGCTGGATTTAATCAATCTGAACTGGAATTCACTGGACTTAATCGATCTGAACCAGAATCCGCTGGATTTATGCGGTCTGAACTGGAATCCGCTGGATTTAATCGGTCTGAATTGGAATTGGCTGGATTTAATCGATCTGAACTTGAATTGGCAGGATTTAATTTATCTGAACTTGAATCCGCTGGATTTAATCGATCTGAACTAAAATCCCCTGGATTTAATCGGTCTGAACAAGAATCCGCTGGATTTAATCGGTCTGAACTGGAATTCGCTGGATTTAATCGATCTAAACTGGAATTCGCTGGATTTAATCGATCTAAACTGGAATTCGCTGGATTTAATCGGTCTGAACAAGAATCCGCTGGATTTAATCGGTCTGAACTGGAATTGGCTGGATTTAATCAATCTGAACTGGAATTCACTGGACTTAATCGATCTGAACCGGAATCCGCTGGATTTATGCGGTCTGAACTGGAATCCGCTGGATTTAATCGGTCTGAATTGGAATTGGCTGGATTTAATCGATCTGAACTTGAATTGGCGGGATTTAATTTATCTGAACTTGAATCCGCTGGATTTAATCGATCTGAACTAAAATCCCCTGGATTTAATCGGTCTGAACTGGAATTGGCTGGATTTAATCGATCTGAACCGGAATCCGCTGGATTTAATCGATCTGAACTGGAATTGGCTGGATTTAATCGATCTGAACCGGAATCCGCTGGATTTAATCGATCTGAACCGGAATCCGTTGGATTTAATCGGTCTGAACAAGAATCCGCTGGATTTAATCGGTCTGAACTGGAATTCGCTGGATTTAATCGATCTAAACTGGAATTCGCTGGATTTAATCGATCTAAACTTGAATCCGCTGGATTTAATCGGTCTGACCCGGAATTGGCTGGATTTAATCGGTCTGAACTGGAATTCGCTGGACTTAATCGATCTGAACCGGAATCCGCTGGATTTATGCGGTCTGAACTGGAATCCGCTGGATTTAATCGGTCTGAATTGGAATTGGCTGGATTTAATCGATCTGAACTTGAATTGGCGGGATTTAATTTATCTGAACTTGAATCCGCTGGATTTAATCGATCTGAACTAAAATCCCCTGGATTTAATCGGTCTGAACAAGAATCCGCTGGATTTAATCGGTCTGAATTGGAATTGGCTGGATTTAATCGATCTGAACTTGAATTGGCGGGATTTAATTTATCTGAACTTGAATCCGCTGGATTTAATCGATCTGAACTAAAATCCCCTGGATTTAATCGGTCTGAACTGGAATTGGCTGGATTTAATCGATCTGAACCGGAATCCGCTGGATTTAATCGATCTGAACTGGAATTGGCTGGATTTAATCGATCTGAACCGGAATCCGCTGGATTTAATCGATCTGAACCGGAATCCGTTGGATTTAATCGGTCTGAACAAGAATCCGCTGGATTTAATCGGTCTGAACTGGAATTCGCTGGATTTAATCGATCTAAACTGGAATTCGCTGGATTTAATCGATCTAAACTTGAATCCGCTGGATTTAATCGGTCTGACCCGGAATTGGCTGGATTTAATCGGTCTGAACTGGAATTCGCTGGACTTAATCGATCTGAACCGGAATCCGCTGGATTTATGCGGTCTGAACTGGAATCCGCTGGATTTAATCGGTCTGAATTGGAATTGGCTGGATTTAATCGATCTGAACTTGAATTGGCGGGATTTAATTTATCTGAACTTGAATCCGCTGGATTTAATCGATCTGAACTAAAATCCCCTGGATTTAATCGGTCTGAACTGGAATTGGCTGGATTTAATCGATCTGAACTTGAATTGGCGGGATTTAATTTATCTGAACTTGAATCCGCTGGATTTAATCGATCTGAACTAAAATCCCCTGGATTTAATCGGTCTGAACTGGAATTGGCTGGATTTAATCGGTCTGAACTGGAATTGGCTGGATTTAATCGATCTGAACCGGAATCCGCTGGATTTAATCGATCTGAACTGGAATTGGCTGGATTTAATCGATCTGAACCGGAATCCGCTGGATTTAATCGATCTGATCCGGAATCCGTTGGATTTAATCGGTCTGAACAAGAATCCGCTGGATTTAATCGGTCTGAACTGGAATTCGCTGGATTTAATCGATCTAAACTGGAATTCGCTGGATTTAATCGATCTAAACTTGAATCCGCTGGATTTAATCGGTCTGACCCGGAATTGGCTGGATTTAATCGGTCTGAACTGGAATTCACTGGACTTAATCGATCTGAACCGGAATCCGCTGGATTTATGCGGTCTGAACTGGAATCCGCTGGATTTAATCGGTCTGAATTGGAATTGGCTGGATTTAATCGATCTGAACTTGAATTGGCGGGATTTAATTTATCTGAACTTGAATCCGCTGGATTTAATCGATCTGAACTAAAATCCCCTGGATTTAATCGGTCTGAACTGGAATTGGCTGGATTTAATCGGTCTGAACTGGAATTGGCTGGATTTAATCGATCTGAACCGGAATCCGCTGGATTTAATCGATCTGAACTGGAATTGGCTGGATTTAATCGATCTGAACCGGAATCCGCTGGATTTAATCGATCTGAACCGGAATCCGTTGGATTTAATCGGTCTGAACAAGAATCCGCTGGATTTAATCGGTCTGAACTGGAATTCGCTGGATTTAATCAATCTGAACTGGAATTCACTGGACTTAATCGATCTGAACCGGAATCCGCTGGATTTATGCGGTCTGAACTGGAATCCGCTGGATTTAATCGGTCTGAATTGGAATTGGCTGGATTTCATCGATCTGAACTTGAATTGGCGGGATTTAATTTATCTGAACTTGAATCCGCTGGATTTTATCGATCTGAACTAAAATCCCCTGGATTTAATCGGTCTGAACTGGAATTGGCTGGATTTAATCGGTCTGAACTGGAATTGGCTGGATTTAATCGATCTGAACCGGAATCCGCTGGATTTAATCGATCTGAACTGGAATTGGCTGGATTTAATCGATCTGAACCGGAATCTGCTGGATTTAATCGATCTGAACCGGAATCCGTTGGATTTAATCGGTCTGAACAAGAATCCGCTGGATTTAATCGGTCTGAACTGGAATTCGCTGGATTTAATCAATCTGAACTGGAATTCACTGGACTTAATCGATCTGAACCGGAATCCGCTGGATTTATGCGGTCTGAACTGGAATCCGCTGGATTTAATCGGTCTGAATTGGAATTGGCTGGATTTAATCGATCTGAACTTGAATTGGCGGGATTTAATTTATCTGAACTTGAATCCGCTGGATTTAATCGATCTGAACTAAAATCCCCTGGATTTAATCGGTCTGAACTGGAAGTGGCTGGATTTAATCGGTCTGAACTGGAATTCGCTGGATTTAATCGATCTAAACTGGAATTCGCTGGATTTAATCGGTCTGAACAAGAATCCGCTGGATTTAATCGGTCTGAACTGGAATTGGCTGGATTTAATCAATCTGAACTGGAATTCACTGGACTTAATCGATCTGAACCAGAATCCGCTGGATTTATGCGGTCTGAACTGGAATCCGCTGGATTTAATCGGTCTGAATTGGAATTGGCTGGATTTAATCGGTCTGAATTGGAATTGGCTGGATTTAATCGATCTGAACTTGAATTGGCGGGATTTAATTTATCTGAACTTGAATCCGCTGGATTTAATCGATCTGAACTAAAATCCCCTGGATTTAATCGGTCTGAACTGGAAGTGGCTGGATTTAATCGGTCTGAACTGGAATTCGCTGGATTTAATCGATCTAAACTGGAATTCGCTGGATTTAATCGGTCTGAACAAGAATCCGCTGGATTTAATCGGTCTGAACTGGAATTGGCTGGATTTAATCAATCTGAACTGGAATTCACTGGACTTAATCGATCTGAACCAGAATCCGCTGGATTTATGCGGTCTGAACTGGAATCCGCTGGATTTAATCGGTCTGAATTGGAATTGGCTGGATTTAATCGATCTGAACTTGAATTGGCAGGATTTAATTTATCTGAACTTGAATCCGCTGGATTTAATCGATCTGAACTAAAATCCCCTGGATTTAATCGGTCTGAACAAGAATCCGCTGGATTTAATCGGTCTGAACTGGAATTCGCTGGATTTAATCGATCTAAACTGGAATTCGCTGGATTTAATCGATCTAAACTGGAATTCGCTGGATTTAATCGGTCTGAACAAGAATCCGCTGGATTTAATCGGTCTGAACTGGAATTGGCTGGATTTAATCAATCTGAACTGGAATTCACTGGACTTAATCGATCTGAACCGGAATCCGCTGGATTTATGCGGTCTGAACTGGAATCCGCTGGATTTAATCGGTCTGAATTGGAATTGGCTGGATTTAATCGATCTGAACTTGAATTGGCGGGATTTAATTTATCTGAACTTGAATCCGCTGGATTTAATCGATCTGAACTAAAATCCCCTGGATTTAATCGGTCTGAACTGGAATTGGCTGGATTTAATCGATCTGAACCGGAATCCGCTGGATTTAATCGATCTGAACTGGAATTGGCTGGATTTAATCGATCTGAACCGGAATCCGCTGGATTTAATCGATCTGAACCGGAATCCGTTGGATTTAATCGGTCTGAACAAGAATCCGCTGGATTTAATCGGTCTGAACTGGAATTCGCTGGATTTAATCGATCTAAACTGGAATTCGCTGGATTTAATCGATCTAAACTTGAATCCGCTGGATTTAATCGGTCTGACCCGGAATTGGCTGGATTTAATCGGTCTGAACTGGAATTCGCTGGACTTAATCGATCTGAACCGGAATCCGCTGGATTTATGCGGTCTGAACTGGAATCCGCTGGATTTAATCGGTCTGAATTGGAATTGGCTGGATTTAATCGATCTGAACTTGAATTGGCGGGATTTAATTTATCTGAACTTGAATCCGCTGGATTTAATCGATCTGAACTAAAATCCCCTGGATTTAATCGGTCTGAACTGGAATTGGCTGGATTTAATCGGTCTGAACTGGAATTGGCTGGATTTAATCGATCTGAACCGGAATCCGCTGGATTTAATCGATCTGAACTGGAATTCGCTGGACTTAATCGATCTGAACCGGAATCCGCTGGATTTATGCGGTCTGAACTGGAATCCGCTGGATTTAATCGGTCTGAATTGGAATTGGCTGGATTTAATCGATCTGAACTTGAATTGGCGGGATTTAATTTATCTGAACTTGAATCCGCTGGATTTAATCGATCTGAACTAAAATCCCCTGGATTTAATCGGTCTGAACTGGAATTGGCTGGATTTAATCGGTCTGAACTGGAATTGGCTGGATTTAATCGATCTGAACCGGAATCCGCTGGATTTAATCGATCTGAACCGGAATCCGTTGGATTTAATCGGTCTGAACAAGAATCCGCTGGATTTAATCGGTCTGAACTGGAATTCGCTGGATTTAATCGATCTAAACTGGAATTCGCTGGATTTAATCGGTCTGAACAAGAATCCGCTGGATTTAATCGGTCGGAACTGGAATTGGCTGGATTTAATCAATCTGAACTGGAATTCACTGGACTTAATCGATCTGAACCGGAATCCGCTGGATTTATGCGGTCTGAACTGGAATCCGCTGGATTTAATCGGTCTGAATTGGAATTGGCTGGATTTAATCGATCTGAACTTGAATTGGCGGGATTTAATTTATCTGAACTTGAATCCGCTGGATTTAATCGATCTGAACTAAAATCCCCTGGATTTAATCGGTCTGAACTGGAATTGGCTGGATTTAATCGGTCTGAACTGGAATTGGCTGGATTTAATCGATCTGAACCGGAATCCGCTGGATTTAATCGATCTGAACTGGAATTGGCTGGATTTAATCGATCTGAACCGGAATCCGCTGGACTTAATCGATCTGATCCGGAATCCTTTGGATTTTATCGGTCTGAACAAGAATCCGCTGGATTTAATCGGTCTGAACTGGAATTCGCTGGATTTAATCGATCTAAACTGGAATTCGCTGGATTTAATCGATCTAAACTTGAATCCGCTGGATTTAATCGGTCTGACCCGGAATTGGCTGGATTTAATCGGTCTGAATTGGAATTGGCTGGATTTAATCGATCTGAACTTGAATCCGCTGGATTTAATCGATCTGAACTAAAATCCCCTGGATTTAATCGGTCTGAACTGGAATTGGCTGGACTTAATCGATCTGAACCGGAATCCGCTGGATTTATGCGGTCTGAACTGGAATCCGCTGGATTTAATCGGTCTGAATTGGAATTGGCTGGATTTAATCGATCTGAACTTGAATTCACTGGACTTAATCGATCTGAACCAGAATCCGCTGGATTTATGCGGTCTGAACTGGAATCCGCTGGATTTAATCGGTCTGAATTGGAATTGGCTGGATTTAATCGATCTGAACTTGAATTGGCGGGATTTAATTTATCTGAACTTGAATCCGCTGGATTTAATCGATCTGAACTAAAATCCCCTGGATTTAATCGGTCTGAACAAGAATCCGCTGGATTTAATCGATCTGAACTTGAATTGGCGGGATTTAATTTATCTGAACTTGAATCCGCTGGATTTAATCGATCTGAACTAAAATCCCCTGGATTTAATCGGTCTGAACTGGAATTGGCTGGATTTAATCGATCTGAACCGGAATCCGCTGGATTTAATCGATCTGAACTGGAATTGGCTGGATTTAATCGATCTGAACCGGAATCCGCTGGATTTAATCGATCTGAACCGGAATCCGTTGGATTTAATCGGTCTGAACAAGAATCCGCTGGATTTAATCGGTCTGAACTGGAATTCGCTGGATTTAATCGATCTAAACTGGAATTCGCTGGATTTAATCGATCTAAACTTGAATCCGCTGGATTTAATCGGTCTGACCCGGAATTGGCTGGATTTAATCGGTCTGAACTGGAATTCGCTGGACTTAATCGATCTGAACCGGAATCCGCTGGATTTATGCGGTCTGAACTGGAATCCGCTGGATTTAATCGGTCTGAATTGGAATTGGCTGGATTTAATCGATCTGAACTTGAATTGGCGGGATTTAATTTATCTGAACTTGAATCCGCTGGATTTAATCGATCTGAACTAAAATCCCCTGGATTTAATCGGTCTGAACTGGAATTGGCTGGATTTAATCGGTCTGAACTGGAATTGGCTGGATTTAATCGATCTGAACCGGAATCCGCTGGATTTAATCGATCTGAACTGGAATTGGCTGGATTTAATCGATCTGAACCGGAATCCGCTGGATTTAATCGATCTGAACCGGAATCCGTTGGATTTAATCGGTCTGAACAAGAATCCGCTGGATTTAATCGGTCTGAACTGGAATTGGCTGGATTTAATCGATCTAAACTGGAATTCGCTGGATTTAATCGGTCTGAACAAGAATCCGCTGGATTTAATCGGTCGGAACTGGAATTGGCTGGATTTAATCAATCTGAACTGGAATTCACTGGACTTTATCGATCTGAACCGGAATCCGCTGGATTTATGCGGTCTGAACTGGAATCCGCTGGATTTAATCGGTCTGAATTGGAATTGGCTGGATTTAATCGATCTGAACTTGAATTGGCGGGATTTAATTTATCTGAACTTGAATCCGCTGGATTTAATCGATCTGAACTAAAATCCCCTGGATTTAATCGGTCTGAACTGGAATTGGCTGGATTTAATCGGTCTGAACTGGAATTGGCTGGATTTAATCGATCTGAACCGGAATCCGCTGGATTTAATCGATCTGAACTGGAATTGGCTGGATTTAATCGATCTGAACCGGAATCCGCTGGATTTAATCGATCTGATCCGGAATCCTTTGGATTTAATCGGTCTGAACAAGAATCCGCTGGATTTAATCGGTCTGAACTGGAATTGGCTGGATTTAATCGATCTAAACTGGAATTCGCTGGATTTAATCGATCTAAACTTGAATCCGCTGGATTTAATCGGTCTGACCCGGAATTGGCTGGATTTAATCGGTCTGAATTGGAATTGGCTGGATTTAATCGATCTGAACTTGAATTGGCGGGATTTAATTTATCTGAACTTGAATCCGCTGGATTTAATCGATCTGAACTAAAATCCCCTGGATTTAATCGGTCTGAACTGGAATTGGCTGGACTTAATTGATCTGAACCGGAATCCGCTGGATTTATGCGGTCTGAACTGGAATCCGCTGGATTTAATCGGTCTGAATTGGAATTGGCTGGATTTAATCGATCTGAACTTGAATTGGCGGGATTTAATTTATCTGAACTTGAATCCGCTGGATTTAATCGATCTGAACTAAAATCCCCTGGATTTAATCGGTCTGAACTGGAATTGGCTGGATTTAATCGGTCTGAACTGGAATTCGCTGGATTTAATCGATCTAAACTGGAATTCGCTGGATTTAATCGGTCTGAACAAGAATCCGCTGGATTTAATCGGTCTGAACTGGAATTGGCTGGATTTAATCAATCTGAACTGGAATTCACTGGACTTAATCGATCTGAACCAGAATCCGCTGGATTTATGCGGTCTGAACTGGAATCCGCTGGATTTAATCGGTCTGAATTGGAATTGGCTGGATTTAATCGATCTGAACTTGAATTGGCGGGATTTAATTTATCTGAACTTGAATCCGCTGGATTTAATCGATCTGAACTAAAATCCCCTGGATTTAATCGGTCTGAACAAGAATCCGCTGGATTTAATCGATCTGAACTTGAATTGGCGGGATTTAATTTATCTGAACTTGAATCCGCTGGATTTAGTCGATCTGAACTAAAATCCCCTGGATTTAATCGGTCTGAACTGGAATTGGCTGGATTTAATCGATCTGAACCGGAATCCGCTGGATTTAATCGATCTGAACTGGAATTGGCTGGATTTAATCGATCTGAACCGGAATCCGCTGGATTTAATCGATCTGAACCGGAATCCGTTGGATTTAATCGGTCTGAACAAGAATCCGCTGGATTTAATCGGTCTGAACTGGAATTCGCTGGATTTAATCGATCTAAACTGGAATTCGCTGGATTTAATCGATCTAAACTTGAATCCGCTGGATTTAATCGGTCTGACCCGGAATTGGCTGGATTTAATCGGTCTGAACTGGAATTCGCTGGACTTAATCGATCTGAACCGGAATCCGCTGGATTTATGCGGTCTGAACTGGAATCCGCTGGATTTAATCGGTCTGAATTGGAATTGGCTGGATTTAATCGATCTGAACTTGAATTGGCGGGATTTAATTTATCTGAACTTGAATCCGCTGGATTTAATCGATCTGAACTAAAATCCCCTGGATTTAATCGGTCTGAACTGGAATTGGCTGGATTTAATCGGTCTGAACTGGAATTGGCTGGATTTAATCGATCTGAACCGGAATCCGCTGGATTTAATCGATCTGAACTGGAATTGGCTGGATTTAATCGATCTGAACCGGAATCCGCTGGATTTAATCGATCTGAACCGGAATCCGTTGGATTTAATCGGTCTGAACAAGAATCCGCTGGATTTAATCGGTCTGAACTGGAATTCGCTGGATTTAATCGATCTAAACTGGAATTCGCTGGATTTAATCGGTCTGAACAAGAATCCGCTGGATTTAATCGGTCGGAACTGGAATTGGCTGGATTTAATCAATCTGAACTGGAATTCACTGGACTTTATCGATCTGAACCGGAATCCGCTGGATTTATGCGGTCTGAACTGGAATCCGCTGGATTTAATCGGTCTGAATTGGAATTGGCTGGATTTAATCGATCTGAACTTGAATTGGCGGGATTTAATTTATCTGAACTTGAATCCGCTGGATTTAATCGATCTGAACTAAAATCCCCTGGATTTAATCGGTCTGAACTGGAATTGGCTGGATTTAATCGGTCTGAACTGGAATTGGCTGGATTTAATCGATCTGAACCGGAAACCGCTGGATTTAATCGATCTGAACTGGAATTGGCTGGATTTAATCGATCTGAACCGGAATCCGCTGGATTTAATCGATCTGATCCGGAATCCTTTGGATTTAATCGGTCTGAACAAGAATCCGCTGGATTTAATCGGTCTGAACTGGAATTCGCTGGATTTAATCGATCTAAACTGGAATTCGCTGGATTTAATCGATCTAAACTTGAATCCGCTGGATTTAATCGGTCTGACCCGGAATTGGCTGGATTTAATCGGTCTGAACTGGAATTCACTGGACTTAATCGATCTGAACCGGAATCCGCTGGATTTATGCGGTCTGAACTGGAATCCGCTGGATTTAATCGGTCTGAATTGGAATTGGCTGGATTTAATCGATCTGAACTTGAATTGGCGGGATTTAATTTATCTGAACTTGAATCCGCTGGATTTAATCGATCTGAACTAAAATCCCCTGGATTTAATCGGTCTGAACTGGAATTGGCTGGATTTAATCGGTCTGAACTGGAATTGGCTGGATTTAATCGATCTGAACCGGAATCCGCTGGATTTAATCGATCTGAACTGGAATTGGCTGGATTTAATCGATCTGAACCGGAATCCGCTGGATTTAATCGATCTGAACTGGAATTGGCTGGATTTAATCGATCTGAACCGGAATCCGCTGGATTTAATCGGTTTGAATTGGAATTGGCTGGATTTAATCGATCTGAACCGGAATCCGCTGGATTTAATCGATCTGAACTAAAATCCGCTGGATTTAATCGGTCTGAACTGGAATTGGCTGGATTTAATCGGTCTGAACTGGAATTGGCTGGATTTAATCGATCTGAACCGGAATCCGCTGGATTTAATCGATCTGAACTGGAATTGGCTGGATTTAATCGATCTGAACCGGAATCCGCTGGATTTAATCGGTTTGAATTGGAATTGGCTGGATTTAATCGATCTGAACCGGAATCCGCTGGATTTAATCGATCTGAACTAAAATCCGCTGGATTTAATCGGTCTGAACTGGAATTGGCTGGATTTAATCGGTCTGAACTGGAATTGGCTGGATTTAATCGATCTGAACCGGAATCCGCTGGATTTAATCGATCTGAACCGGAATCCGCTGGATTTAATCGATCTGAACAAGAATCCGCTGGATTTAATCGGTCTGAACTGGAATTCACTGGACTTAATCGATCTGAACCGGAATCCGCTGGATTTATGCGGTCTGAACTGGAATCCGCTGGATTTAATCGGTCTGAATTGGAATTGGCTGGATTTAATCGATCTGAACTTGAATTGGCGGGATTTAATTTATCTGAACTTGAATCCGCTGGATTTAATCGATCTGAACTAAAATCCCCTGGATTTAATCGGTCTGAACTGGAATTGGCTGGATTTAATCGATCTGAACCGGAATCCGCTGGATTTAATCGATCTGAACTGGAATTGGCTGGATTTAATCGATCTGAACCGGAATCCGCTGGATTTAATCGATCTGAACCGGAATCCGTTGGATTTAATCGGTCTGAACAAGAATCCGCTGGATTTAATCGGTCTGAACTGGAATTCGCTGGATTTAATCGATCTAAACTGGAATTCTCTGGATTTAATCGGTCTGAACAAGAATCCGCTGGATTTAATCGGTCGGAACTGGAATTGGCTGGATTTAATCAATCTGAACTGGAATTCACTGGACTTAATCGATCTGAACCGGAATCCGCTGGATTTATGCGGTCTGAACTGGAATCCGCTGGATTTAATCGGTCTGAATTGGAATTGGCTGGATTTAATCGATCTGAACTTGAATTGGCGGGATTTAATTTATCTGAACTTGAATCCGCTGGATTTAATCGATCTGAACTAAAATCCCCTGGATTTAATCGGTCTGAACTGGAATTGGCTGGATTTAATCGGTCTGAACTGGAATTGGCTGGATTTAATCGATCTGAACCGGAATCCGCTGGATTTAATCGATCTGAACTGGAATTGGCTGGATTTAATCGATCTGAACCGGAATCCGCTGGATTTAATCGATCTGATCCGGAATCCGTTGGATTTAATCGGTCTGAACTGGAATTCGCTGGATTTAATCGATCTAAACTGGAATTCGCTGGATTTAATCGATCTAAACTTGAATCCGCTGGATTTAATCGATCTAAACTTGAATCCGCTGGATTTAATCGGTCTGACCCGGAATTGGCTGGATTTAATCGGTCTGAACTGGAATTCACTGGACTTAATCGATCTGAACCGGAATCCGCTGGATTTATGCGGTCTGAACTGGAATCCGCTGGATTTAATCGATCTGAACTAAAATCCCCTGGATTTAATCGGTCTGAACTGGAATTGGCTGGATTTAATCGGTCTGAACCGGAATCCGCTGGATTTAATCGATCTGAACTGGAATTGGCTGGATTTAATCGATCTGAACCGGAATCCGCTGGATTTAATCGATCTGAACTGGAATTGGCTGGATTTAATCGATCTGAACCGGAATCCGCTGGATTTAATCGATCTGAACTGGAATTGGCTGGATTTAATCGATCTGAACCGGAATCCGCTGGATTTAATCGGTTTGAATTGGAATTGGCTGGATTTAATCGATCTGAACCGGAATCCGCTGGATTTAATCGATCTGAACTAAAATCCGCTGGATTTAATCGGTCTGAACTGGAATTGGCTGGATTTAATCGGTCTGAACTGGAATTGGCTGGATTTAATCGATCTGAACCGGAATCCGCTGGATTTAATCGATCTGAACCGGAATCCGCTGGATTTAATCGATCTGAACAAGAATCCGCTGGATTTAATCGGTCTGAACTGGAATTCACTGGACTTAATCGATCTGAACCGGAATCCGCTGGATTTATGCGGTCTGAACTGGAATCCGCTGGATTTAATCGGTCTGAATTGGAATTGGCTGGATTTAATCGATCTGAACTTGAATTGGCGGGATTTAATTTATCTGAACTTGAATCCGCTGGATTTAATCGATCTGAACTAAAATCCCCTGGATTTAATCGGTCTGAACTGGAATTGGCTGGATTTAATCGATCTGAACCGGAATCCGCTGGATTTAATCGATCTGAACTGGAATTGGCTGGATTTAATCGATCTGAACCGGAATCCGCTGGATTTAATCGATCTGAACCGGAATCCGTTGGATTTAATCGGTCTGAACAAGAATCCGCTGGATTTAATCGGTCTGAACTGGAATTCGCTGGATTTAATCGATCTAAACTGGAATTCTCTGGATTTAATCGGTCTGAACAAGAATCCGCTGGATTTAATCGGTCGGAACTGGAATTGGCTGGATTTAATCAATCTGAACTGGAATTCACTGGACTTAATCGATCTGAACCGGAATCCGCTGGATTTATGCGGTCTGAACTGGAATCCGCTGGATTTAATCGGTCTGAATTGGAATTGGCTGGATTTAATCGATCTGAACTTGAATTGGCGGGATTTAATTTATCTGAACTTGAATCCGCTGGATTTAATCGATCTGAACTAAAATCCCCTGGATTTAATCGGTCTGAACTGGAATTGGCTGGATTTAATCGGTCTGAACTGGAATTGGCTGGATTTAATCGATCTGAACCGGAATCCGCTGGATTTAATCGATCTGAACTGGAATTGGCTGGATTTAATCGATCTGAACCGGAATCCGCTGGATTTAATCGATCTGATCCGGAATCCGTTGGATTTAATCGGTCTGAACTGGAATTCGCTGGATTTAATCGATCTAAACTGGAATTCGCTGGATTTAATCGATCTAAACTTGAATCCGCTGGATTTAATCGGTCTGACCCGGAATTGGCTGGATTTAATCGGTCTGAACTGGAATTCACTGGACTTAATCGATCTGAACCGGAATCCCCTGGATTTATGCGGTCTGAACTGGAATCCGCTGGATTTAATCGGTCTGAATTGGAATTGGCTGGATTTAATCGATCTGAACTTGAATTGGCGGGATTTAATTTATCTGAACTTGAATCCGCTGGATTTAATCGATCTGAACTAAAATCCCCTGGATTTAATCGGTCTGAACTGGAATTGGCTGGATTTAATCGGTCTGAACCGGAATCCGCTGGATTTAATCGATCTGAACTGGAATTGGCTGGATTTAATCGATCTGAACCGGAATCCGCTGGATTTAATCGATCTGAACTGGAATTGGCTGGATTTAATCGATCTGAACCGGAATCCGCTGGATTTAATCGGTTTGAATTGGAATTGGCTGGATTTAATCGATCTGAACCGGAATCCGCTGGATTTATGCGGTCTGAACTGGAATCCGCTGGATTTAATCGGTCTGAATTGGAATTGGCTGGATTTAATCGATCTGAACTTGAATTGGCGGGATTTAATTTATCTGAACTTGAATCCGCTGGATTTAATCGATCTGAACTAAAATCCCCTGGATTTAATCGGTCTGAACTGGAATTGGCTGGATTTAATCGGTCTGAACTGGAATTGGCTGGATTTAATCGATCTGAACCGGAATCCGCTGGATTTAATCGATCTGAACTGGAATTGGCTGGATTTAATCGATCTGAACCGGAATCCGCTGGATTTAATCGATCTGAACCGGAATCCGTTGGATTTAATCGGTCTGAACAAGAATCCGCTGGATTTAATCGGTCTGAACTGGAATTCGCTGGATTTAATCAATCTGAACTGGAATTCACTGGACTTAATCGATCTGAACCGGAATCCGCTGGATTTATGCGGTCTGAACTGGAATCCGCTGGATTTAATCGGTCTGAATTGGAATTGGCTGGATTTAATCGATCTGAACTTGAATTGGCGGGATTTAATCGATCTGAACCGGAATCCGCTGGATTTAATCGGTTTGAATTGGAATTGGTTGGATTTAATCGATCTGAACCGGAATCCGCTGGATTTAATCGATCTGAACTAAAATCCGCTGGATTTAATCGGTCTGAACTGGAATTGGCTGGATTTAATCGGTCTGAACTGGAATTGGCTGGATTTAATCGATCTGAGCCGGAATCCGCTGGATTTAATCGATCTGAACTGGAATTGGCTGGATTTAATCGATCTGAACCGGAATCCGCTGGATTTAATCGATCTGAACTGGAATTGGCTGGATTTAATCGATCTGAACCGGAATCCGCTGGATTTAATCGGTTTGAATTGGAATTGGCTGGATTTAATCGATCTGAACCGGAATCCGCTGGATTTAATCGATCTGAACCGGAATCCGCTGGATTTAATCGATCTGAACCGGAATCCGCTGGATTTAATCGATCTGAACCGGAATCCGTTGGATTTAATCGGTCTGAACAAGAATCCGCTGGATTTAATCGGTCTGAACTGGAATTCGCTGGATTTAATCGATCTAAACTGGAATTCGCTGGATTTAATCGGTCTGAACAAGAATCCGCTGGATTTAATCGGTCTGAACTGGAATTGGCTGGATTTAATCAATCTGAACTGGAATTCACTGGACTTAATCGATCTGAACCGGAATCCGCTGGATTTATGCGGTCTGAACTGGAATCCGCTGGATTTAATCGGTCTGAATTGGAATTGGCTGGATTTAATCGATCTGAACTTGAATTGGCCGGATTTAATTTATCTGAACTTGAATCCGCTGGATTTAATCGATCTGAACTAAAATCCCCTGGATTTAATCGGTCTGAACAAGAATCCGCTGGATTTAATCGGTCTGAACTGGAATTGGCTGGATTTAATCAATCTGAACTGGAATTCACTGGACTTAATCGATCTGAACCGGAATCCGCTGGATTTATGCGGTCTGAACTGGAATCCGCTGGATTTAATCGGTCTGAATTGGAATTGGCTGGATTTAATCGATCTGAACTTGAATTGGCGGGATTTAATTTATCTGAACTTGAATCCGCTGGATTTAATCGATCTGAACTAAAATCCCCTGGATTTAATCGGTCTGAACTGGAATTGGCTGGATTTAATCGGTCTGAACTGGAATTGGCTGGATTTAATCGATCTGAACCGGAATCCGCTGGATTTAATCGATCTGAACTGGAATTGGCTGGATTTAATCGATCTGAACCGGAATCCGCTGGATTTAATCGATCTGAACCGGAATCCGTTGGATTTAATCGGTCTGAACAAGAATCCGCTGGATTTAATCGGTCTGAACTGGAATTCGCTGGATTTAATCGATCTAAACTGGAATTCGCTGGATTTAATCGATCTAAACTTGAATCCGCTGGATTTAATCGGTCTGACCCGGAATTGGCTGGATTTAATCGGTCTGAACTGGAATTCACTGGACTTAATCGATCTGAACCGGAATCCGCTGGATTTATGCGGTCTGAACTGGAATCCGCTGGATTTAATCGGTCTGAATTGGAATTGGCTGGATTTAATCGATCTGAACTTGAATTGGCGGGATTTAATTTATCTGAACTTGAATCCGCTGGATTTAATCGATCTGAACTAAAATCCCCTGGATTTAATCGGTCTGAACTGGAATTGGCTGGATTTAATCGATCTGAACTAAAATCCCCTGGATTTAATCGGTCTGAACTGGAATTGGCTGGATTTAATCGGTCTGAACTGGAATTGGCTGGATTTAATCGATCTGAACCGGAATCCGCTGGATTTAATCGATCTGAACTGGAATTGGCTGGATTTAATCGATCTGAACTGGAATTGGCGGGATTTAATTTATCTGAACTTGAATCCGCTGGATTTAATCGATCTGAACTAAAATCCCCTGGATTTAATCGGTCTGAACAAGAATCCGCTGGATTTAATCGGTCTGAACTGGAATTGGCTGGATTTAATCAATCTGAACTGGAATTCACTGGACTTAATCGATCTGAACCGGAATCCGCTGGATTTATGCGGTCTGAACTGGAATCCGCTGGATTTAATCGGTCTGAATTGGAATTGGCTGGATTTAATCGATCTGAACTTGAATTGGCGGGATTTAATTTATCTGAACTTGAATCCGCTGGATTTAATCGATCTGAACTAAAATCCCCTGGATTTAATCGGTCTGAACTGGAATTGGCTGGATTTAATCGGTCTGAACTGGAATTGGCTGGATTTAATCGATCTGAACCGGAATCCGCTGGATTTAATCGATCTGAACTGGAATTGGCTGGATTTAATCGATCTGAACCGGAATCCGCTGGATTTAATCGATCTGAACCGGAATCCGTTGGATTTAATCGGTCTGAACAAGAATCCGCTGGATTTAATCGGTCTGAACTGGAATTCGCTGGATTTAATCGATCTAAACTGGAATTCGCTGGATTTAATCGATCTAAACTTGAATCCGCTGGATTTAATCGGTCTGACCCGGAATTGGCTGGATTTAATCGGTCTGAACTGGAATTCGCTGGACTTAATCGATCTGAACCGGAATCCGCTGGATTTATGCGGTCTGAACTGGAATCCGCTGGATTTAATCGGTCTGAATTGGAATTGGCTGGATTTAATCGATCTGAACTTGAATTGGCGGGATTTAATTTATCTGAACTTGAATCCGCTGGATTTAATCGATCTGAACTAAAATCCCCTGGATTTAATCGGTCTGAACTGGAATTGGCTGGATTTAATCGGTCTGAACTGGAATTGGCTGGATTTAATCGATCTGAACCGGAATCCGCTGGATTTAATCGATCTGAACTGGAATTGGCTGGATTTAATCGATCTGAACCGGAATCCGCTGGATTTAATCGATCTGAACCGGAATCCGTTGGATTTAATCGGTCTGAACAAGAATCCGCTGGATTTAATCGGTCTGAACTTGAATTCGCTGGATTTAATCGATCTAAACTGGAATTCGCTGGATTTAATCGGTCTGAACAAGAATCCGCTGGATTTAATCGGTCTGAACTGGAATTGGCTGGATTTAATCAATCTGAACTGGAATTCACTGGACTTAATCGATCTGAACCGGAATCCGCTGGATTTATGCGGTCTGAACTGGAATCCGCTGGATTTAATCGGTCTGAATTGGAATTGGCTGGATTTAATCGATCTGAACTTGAATTGGCGGGATTTAATTTATCTGAACTTGAATCCGCTGGATTTAATCGATCTGAACTAAAATCCCCTGGATTTAATCGATCTAAACTGGAATTCGCTGGATTTAATCGATCTAAACTTGAATCCGCTGGATTTAATCGGTCTGACCCGGAATTGGCTGGATTTAATCGGTCTGAACTGGAATTCACTGGACTTAATCGATCTGAACCGGAATCCGCTGGATTTATGCGGTCTGAACTGGAATCCGCTGGATTTAATCGGTCTGAATTGGAATTGGCTGGATTTAATCGATCTGAACTTGAATTGGCGGGATTTAATTTATCTGAACTTGAATCCGCTGGATTTAATCGATCTGAACTAAAATCCCCTGGATTTAATCGGTCTGAACTGGAATTGGCTGGATTTAATCGATCTGAACTAAAATCCCCTGGATTTAATCGGTCTGAACTGGAATTGGCTGGATTTAATCGGTCTGAACTGGAATTGGCTGGATTTAATCGATCTGAACCGGAATCCGCTGGATTTAATCGATCTGAACTGGAATTGGCTGGATTTAATCGATCTGAACTGGAATTGGCGGGATTTAATTTATCTGAACTTGAATCCGCTGGATTTAATCGATCTGAACTAAAATCCCCTGGATTTAATCGGTCTGAACAAGAATCCGCTGGATTTAATCGGTCTGAACTGGAATTGGCTGGATTTAATCAATCTGAACTGGAATTCACTGGACTTAATCGATCTGAACCGGAATCCGCTGGATTTATGCGGTCTGAACTGGAATCCGCTGGATTTAATCGGTCTGAATTGGAATTGGCTGGATTTAATCGATCTGAACTTGAATTGGCGGGATTTAATTTATCTGAACTTGAATCCGCTGGATTTAATCGATCTGAACTAAAATCCCCTGGATTTAATCGGTCTGAACTGGAATTGGCTGGATTTAATCGGTCTGAACTGGAATTGGCTGGATTTAATCGATCTGAACCGGAATCCGCTGGATTTAATCGATCTGAACTGGAATTGGCTGGATTTAATCGATCTGAACCGGAATCCGCTGGATTTAATCGATCTGAACCGGAATCCGTTGGATTTAATCGGTCTGAACAAGAATCCGCTGGATTTAATCGGTCTGAACTGGAATTCGCTGGATTTAATCGATCTAAACTGGAATTCGCTGGATTTAATCGATCTAAACTTGAATCCGCTGGATTTAATCGGTCTGACCCGGAATTGGCTGGATTTAATCGGTCTGAACTGGAATTCGCTGGACTTAATCGATCTGAACCGGAATCCGCTGGATTTATGCGGTCTGAACTGGAATCCGCTGGATTTAATCGGTCTGAATTGGAATTGGCTGGATTTAATCGATCTGAACTTGAATTGGCGGGATTTAATTTATCTGAACTTGAATCCGCTGGATTTAATCGATCTGAACTAAAATCCCCTGGATTTAATCGGTCTGAACTGGAATTGGCTGGATTTAATCGGTCTGAACTGGAATTGGCTGGATTTAATCGATCTGAACCGGAATCCGCTGGATTTAATCGATCTGAACTGGAATTGGCTGGATTTAATCGATCTGAACCGGAATCCGCTGGATTTAATCGATCTGAACCGGAATCCGTTGGATTTAATCGGTCTGAACAAGAATCCGCTGGATTTAATCGGTCTGAACTTGAATTCGCTGGATTTAATCGATCTAAACTGGAATTCGCTGGATTTAATCGGTCTGAACAAGAATCCGCTGGATTTAATCGGTCTGAACTGGAATTGGCTGGATTTAATCAATCTGAACTGGAATTCACTGGACTTAATCGATCTGAACCGGAATCCGCTGGATTTATGCGGTCTGAACTGGAATCCGCTGGATTTAATCGGTCTGAATTGGAATTGGCTGGATTTAATCGATCTGAACTTGAATTGGCGGGATTTAATTTATCTGAACTTGAATCCGCTGGATTTAATCGATCTGAACCGGAATCCCCTGGATTTAATCGGTCTGAACTGGAATTGGCTGGATTTAATCGGTCTGAACTGGAATTGGCTGGATTTAATCGGTCTGAACCGGAATCCGCTGGATTTAATCGATCTGAACTGGAATTGGCTGGATTTAATCGATCTGAACCGGAATCCGCTGGATTTAATCGATCTGATCCGGAATCCGTTGGATTTAATCGGTCTGAACAAGAATCCGCTGGATTTAATCGGTCTGAACTGGAATTCGCTGGATTTAATCGATCTAAACTGGAATTCGCTGGATTTAATCGATCTAAACTTGAATCCGCTGGATTTAATCGGTCTGACCCGGAATTGGCTGGATTTAATCGGTCTGAACTGGAATTCACTGGACTTAATCGATCTGAACCGGAATCCGCTGGATTTATGCGGTCTGAACTGGAATTGGCTGGATTTAATCGGTCTGAACTGGAATTGGCTGGATTTAATCGATCTGAACCGGAATCCGCTGGATTTAATCGATCTGAACTGGAATTGGCTGGATTTAATCGATCTGAACCGGAATCCGCTGGATTTAATCGGTTTGAATTGGAATTGGCTGGATTTAATCGATCTGAACCGGAATCCGCTGGATTTAATCGATCTGAACCGGAATCCGCTGGATTTAATCGATCTGAACCGGAATCCGTTGGATTTAATCGGTCTGAACAAGAATCCACTGGATTTAATCGGTCTGAACTGGAATTCGCTGGATTTAATCGATCTAAACTGGAATTCGCTGGATTTAATCGGTCTGAACAAGAATCCGCTGGATTTAATCGGTCTGAACTGGAATTGGCTGGATTTAATCAATCTGAACTGGAATTCACTGGACTTAATCGATCTGAACCGGAATCCGCTGGATTTATGCGGTCTGAACTGGAATCCGCTGGATTTAATCGGTCTGAATTGGAATTGGCTGGATTTAATCGATCTGAACTTGAATTGGCGGGATTTAATTTATCTGAACTTGAATCCGCTGGATTTAATCGATCTGAACTAAAATCCCCTGGATTTAATCGGTCTGAACAAGAATCCGCTGGATTTAATTGGTCTGAACTGGAATTGGCTGGATTTAATCAATCTGAACTGGAATTCACTGGACTTAATCGATCTGAACCGGAATCCGCTGGATTTATGCGGTCTGAACTGGAATCCGCTGGATTTAATCGGTCTGAATTGGAATTGGCTGGATTTAATCGATCTGAACTTGAATTGGCGGGATTTAATTTATCTGAACTTGAATCCGCTGGATTTAATCGATCTGAACTAAAATCCCCTGGATTTAATCGGTCTGAACTGGAATTGGCTGGATTTAATCGGTCTGAACTGGAATTGGCTGGATTTAATCGATCTGAACCGGAATCCGCTGGATTTAATCGATCTGAACTGGAATTGGCTGGATTTAATCGATCTGAACCGGAATCCGCTGGATTTAATCGATCTGAACCGGAATCCGTTGGATTTAATCGGTCTGAACAAGAATCCGCTGGATTTAATCGGTCTGAACTGGAATTCGCTGGATTTAATCAATCTGAACTGGAATTCACTGGACTTAATCGATCTGAACCGGAATCCGCTGGATTTATGCGGTCTGAACTGGAATCCGCTGGATTTAATTGGTCTGAATTGGAATTGGCTGGATTTAATCGATCTGAACTTGAATTGGCGGGATTTAATTTATCTGAACTTGAATCCGCTGGATTTAATCGATCTGAACTAAAATCCCCTGGATTTAATCGGTCTGAACAAGAATCCGCTGGATTTAATCGGTCTGAACTGGAATTCGCTGGATTTAATCGATCTAAACTGGAATTCGCTGGATTTAATCGGTCTGAACAAGAATCCGCTGGATTTAATCGGTCTGAACTGGAATTGGCTGGATTTAATCGGTCTGAACTGGAATTGGCTGGATTTAATCGATCTGAACTGGAATTCACTGGACTTAATCGATCTGAACCGGAATCCGCTGGATTTATGCGGTCTGAACTGGAATCCGCTGGATTTAATCGGTCTGAATTGGAATTGGCTGGATTTAATCGATCTGAACTTGAATTGGCGGGATTTAATTTATCTGAACTTGAATCCGCTGGATTTAATCGATCTGAACTAAAATCCCCTGGATTTAATCGGTCTGAACTGGAATTGGCTGGATTTAATCGGTCTGAACTGGAATTGGCTGGATTTAATCGATCTGAACCGGAATCCGCTGGATTTAATCGATCTGAACTGGAATTGGCTGGATTTAATCGATCTGAACCGGAATCCGCTGGATTTAATCGATCTGAACCGGAATCCGTTGGATTTAATCGGTCTGAACAAGAATCCGCTGGATTTAATCGGTCTGAACTGGAATTCGCTGGATTTAATCAATCTGAACTGGAATTCACTGGACTTAATCGATCTGAACCGGAATCCGCTGGATTTATGCGGTCTGAACTGGAATCCGCTGGATTTAATCGGTCTGAATTGGAATTGGCTGGATTTAATCGATCTGAACTTGAATTGGCGGGATTTAATTTATCTGAACTTGAATCCGCTGGATTTAATCGATCTGAACTAAAATCCCCTGGATTTAATCGGTCTGAACTGGAATTGGCTGGATTTAATCGGTCTGAACTGGAATTGGCTGGATTTAATCGATCTGAACCGGAATCCGCTGGATTTAATCGATCTGAACTGGAATTGGCTGGATTTAATCGATCTGAACCGGAATCCGCTGGATTTAATCGATCTGAACTGGAATTGGCTGGATTTAATCGATCTGAACCGGAATCTGCTGGATTTAATCGATTTGAATTGGAATTGGCTGGATTTAATCGATCTGAACCGGAATCCGCTGGATTTAATCGATCTGAACTAAAATCCGCTGGATTTAATCGGTCTGAACTGGAATTGGCTGGATTTATGCGGTCTGAACTGGAATTGGCTGGATTTAATCGATCTGAACCGGAATCCGCTGGATTTAATCGATCTGAACTGGAATTGGCTGGATTTAATCGATCTGAACCGGAATCCGCTGGATTTAATCGATCTGAACTGGAATTGGCTGGATTTAATCGATCTGAACCGGAATCCGCTGGATTTAATCGGTTTGAATTGGAATTGGCTGGATTTAATCGATCTGAACCGGAATCCGCTGGATTTAATCGATCTGAACCGGAATCCGTTGGATTTAATCGGTCTGAACAAGAATCCGCTGGATTTAATCGGTCTGAACTGGAATTCGCTGGATTTAATCGATCTAAACTGGAATTCGCTGGATTTAATCGGTCTGAACAAGAATCCGCTGGATTTAATCGGTCTGAACTGGAATTGGCTGGATTTAATCAATCTGAACTGGAATTGGCGGGATTTAATTTATCTGAATTTGAATCCGCTGGATTTAATCGATCTGAACTAAAATCCCCTGGATTTAATCGGTCTGAACTGGAATTGGCTGGATTTAATCGGTCTGAACTGGAATTGGCTGGATTTAATCGATCTGAACCGGAATCCGCTGGATTCAATCGATCTGAACTGGAATTGGCTGGATTTAATCGATCTGAACCGGAATCCGCTGGATTTAATCGATCTGAACCGGAATCCGTTGGATTTAATCGGTCTGAACAAGAATCCGCTGGATTTAATCGGTCTGAACTGGAATTCGCTGGATTTAATCAATCTGAACTGGAATTCACTGGACTTAATCGATCTGAACCGGAATCCGCTGGATTTATGCGGTCTGAACTGGAATCCGCTGGATTTAATCGGTCTGAATTGGAATTGGCTGGATTTAATCGATCTGAACTTGAATTGGCGGGATTTAATTTATCTGAACTTGAATCCGCTGGATTTAATCGATCTGAACTAAAATCCCCTGGATTTAATCGGTCTGAACAAGAATCCGCTGGATTTAATCGGTCTGAACTGGAATTCGCTGGATTTAATCGATCTAAACTGGAATTCGCTGGATTTAATCGGTCTGAACAAGAATCCGCTGGATTTAATCGGTCTGAACAAGAATCCGCTGGATTTAATCGGTCTGAACTGGAATTGGCTGGATTTAATCAATCTGAACTGGAATTCACTGGACTTAATCGATCTGAACCGGAATCCGCTGGATTTATGCGGTCTGAACTGGAATCCGCTGGATTTAATCGGTCTGAATTGGAATTGGCGGGATTTAATTTATCTGAACTTGAATCCGCTGGATTTAATCGATCTGAACTAAAATCCCCTGGATTTAATCGGTCTGAACTGGAATTGGCTGGATTTAATCGGTCTGAACTGGAATTGGCTGGATTTAATCGATCTGAACCGGAATCCGCTGGATTTAATCGATCTGAACTGGAATTGGCTGGATTTAATCGATCTGAACCGGAATCCGCTGGATTTAATCGATCTGAACCGGAATCCGTTGGATTTAATCGGTCTGAACAAGAATCCGCTGGATTTAATCGGTCTGAACTGGAATTCGCTGGATTTAATCAATCTGAACTGGAATTCACTGGACTTAATCGATCTGAACCGGAATCCGCTGGATTTATGCGGTCTGAACTGGAATCCGCTGGATTTAATCGGTCTGAATTGGAATTGGCTGGATTTAATCGATCTGAACTTGAATTGGCGGGATTTAATTTATCTGAACTTGAATCCGCTGGATTTAATCGATCTGAACTAAAATCCCCTGGATTTAATCGGTCTGAACAAGAATCCGCTGGATTTAATCGGTCTGAACTGGAATTCGCTGGATTTAATCGATCTAAACTGGAATTCGCTGGATTTAATCGGTCTGAACAAGAATCCGCTGGATTTAATCGGTCTGAACTGGAATTGGCTGGATTTAATCAATCTGAACTGGAATTCACTGGACTTAATCGATCTGAACCGGAATCCGCTGGATTTATGCGGTCTGAACTGGAATCCGCTGGATTTAATCGGTCTGAATTGGAATTGGCTGGATTTAATCGATCTGAACTTGAATTAGCGGGATTTAATTTATCTGAACTTGAATCCGCTGGATTTAATCGATCTGAACTAAAATCCCCTGGATTTAATCGGTCTGAACAAGAATCCGCTGGATTTAATCGGTCTGAACTGGAATTCGCTGGATTTAATCGATCTAAACTGGAATTCGCTGGATTTAATCGGTCTGAACAAGAATCCGCTGGATTTAATCGGTCTGAACTGGAATTGGCTGGATTTAATCGATCTGAACTTGAATTGGCGGGATTTAATTTATCTGAACTTGAATCCGCTGGATTTAATCGATCTGAACTAAAATCCCCTGGATTTAATCGGTCTGAACTGGAATTGGCTGGATTTAATCGATCTGAATTGGAATTGGCTGGATTTAATCGATCTGAACTTGAATTGGCGGGATTTAATTTATCTGAACTTGAATCCGCTGGATTTAATCGATCTGAACTAAAATCCCCTGGATTTAATCGGTCTGAACTGGAATTGGCTGGATTTAATCGATCTGAACCGGAATCCGCTGGATTTAATCGATCTGAACTGGAATTGGCTGGATTTAATCGATCTGAACCGGAATCCATTGGATTTAATCGGTCTGAACAAGAATCCGCTGGATTTAATCGGTCTGAACTGGAATTCGCTGGATTTAATCGATCTAAACTGGAATTCGCTGGATTTAATCGATCTAAACTTGAATCCGCTGGATTTAATCGGTCTGACCCGGAATTGGCTGGATTTAATCGGTCTGAACTGGAATTCGCTGGACTTAATCGATCTGAACCGGAATCCGCTGGATTTATGCGGTCTGAACTGGAATCCGCTGGATTTAATCGGTCTGAATTGGAATTGGCTGGATTTAATCGATCTGAACTTGAATTGGCGGGATTTAATTTATCTGAACTTGAATCCGCTGGATTTAATCGATCTGAACTAAAATCCCCTGGATTTAATCGGTCTGAACTGGAATTGGCTGGATTTAATCGGTCTGAACTGGAATTGGCTGGATTTAATCGATCTGAACCGGAATCCGCTGGATTTAATCGATCTGAACTGGAATTGGCTGGATTTAATCGATCTGAACCGGAATCCGCTGGATTTAATCGATCTGAACCGGAATCCGTTGGATTTAATCGGTCTGAACAAGAATCCGCTGGATTTAATCGGTCTGAACTGGAATTGGCTGGATTTAATCAATCTGAACTGGAATTCACTGGACTTAATCGATCTGAACCGGAATCCGCTGGATTTATGCGGTCTGAACTGGAATCCGCTGGATTTAATCGGTCTGAATTGGAATTGGCTGGATTTAATCGATCTGAACTTGAATTGGCGGGATTTAATTTATCTGAACTTGAATCCGCTGGATTTAATCGATCTGAACTAAAATCCCCTGGATTTAATCGGTCTGAACTGGAATTGGCTGGATTTAATCGGTCTGAACTGGAATTGGCTGGATTTAATCGATCTGAACTTGAATCCGCTGGATTTAATCGATCTGAACTAAAATCCCCTGGATTTAATCGGTCTGAACTGGAATTGGCTGGATTTAATCGGTCTGAACTGGAATTGGCTGGATTTAATCGATCTGAACCGGAATCCGCTGGATTTAATCGATCTGAACTGGAATTGGCTGGATTTAATCGATCTGAACCAGAATCCGCTGGATTTAATCGATCTGAACCGGAATCCGTTGGATTTAATCGGTCTGAACAAGAATCCGCTGGATTTAATCGGTCTGAACTGGAATTCGCTGGATTTAATCAATCTGAACTGGAATTCACTGGACTTAATCGATCTGAACCGGAATCCGCTGGATTTATGCGGTCTGAACTGGAATCCGCTGGATTTAATCGGTCTGAATTGGAATTGGCTGGATTTAATCGATCTGAACTTGAATTGGCGGGATTTAATTTATCTGAACTTGAATCCGCTGGATTTAATCGATCTGAACTAAAATCCCCTGGATTTAATCGGTCTGAACAAGAATCCGCTGGATTTAATCGGTCTGAACTGGATTTAATCGATCTAAACTGGAATTCGCTGGATTTAATCGGTCTGAACAAGAATCCGCTGGATTTAATCGGTCTGAACTGGAATTGGCTGGATTTAATCAATCTGAACTGGAATTCACTGGACTTAATCGATCTGAACCGGAATCCGCTGGATTTATGCGGTCTGAACTGGAATCCGCTGGATTTAATCGGTCTGAATTGGAATTGGCTGGATTTAATCGATCTGAACTTGAATTGGCGGGATTTAATTTATCTGAACTTGAATCCGCTGGATTTAATCGATCTGAACTAAAATCCCCTGGATTTAATCGGTCTGAACAAGAATCCGCTGGATTTAATCGGTCTGAACTGGAATTCACTGGATTTAATCGATCTAAACTGGAATTCGCTGGATTTAATCGGTCTGAACAAGAATCCGCTGGATTTAATCGGTCTGAACTGGAATTGGCTGGATTTAATCAATCTGAACTGGAATTCACTGGACTTAATCGATCTGAACCGGAATCCGCTGGATTTATGCGGTCTGAACTGGAATCCGCTGGATTTAATCGGTCTGAATTGGAATTGGCTGGATTTAATCGATCTGAACTTGAATTGGCGGGATTTAATTTATCTGAACTTGAATCCGCTGGATTTAATCGATCTGAACTAAAATCCCCTGGATTTAATCGGTCTGAACTGGAATTGGCTGGATTTAATCGATCTGAACCGGAATCCGCTGGATTTAATCGATCTGAACTGGAATTGGCTGGATTTAATCGATCTGAACCGGAATCCGCTGGATTTAATCGATCTGAACCGGAATCCGTTGGATTTAATCGGTCTGAACAAGAATCCGCTGGATTTAATCGGTCTGAACTGGAATTCGCTGGATTTAATCGATCTAAACTGGAATTCTCTGGATTTAATCGGTCTGAACAAGAATCCGCTGGATTTAATCGGTCGGAACTGGAATTGGCTGGATTTAATCAATCTGAACTGGAATTCACTGGACTTAATCGATCTGAACCGGAATCCGCTGGATTTATGCGGTCTGAACTGGAATCCGCTGGATTTAATCGGTCTGAATTGGAATTGGCTGGATTTAATCGATCTGAACTTGAATTGGCGGGATTTAATTTATCTGAACTTGAATCCGCTGGATTTAATCGATCTGAACTAAAATCCCCTGGATTTAATCGGTCTGAACTGGAATTGGCTGGATTTAATCGGTCTGAACTGGAATTGGCTGGATTTAATCGATCTGAACCGGAATCCGCTGGATTTAATCGATCTGAACTGGAATTGGCTGGATTTAATCGATCTGAACCGGAATCCGCTGGATTTAATCGATCTGATCCGGAATCCGTTGGATTTAATCGGTCTGAACAAGAATCCGCTGGATTTAATCGGTCTGAACTGGAATTCGCTGGATTTAATCGATCTAAACTTGAATCCGCTGGATTTAATCGGTCTGACCCGGAATTGGCTGGATTTAATCGGTCTGAACTGGAATTCACTGGACTTAATCGATCTGAACCGGAATCCGCTGGATTTATGCGGTCTGAACTGGAATCCGCTGGATTTAATCGGTCTGAATTGGAATTGGCTGGATTTAATCGATCTGAACTTGAATTGGCGGGATTTAATTTATCTGAACTTGAATCCGCTGGATTTAATCGATCTGAACTAAAATCCCCTGGATTTAATCGGTCTGAACTGGAATTGGCTGGATTTAATCGGTCTGAACTGGAATTGGCTGGATTTAATCGATCTGAACCGGAATCCGCTGGATTTAATCGATCTGAACTGGAATTGGCTGGATTTAATCGATCTGAACCGGAATCCGCTGGATTTAATCGATCTGAACTGGAATTGGCTGGATTTAATCGATCTGAACCGGAATCCGCTGGATTTAATCGGTTTGAATTGGAATTGGCTGGATTTAATCGATCTGAACCGGAATCCGCTGGATTTATGCGGTCTGAACTGGAATCCGCTGGATTTAATCGGTCTGAATTGGAATTGGCTGGATTTAATCGATCTGAACTTGAATTGGCGGGATTTAATTTATCTGAACTTGAATCCGCTGGATTTAATCGATCTGAACTAAAATCCCCTGGATTTAATCGGTCTGAACTGGAATTGGCTGGATTTAATCGGTCTGAACTGGAATTGGCTGGATTTAATCGATCTGAACCGGAATCCGCTGGATTTAATCGATCTGAACTGGAATTGGCTGGATTTAATCGATCTGAACCGGAATCCGCTGGATTTAATCGATCTGAACCGGAATCCGTTGGATTTAATCGGTCTGAACAAGAATCCGCTGGATTTAATCGGTCTGAACTGGAATTCGCTGGATTTAATCAATCTGAACTGGAATTCACTGGACTTAATCGATCTGAACCGGAATCCGCTGGATTTATGCGGTCTGAACTGGAATCCGCTGGATTTAATCGGTCTGAATTGGAATTGGCTGGATTTAATCGATCTGAACTTGAATTGGCGGGATTTAATTTATCTGAACTTGAATCCGCTGGATTTAATCGATCTGAACTAAAATCCCCTGGATTTAATCGGTCTGAACAAGAATCCGCTGGATTTAATCGGTCTGAACTGGAATTCGCTGGATTTAATCGATCTAAACTGGAATTCGCTGGATTTAATCGGTCTGAACAAGAATCCGCTGGATTTAATCGGTCTGAACTGGAATTGGCTGGATTTAATCAATCTGAACTGGAATTCACTGGACTTAATCGATCTGAACCGGAATCCGCTGGATTTATGCGGTCTGAACTGGAAACCGCTGGATTTAATCGGTCTGAATTGGAATTGGCTGGATTTAATCGATCTGAACTTGAATTGGCGGGATTTAATTTATCTGAACTTGAATCCGCTGGATTTAATCGATCTGAACTAAAATCCCCTGGATTTAATCGGTCTGAACAAGAATCCGCTGGATTTAATCGGTCTGAACTGGAATTCGCTGGATTTAATCGATCTAAACTGGAATTCGCTGGATTTAATCGGTCTGAACAAGAATCCGCTGGATTTAATCGGTCTGAACTGGAATTGGCTGGATTTAATCAATCTGAACTGGAATTCACTGGACTTAATCGATCTGAACCGGAATCCGCTGGATTTATGCGGTCTGAACTGGAATCCGCTGGATTTAATCGGTCTGAATTGGAATTGGCTGGATTTAATCGATCTGAACTGGAATTGGCTGGATTTAATCGATCTGAACTTGAATCCGCTGGATTTAATCGATCTGAACTAAAATCCCCTGGATTTAATCGGTCTGAACTGGAATTGGCTGGATTTAATCGATCTGAACCGGAATCCGCTGGATTTAATCGATCTGAACTGGAATTGGCTGGATTTAATCGATCTGAACCGGAATCCGCTGGATTTAATCGATCTGAACCGGAATCCGTTGGATTTAATCGGTCTGAACAAGAATCCGCTGGATTTAATCGGTCTGAACTGGAATTCGCTGGATTTAATCGATCTAAACTGGAATTCGCTGGATTTAATCGATCTAAACTTGAATCCGCTGGATTTAATCGGTCTGACCCGGAATTGGCTGGATTTAATCGGTCTGAACTGGAATTCACTGGACTTAATCGATCTGAACCGGAATCCGCTGGATTTATGCGGTCTGAACTGGAATCCGCTGGATTTAATCGGTCTGAATTGGAATTGGCTGGATTTAATCGATCTGAACTTGAATTGGCGGGATTTAATTTATCTGAACTTGAATCCGCTGGATTTAATCGATCTGAACTAAAATCCCCTGGATTTAATCGGTCTGAACTGGAATTGGCTGGATTTAATCGGTCTGAACTGGAATTGGCTGGATTTAATCGATCTGAACCGGAATCCGCTGGATTTAATCGATCTGAACTGGAATTGGCTGGATTTAATCGATCTGAACCGGAATCCGCTGGATTTAATCGATCTGAACTGGAATTGGCTGGATTTAATCGATCTGAACCGGAATCCGCTGGATTTAATCGGTTTGAATTGGAATTGGCTGGATTTAATCGATCTGAACCGGAATCCGCTGGATTTATGCGGTCTGAACTGGAATCCGCTGGATTTAATCGGTCTGAATTGGAATTGGCTGGATTTAATCGATCTGAACTTGAATTGGCGGGATTTAATTTATCTGAACTTGAATCCGCTGGATTTAATCGATCTGAACTAAAATCCCCTGGATTTAATCGGTCTGAACTGGAATTGGCTGGATTTAATCGGTCTGAACTGGAATTGGCTGGATTTAATCGATCTGAACCGGAATCCGCTGGATTTAATCGATCTGAACTGGAATTGGCTGGATTTAATCGATCTGAACCGGAATCCGCTGGATTTAATCGATCTGAACCGGAATCCGTTGGATTTAATCGGTCTGAACAAGAATCCGCTGGATTTAATCGGTCTGAACTGGAATTCGCTGGATTTAATCAATCTGAACTGGAATTCACTGGACTTAATCGATCTGAACCGGAATCCGCTGGATTTATGCGGTCTGAACTGGAATCCGCTGGATTTAATCGGTCTGAATTGGAATTGGCTGGATTTAATCGATCTGAACTTGAATTGGCGGGATTTAATTTATCTGAACTTGAATCCGCTGGATTTAATCGATCTGAACTAAAATCCCCTGGATTTAATCGGTCTGAACAAGAATCCGCTGGATTTAATCGGTCTGAACTGGAATTCGCTGGATTTAATCGATCTAAACTGGAATTCGCTGGATTTAATCGGTCTGAACAAGAATCCGCTGGATTTAATCGGTCTGAACTGGAATTGGCTGGATTTAATCAATCTGAACTGGAATTCACTGGACTTAATCGATCTGAACCGGAATCCGCTGGATTTATGCGGTCTGAACTGGAATCCGCTGGATTTAATCGGTCTGAATTGGAATTGGCTGGATTTAATCGATCTGAACTTGAATTGGCGGGATTTAATTTATCTGAACTTGAATCCGCTGGATTTAATCGATCTGAACTAAAATCCCCTGGATTTAATCGGTCTGAACAAGAATCCGCTGGATTTAATCGGTCTGAACTGGAATTCGCTGGATTTAATCGATCTAAACTGGAATTCGCTGGATTTAATCGGTCTGAACAAGAATCCGCTGGATTTAATCGGTCTGAACTGGAATTGGCTGGATTTAATCAATCTGAACTGGAATTCACTGGACTTAATCGATCTGAACCGGAATCCGCTGGATTTATGCGGTCTGAACTGGAATCCGCTGGATTTAATCGGTCTGAATTGGAATTGGCTGGATTTAATCGATCTGAACTGGAATTGGCTGGATTTAATCGATCTGAACTTGAATCCGCTGGATTTAATCGATCTGAACTAAAATCCCCTGGATTTAATCGGTCTGAACTGGAATTGGCTGGATTTAATCGATCTGAACCGGAATCCGCTGGATTTAATCGATCTGAACTGGAATTGGCTGGATTTAATCGATCTGAACCGGAATCCGCTGGATTTAATCGATCTGAACCGGAATCCGTTGGATTTAATCGGTCTGAACAAGAATCCGCTGGATTTAATCGGTCTGAACTGGAATTCGCTGGATTTAATCGATCTAAACTGGAATTCGCTGGATTTAATCGATCTAAACTTGAATCCGCTGGATTTAATCGGTCTGACCCGGAATTGGCTGGATTTAATCGGTCTGAACTGGAATTCACTGGACTTAATCGATCTGAACCGGAATCCGCTGGATTTATGCGGTCTGAACTGGAATCCGCTGGATTTAATCGGTCTGAATTGGAATCCGCTGGATTTAATCGATCTGAACTGGAATTGGCTGGATTTAATCGATCTGAACCGGAATCCGCTGGATTTAATCGATCTGAACCGGAATCCGTTGGATTTAATCGGTCTGAACAAGAATCCGCTGGATTTAATCGGTCTGAACTGGAATTCGCTGGATTTAATCGATCTAAACTGGAATTCGCTGGATTTAATCGGTCTGAACAAGAATCCGCTGGATTTAATCGGTCGGAACTGGAATTGGCTGGATTTAATCAATCTGAACTGGAATTCACTGGACTTAATCGATCTGAACCGGAATCCGCTGGATTTATGCGGTCTGAACTGGAATCCGCTGGATTTAATCGGTCTGAATTGGAATTGGCTGGATTTAATCGATCTGAACTTGAATTGGCGGGATTTAATTTATCTGAACTTGAATCCGCTGGATTTAATCGATCTGAACTAAAATCCCCTGGATTTAATCGGTCTGAACAAGAATCCGCTGGATTTAATCGGTCTGAACTGGAATTCGCTGGATTTAATCGATCTAAACTGGAATTCGCTGGATTTAATCGGTCTGAACAAGAATCCGCTGGATTTAATCGGTCGGAACTGGAATTGGCTGGATTTAATCAATCTGAACTGGAATTCACTGGACTTAATCGATCTGAACCGGAATCCGCTGGATTTATGCGGTCTGAACTGGAATCCGCTGGATTTAATCGGTCTGAATTGGAATTGGCTGGATTTAATCGATCTGAACTTGAATTGGCGGGATTTAATTTATCTGAACTTGAATCCGCTGGATTTAATCGATCTGAACTAAAATCCCCTGGATTTAATCGGTCTGAACAAGAATCCGCTGGATTTAATCGGTCTGAACTGGAATTCGCTGGATTTAATCGATCTAAACTGGAATTCGCTGGATTTAATCGGTCTGAACAAGAATCCGCTGGATTTAATCGGTCTGAACTGGAATTGGCTGGATTTAATCAATCTGAACTGGAATTCACTGGACTTAATCGATCTGAACCGGAATCCGCTGGATTTATGCGGTCTGAACTGGAATCCGCTGGATTTAATCGGTCTGAATTGGAATTGGCTGGATTTAATCGATCTGAACTTGAATTGGCGGGATTTAATTTATCTGAACTTGAATCCGCTGGATTTAATCGATCTGAACTAAAATCCCCTGGATTTAATCGGTCTGAACTGGAATTGGCTGGATTTAATCGATCTGAACCGGAATCCGCTGGATTTAATCGATCTGAACTGGAATTGGCTGGATTTAATCGATCTGAACCGGAATCCGCTGGATTTAATCGATCTGAACCGGAATCCGTTGGATTTAATCGGTCTGAACAAGAATCCGCTGGATTTAATCGGTCTGAACTGGAATTCGCTGGATTTAATCGATCTAAACTGGAATTCTCTGGATTTAATCGGTCTGAACAAGAATCCGCTGGATTTAATCGGTCGGAACTGGAATTGGCTGGATTTAATCAATCTGAACTGGAATTCACTGGACTTAATCGATCTGAACCGGAATCCGCTGGATTTATGCGGTCTGAACTGGAATCCGCTGGATTTAATCGGTCTGAATTGGAATTGGCTGGATTTAATCGATCTGAACTTGAATTGGCGGGATTTAATTTATCTGAACTTGAATCCGCTGGATTTAATCGATCTGAACTAAAATCCCCTGGATTTAATCGGTCTGAACAAGAATCCGCTGGATTTAATCGGTCTGAACTGGAATTCGCTGGATTTAATCGATCTAAACTGGAATTCGCTGGATTTAATCGGTCTGAACAAGAATCCGCTGGATTTAATCGGTCTGAACTGGAATTGGCTGGATTTAATCAATCTGAACTGGAATTCACTGGACTTAATCGATCTGAACCGGAATCCGCTGGATTTATGCGGTCTGAACTGGAATCCGCTGGATTTAATCGGTCTGAATTGGACTTGGCTGGATTTAATCGATCTGAACTTGAATTGGCGGGATTTAATTTATCTGAACTTGAATCCGCTGGATTTAATCGATCTGAACTAAAATCCCCTGGATTTAATCGGTCTGAACTGGAATTGGCTGGATTTAATCGATCTGAACCGGAATCCGCTGGATTTAATCGATCTGAACTGGAATTGGCTGGATTTAATCGATCTGAACCGGAATCCGCTGGATTTAATCGATCTGAACCGGAATCCGTTGGATTTAATCGGTCTGAACAAGAATCCGCTGGATTTAATCGGTCTGAACTGGAATTCGCTGGATTTAATCGATCTAAACTGGAATTCTCTGGATTTAATCGGTCTGAACAAGAATCCGCTGGATTTAATCGGTCGGAACTGGAATTGGCTGGATTTAATCAATCTGAACTGGAATTCACTGGACTTAATCGATCTGAACCGGAATCCGCTGGATTTATGCGGTCTGAACTGGAATCCGCTGGATTTAATCGGTCTGAATTGGAATTGGCTGGATTTAATCGATCTGAACTTGAATTGGCGGGATTTAATTTATCTGAACTTGAATCCGCTGGATTTAATCGATCTGAACTAAAATCCCCTGGATTTAATCGGTCTGAACTGGAATTGGCTGGATTTAATCGGTCTGAACTGGAATTGGCTGGATTTAATCGATCTGAACCGGAATCCGCTGGATTTAATCGATCTGAACTGGAATTGGCTGGATTTAATCGATCTGAACCGGAATCCGCTGGATTTAATCGATCTGATCCGGAATCCGTTGGATTTAATCGGTCTGAACAAGAATCCGCTGGATTTAATCGGTCTGAACTGGAATTCGCTGGATTTAATCGATCTAAACTGGAATTCTCTGGATTTAATCGGTCTGAACAAGAATCCGCTGGATTTAATCGGTCGGAACTGGAATTGGCTGGATTTAATCAATCTGAACTGGAATTCACTGGACTTAATCGATCTGAACCGGAATCCGCTGGATTTATGCGGTCTGAACTGGAATCCGCTGGATTTAATCGGTCTGAATTGGAATTGGCTGGATTTAATCGATCTGAACTTGAATTGGCGGGATTTAATTTATCTGAACTTGAATCCGCTGGATTTAATCGATCTGAACTAAAATCCCCTGGATTTAATCGGTCTGAACAAGAATCCGCTGGATTTAATCGGTCTGAACTGGAATTCGCTGGATTTAATCGATCTAAACTGGAATTCGCTGGATTTAATCGGTCTGAACAAGAATCCGCTGGATTTAATCGGTCTGAACTGGAATTGGCTGGATTTAATCAATCTGAACTGGAATTCACTGGACTTAATCGATCTGAACCGGAATCCGCTGGATTTATGCGGTCTGAACTGGAATCCGCTGGATTTAATCGGTCTGAATTGGACTTGGCTGGATTTAATCGATCTGAACTTGAATTGGCGGGATTTAATTTATCTGAACTTGAATCCGCTGGATTTAATCGATCTGAACTAAAATCCCCTGGATTTAATCGGTCTGAACTGGAATTGGCTGGATTTAATCGATCTGAACCGGAATCCGCTGGATTTAATCGATCTGAACTGGAATTGGCTGGATTTAATCGATCTGAACCGGAATCCGCTGGATTTAATCGATCTGAACCGGAATCCGTTGGATTTAATCGGTCTGAACAAGAATCCGCTGGATTTAATCGGTCTGAACTGGAATTCGCTGGATTTAATCGATCTAAACTGGAATTCTCTGGATTTAATCGGTCTGAACAAGAATCCGCTGGATTTAATCGGTCGGAACTGGAATTGGCTGGATTTAATCAATCTGAACTGGAATTCACTGGACTTAATCGATCTGAACCGGAATCCGCTGGATTTATGCGGTCTGAACTGGAATCCGCTGGATTTAATCGGTCTGAATTGGAATTGGCTGGATTTAATCGATCTGAACTTGAATTGGCGGGATTTAATTTATCTGAACTTGAATCCGCTGGATTTAATCGATCTGAACTAAAATCCCCTGGATTTAATCGGTCTGAACTGGAATTGGCTGGATTTAATCGGTCTGAACTGGAATTGGCTGGATTTAATCGATCTGAACCGGAATCCGCTGGATTTAATCGATCTGAACTGGAATTGGCTGGATTTAATCGATCTGAACCGGAATCCGCTGGATTTAATCGATCTGATCCGGAATCCGTTGGATTTAATCGGTCTGAACAAGAATCCGCTGGATTTAATCGGTCTGAACTGGAATTCGCTGGATTTAATCGATCTAAACTGGAATTCGCTGGATTTAATCGATCTAAACTTGAATCCGCTGGATTTAATCGGTCTGACCCGGAATTGGCTGGATTTAATCGGTCTGAACTGGAATTCACTGGACTTAATCGATCTGAACCGGAATCCGCTGGATTTATGCGGTCTGAACTGGAATCCGCTGGATTTAATCGGTCTGAATTGGAATTGGCTGGATTTAATCGATCTGAACTTGAATTGGCGGGATTTAATTTATCTGAACTTGAATCCGCTGGATTTAATCGATCTGAACTAAAATCCCCTGGATTTAATCGGTCTGAACTGGAATTGGCTGGATTTAATTGGTCTGAACTGGAATTGGCTGGATTTAATCGATCTGAACCGGAATCCGCTGGATTTAATCGATCTGAACTGGAATTGGCTGGATTTAATCGATCTGAACCGGAATCCTCTGGATTTAATCGATCTGAACTGGAATTGGCTGGATTTAATCGATCTGAACCGGAATCCGCTGGATTTAATCGGTTTGAATTGGAATTGGCTGGATTTAATCGATCTGAACCGGAATCCGCTGGATTTATGCGGTCTGAACTGGAATCCGCTGGATTTAATCGGTCTGAATTGGAATTGGCTGGATTTAATCGATCTGAACTTGAATTGGCGGGATTTAATTTATCTGAACTTGAATCCGCTGGATTTAATCGATCTGAACTAAAATCCCCTGGATTTAATCGGTCTGAACTGGAATTGGCTGGATTTAATCGGTCTGAACTGGAATTGGCTGGATTTAATCGATCTGAACCGGAATCCGCTGGATTTAATCGATCTGAATTGGAATTGGCTGGATTTAATCGATCTGAACCGGAATCCGCTGGATTTAATCGATCTGAACCGGAATCCGTTGGATTTAATCGGTCTGAACAAGAATCCGCTGGATTTAATCGGTCTGAACTGGAATTCGCTGGATTTAATCAATCTGAACTGGAATTCACTGGACTTAATCGATCTGAACCGGAATCCGCTGGATTTATGCGGTCTGAACTGGAATCCGCTGGATTTAATCGGTCTGAATTGGAATTGGCTGGATTTAATCGATCTGAACTTGAATTGGCGGGATTTAATTTATCTGAACTTGAATCCGCTGGATTTAATCGGTCTGAACTAAAATCCCCTGGATTTAATCGGTCTGAACAAGAATCCGCTGGATTTAATCGGTCTGAACTGGAATTCGCTGGATTTAATCGATCTAAACTGGAATTCGCTGGATTTAATCGGTCTGAACAAGAATCCGCTGGATTTAATCGGTCTGAACTGGAATTGGCTGGATTTAATCAATCTGAACTGGAATTCACTGGACTTAATCGATCTGAACCGGAATCCGCTGGATTTATGCGGTCTGAACTGGAATCCGCTGGATTTAATCGGTCTGAATTGGAATTGGCTGGATTTAATCGATCTGAACTTGAATTGGCGGGATTTAATTTATCTGAACTTGAATCCGCTGGATTTAATCGATCTGAACTAAAATCCCCTGGATTTAATCGGTCTGAACAAGAATCCGCTGGATTTAATCGGTCTGAACTGGAATTCGCTGGATTTAATCGATCTAAACTGGAATTCGCTGGATTTAATCGGTCTGAACAAGAATCCGCTGGATTTAATCGGTCTGAACTGGAATTGGCTGGATTTAATCAATCTGAACTGGAATTCACTGGACTTAATCGATCTGAACCGGAATCCGCTGGATTTATGCGGTCTGAACTGGAATCCGCTGGATTTAATCGGTCTGAATTGGAATTGGCTGGATTTAATCGATCTGAACTTGAATTGGCGGGATTTAATTTATCTGAACTTGAATCCGCTGGATTTAATCGATCTGAACTAAAATCCCCTGGATTTAATCGGTCTGAACTGGAATTGGCTGGATTTAATCGATCTGAACCGGAATCCGCTGGATTTAATCGATCTGAACTGGAATTGGCTGGATTTAATCGATCTGAACCGGAATCCGCTGGATTTAATCGATCTGAACCGGAATCCGTTGGATTTAATCGGTCTGAACAAGAATCCGCTGGATTTAATCGGTCTGAACTGGAATTCGCTGGATTTAATCGATCTAAACTGGAATTCGCTGGATTTAATCGATCTAAACTTGAATCCGCTGGATTTAATCGGTCTGACCCGGAATTGGCTGGATTTAATCGGTCTGAACTGGAATTCGCTGGACTTAATCGATCTGAACCGGAATCCGCTGGATTTATGCGGTCTGAACTGGAATCCGCTGGATTTAATCGGTCTGAATTGGAATTGGCTGGATTTAATCGATCTGAACTTGAATTGGCGGGATTTAATTTATCTGAACTTGAATCCGCTGGATTTAATCGATCTGAACCGGAATCCGTTGGATTTAATCGGTCTGAACAAGAATCCGCTGGATTTAATCGGTCTGAACTGGAATTCGCTGGATTTAATCGATCTAAACTGGAATTCTCTGGATTTAATCGGTCTGAACAAGAATCCGCTGGATTTAATCGGTCGGAACTGGAATTGGCTGGATTTAATCAATCTGAACTGGAATTCACTGGACTTAATCGATCTGAACCGGAATCCGCTGGATTTATGCGGTCTGAACTGGAATCCGCTGGATTTAATCGGTCTGAATTGGAATTGGCTGGATTTAATCGATCTGAACTTGAATTGGCGGGATTTAATTTATCTGAACTTGAATCCGCTGGATTTAATCGATCTGAACTAAAATCCCCTGGATTTAATCGGTCTGAACTGGAATTGGCTGGATTTAATCGGTCTGAACTGGAATTCACTGGACTTAATCGATCTGAACCGGAATCCGCTGGATTTATGCGGTCTGAACTGGAATCCGCTGGATTTAATCGGTCTGAATTGGAATTGGCTGGATTAAATCGATCTGAACTTGAATTGGCGGGATTTAATTTATCTGAACTTGAATCCGCTGGATTTAATCGATCTGAACTAAAATCCCCTGGATTTAATCGGTCTGAACTGGAATTGGCTGGATTTAATTGGTCTGAACTGGAATTGGCTGGATTTAATCGATCTGAACCGGAATCCGCTGGATTTAATCGATCTGAACTGGAATTGGCTGGATTTAATCGATCTGAACCGGAATCCGCTGGATTTAATCGATCTGAACTGGAATTGGCTGGATTTAATCGATCTGAACCGGAATCCGCTGGATTTAATCGGTTTGAATTGGAATTGGCTGGATTTAATCGATCTGAACCGGAATCCGCTGGATTTATGCGGTCTGAACTGGAATCCGCTGGATTTAATCGGTCTGAATAGGAATTGGCTGGATTTAATCGATCTGAACTTGAATTGGCGGGATTTAATTTATCTGAACTTGAATCCGCTGGATTTAATCGATCTGAACTAAAATCCCCTGGATTTAATCGGTCTGAACTGGAATTGGCTGGATTTAATCGGTCTGAACTGGAATTGGCTGGATTTAATCGATCTGAACCGGAATCCGCTGGATTTAATCGATCTGAACTGGAATTGGCTGGATTTAATCGATCTGAACCGGAATCCGCTGGATTTAATCGATCTGAACCGGAATCCGTTGGATTTAATCGGTCTGAACAAGAATCCGCTGGATTTAATCGGTCTGAACTGGAATTCGCTGGATTTAATCAATCTGAACTGGAATTCACTGGACTTAATCGATCTGAACCGGAATCCGCTGGATTTATGCGGTCTGAACTGGAATCCGCTGGATTTAATCGGTCTGAATTGGAATTGGCTGGATTTAATCGATCTGAACTTGAATTGGCGGGATTTAATTTATCTGAACTTGAATCCGCTGGATTTAATCGATCTGAACTAAAATCCCCTGGATTTAATCGGTCTGAACAAGAATCCGCTGGATTTAATCGGTCTGAACTGGAATTCGCTGGATTTAATCGATCTAAACTGGAATTCGCTGGATTTAATCGGTCTGAACTGGAATTCAATGGACTTAATCGATCTGAACCGGAATCCGCTGGATTTATGCGGTCTGAACTGGAATCCGCTGGATTTAATCGGTCTGAATTGGAATTGGCTGGATTTAATCGATCTGAACTTGAATTGGCGGGATTTAATTTATCTGAACTTGAATCCGCTGGATTTAATCGATCTGAACTAAAATCCCCTGGATTTAATCGGTCTGAACTGGAATTGGCTGGATTTAATCGGTCTGAACTGGAATTGGCTGGATTTAATCGATCTGAACCAGAATCCGCTGGATTTAATCGATCTGAACTGGAATTGGCTGGATTTAATCGATCTGAACCGGAATCCGCTGGATTTAATCGGTCTGAATTGGAATTGGCTGGATTTAATCGATCTGAACTTGAATTGGCGGGATTTAATTTATCTGAACTTGAATCCGCTGGATTTAATCGATCTGAACTAAAATCCCCTGGATTTAATCGGTCTGAACTGGAATTGGCTGGATTTAATCGGTCTGAACTGGAATTCGCTGGATTTAATCGATCTAAACTGGAATTCGCTGGATTTAATCGGTCTGAACAAGAATCCGCTGGATTTAATCGGTCTGAACTGGAATTGGCTGGATTTAATCAATCTGAACTGGAATTCACTGGACTTAATCGATCTGAACCAGAATCCGCTGGATTTATGCGGTCTGAACTGGAATCCGCTGGATTTAATCGGTCTGAATTGGAATTGGCTGGATTTAATCGATCTGAACTTGAATTGGCGGGATTTAATTTATCTGAACTTGAATCCGCTGGATTTAATCGATCTGAACTAAAATCCCCTGGATTTAATCGGTCTGAACAAGAATCCGCTGGATTTAATCGGTCTGAACTGGAATTCGCTGGATTTAATCGATCTAAACTGGAATTCGCTGGATTTAATCGGTCTGAACAAGAATCCGCTGGATTTAATCGGTCTGAACTGGAATTGGCTGGATTTAATCAATCTGAACTGGAATTCACTGGACTTAATCGATCTGAACCGGAATCCGCTGGATTTATGCGGTCTGAACTGGAAACCGCTGGATTTAATCGGTCTGAATAGGAATTGGCTGGATTTAATCGATCTGAACTTGAATTGGCGGGATTTAATTTATCTGAACTTGAATCCGCTGGATTTAATCGATCTGAACTAAAATCCCCTGGATTTAATCGGTCTGAACTGGAATTGGCTGGATTTAATCGATCTGAACCGGAATCCGCTGGATTTAATCGATCTGAACTGGAATTGGCTGGATTTAATCGATCTGAACCGGAATCCGCTGGATTTAATCGATCTGAACCGGAATCCGTTGGATTTAATCGGTCTGAACAAGAATCCGCTGGATTTAATCGGTCTGAACTGGAATTCGCTGGATTTAATCGATCTAAACTGGAATTCGCTGGATTTAATCGATCTAAACTTGAATCCGCTGGATTTAATCGGTCTGACCCGGAATTGGCTGGATTTAATCGGTCTGAACTGGAATTCGCTGGACTTAATCGATCTGAACCGGAATCCGCTGGATTTATGCGGTCTGAACTGGAATCCGCTGGATTGAATCGGTCTGAATTGGAATTGGCTGGATTTAATCGATCTGAACTTGAATTGGCGGGATTTAATTTATCTGAACTTGAATCCGCTGGATTTAATCGATCTGAACTAAAATCCCCTGGATTTAATCGGTCTGAACTGGAATTGGCTGGATTTAATCGGTCTGAACTGGAATTGGCTGGATTTAATCGATCTGAACCGGAATCCGCTGGATTTAATCGATCTGAACTGGAATTGGCTGGATTTAATCGATCTGAACCGGAATCCGCTGGATTTAATCGATCTGAACCGGAATCCGTTGGATTTAATCGGTCTGAACAAGAATCCGCTGGATTTAATCGGTCTGAACTGGAATTCGCTGGATTTAATCGATCTAAACTGGAATTCGCTGGATTTAATCGGTCTGAACAAGAATCCGCTGGATTTAATCGGTCGGAACTGGAATTGGCTGGATTTAATCAATCTGAACTGGAATTCACTGGACTTAATCGATCTGAACCGGAATCCGCTGGATTTATGCGGTCTGAACTGGAATCCGCTGGATTTAATCGGTCTGAATTGGAATTGGCTGGATTTAATCGATCTGAACTTGAATTGGCGGGATTTAATTTATCTGAACTTGAATCCGCTGGATTTAATCGATCTGAACTAAAATCCCCTGGATTTAATCGGTCTGAACTGGAATTGGCTGGATTTAATCGGTCTGAACTGGAATTGGCTGGATTTAATCGATCTGAACCGGAATCCGCTGGATTTAATCGATCTGAACTGGAATTGGCTGGATTTAATCGATCTGAACCGGAATCCGCTGGATTTAATCGATCTGATCCGGAATCCTTTGGATTTAATCGGTCTGAACAAGAATCCGCTGGATTTAATCGGTCTGAACTGGAATTCGCTGGATTTAATCGATCTAAACTGGAATTCGCTGGATTTAATCGATCTAAACTTGAATCCGCTGGATTTAATCGATCTGACCCGGAATTGGCTGGATTTAATCGGTCTGAACTGGAATTCACTGGACTTAATCGATCTGAACCGGAATCCGCTGGATTTATGCGGTCTGAACTGGAATCCGCTGGATTTAATCGGTCTGAATTGGAATTGGCTGGATTTAATCGATCTGAACTTGAATTGGTGGGATTTAATTTATCTGAACTTGAATCCGCTGGATTTAATCGATCTGAACTAAAATCCCCTGGATTTAATCGGTCTGAACTGGAATTGGCTGGACTTAATCGATCTGAACCGGAATCCGCTGGATTTATGCGGTCTGAACTGGAATCCGCTGGATTTAATCGGTCTGAATTGGAATTGGCTGGATTTAATCGATCTGAACTTGAATTGGCGGGATTTAATTTATCTGAACTTGAATCCGCTGGATTTAATCGATCTGAACTAAAATCCCCTGGATTTAATCGGTCTGAACTGGAATTGGCTGGATTTAATCGGTCTGAACTGGAATTCGCTGGATTTAATCGATCTAAACTGGAATTCGCTGGATTTAATCGGTCTGAACAAGAATCCGCTGGATTTAATCGGTCTGAACTGGAATTGGCTGGATTTAATCAATCTGAACTGGAATTCACTGGACTTAATCGATCTGAACCAGAATCCGCTGGATTTATGCGGTCTGAACTGGAATCCGCTGGATTTAATCGGTCTGAATTGGAATTGGCTGGATTTAATCGATCTGAACTTGAATTGGCGGGATTTAATTTATCTGAACTTGAATCCGCTGGATTTAATCGATCTGAACTAAAATCCCCTGGATTTAATCGGTCTGAACAAGAATCCGCTGGATTTAATCGGTCTGAACTGGAATTCGCTGGATTTAATCGATCTAAACTGGAATTCGCTGGATTTAATCGGTCTGAACAAGAATCCGCTGGATTTAATCGGTCTGAACTGGAATTGGCTGGATTTAATCAATCTGAACTGGAATTCACTGGACTTAATCGATCTGAACCGGAATCCGCTGGATTTATGCGGTCTGAACTGGAATCCGCTGGATTTAATCGGTCTGAATTGGAATTGGCTGGATTTAATCGATCTGAACTTGAATTGGCGGGATTTAATTTATCTGAACTTGAATCCGCTGGATTTAATCGATCTGAACTAAAATCCCCTGGATTTAATCGGTCTGAACTGGAATTGGCTGGATTTAATCGATCTGAACCGGAATCCGCTGGATTTAATCGATCTGAACTGGAATTGGCTGGATTTAATCGATCTGAACCGGAATCCGCTGGATTTAATCGATCTGAACCGGAATCCGTTGGATTTAATCGGTCTGAACAAGAATCCGCTGGATTTAATCGGTCTGAACTGGAATTCGCTGGATTTAATCGATCTAAACTGGAATTCGCTGGATTTAATCGATCTAAACTTGAATCCGCTGGATTTAATCGGTCTGAACCGGAATTGGCTGGATTTAATCGGTCTGAACTGGAATTCGCTGGACTTAATCGATCTGAACCGGAATCCGCTGGATTTATGCGGTCTGAACTGGAATCCGCTGGATTTAATCGGTCTGAATTGGAATTGGCTGGATTTAATCGATCTGAACTTGAATTGGCGGGATTTAATTTATCTGAACTTGAATCCGCTGGATTTAATCGATCTGAACTAAAATCCCCTGGATTTAATCGGTCTGAACTGGAATTGGCTGGATTTAATCGATCTGAACCGGAATCCGCTGGATTTAATCGATCTGAACTGGAATTGGCTGGATTTAATCGATCTGAACCGGAATCCGCTGGATTTAATCGATCTGAACCGGAATCCGTTGGATTTAATCGGTCTGAACAAGAATCCGCTGGATTTAATCGGTCTGAACTGGAATTCGCTGGATTTAATCGATCTAAACTGGAATTCGCTGGATTTAATCGGTCTGAACAGGAATCCGCTGGATTTAATCGGTCGGAACTGGAATTGGCTGGATTTAATCAATCTGAACTGGAATTCACTGGACTTTATCGATCTGAACCGGAATCCGCTGGATTTATGCGGTCTGAACTGGAATCCGCTGGATTTAATCGGTCTGAATTGGAATTGGCTGGATTTAATCGATCTGAACTTGAATTGGCGGGATTTAATTTATCTGAACTTGAATCCGCTGGATTTAATCGATCTGAACTAAAATCCCCTGGATTTAATCGGTCTGAACTGGAATTGGCTGGATTTAATCGGTCTGAACTGGAATTGGCTGGATTTAATCGATCTGAACCGGAATCCGCTGGATTTAATCGATCTGAACTGGAATTGGCTGGATTTAATCGATCTGAACCGGAATCCGCTGGATTTAATCGATCTGATCCGGAATCCTTTGGATTTAATCGGTCTGATCCGGAATCCTTTGGATTTAATCGGTCTGAACAAGAATCCGCTGGATTTAATCGATCTGACCTGGAATTGGCTGGATTTAATCGATCTGAACCGGAATCCGCTGGATTTAATCGATCTGATCCGGAATCCGCTGGATTTAATCGATCTGATCCGGAATCCTTTGGATTTAATCGGTCTGAACAAGAATCCGCTGGATTTATGCGGTCTGAACTGGAATCCGCTGGATTTAATCGGTCTGAATTGGAATTGGCTGGATTTAATCGATCTGAACTTGAATTGGCGGGATTTAATTTATCTGAACTTGAATCCGCTGGATTTAATCGATCTGAACTGGAATTGGCTGGATTTAATCGATCTGAACCGGAATCCGCTGGATTTAATCGGTTTGAATTGGAATTGGCTGGATTTAATCGATCTGAACCGGAATCCGCTGGATTTAATCGATCTGAACTAAAATCCCCTGGATTTAATCGGTCTGAACTGGAATTGGCTGGATTTAATCGGTCTGAACTGGAATTGGCTGGATTTAATCGATCTGAACCGGAATCCGCTGGATTTAATCGATCTGAACTGGAATTGGCTGGATTTAATCGATCTGAACCGGAATCCGCTGGATTTAATCGGTCTGAACAAGAATCCGCTGGATTTAATCGGTCTGAACAAGAATTCGCTGGATTTAATCGATCTAAACTGGAATTCGCTGGATTTAATCGATCTAAACTTGAATCCGCTGGATTTAATCGGTCTGACCCGGAATTGGCTGGATTTAATCGGTCTGAACTGGAATTCACTGGACTTAATCGATCTGAACCGGAATCCGCTGGATTTATGCGGTCTGAACTGGAATCCGCTGGATTTAATCGGTCTGAATTGGAATTGGCTGGATTTAATCGATCTGAACTTGAATTGGCGGGATTTAATTTATCTGAACTTGAATCCGCTGGATTTAATCGATCTGAACTAAAATCCCCTGGATTTAATCGGTCTGAACTGGAATTGGCTGGATTTAATCGGTCTGAACTGGAATTGGCTGGATTTAATCGATCTGAACCGGAATCCGCTGGATTTAATCGATCTGAACTGGAATTGGCTGGATTTAATCGATCTGAACCGGAATCCGCTGGATTTAATCGATCTGAACTGGAATTGGCTGGATTTAATCGATCTGAACCGGAATCCGCTGGATTTAATCGGTTTGAATTGGAATTGGCTGGATTTAATCGATCTGAACCGGAATCCGCTGGATTTATGCGGTCTGAACTGGAATCCGCTGGATTTAATCGGTCTGAATTGGAATTGGCTGGATTTAATCGATCTGAACTTGAATTGGCGGGATTTAATTTATCTGAACTTGAATCCGCTGGATTTAATCGATCTGAACTAAAATCCCCTGGATTTAATCGGTCTGAACTGGAATTGGCTGGATTTAATCGGTCTGAACTGGAATTGGCTGGATTTAATCGATCTGAACCGGAATCCGCTGGATTTAATCGATCTGAACTGGAATTGGCTGGATTTAATCGATCTGAACCGGAATCCGCTGGATTTAATCGATCTGAACCGGAATCCGTTGGATTTAATCGGTCTGAACAAGAATCCGCTGGATTTAATCGGTCTGAACTGGAATTCGCTGGATTTAATCAATCTGAACTGGAATTCACTGGACTTAATCGATCTGAACCGGAATCCGCTGGATTTATGCGGTCTGAACTGGAATCCGCTGGATTTAATCGGTCTGAATTGGAATTGGCTGGATTTAATCGATCTGAACTTGAATTGGCGGGATTTAATTTATCTGAACTTGAATCCGCTGGATTTAATCGATCTGAACTAAAATCCCCTGGATTTAATCGGTCTGAACAAGAATCCGCTGGATTTAATCGGTCTGAACTGGAATTCGCTGGATTTAATCGATCTAAACTGGAATTCGCTGGATTTAATCGGTCTGAACAAGAATCCGCTGGATTTAATCGGTCTGAACTGGAATTGGCTGGATTTAATCAAACTGAACTGGAATTCACTGGACTTAATCGATCTGAACCGGAATCCGCTGGATTTATGCGGTCTGAACTGGAATCCGCTGGATTTAATCGGTCTGAATTGGAATTGGCTGGATTTAATCGATCTGAACTTGAATTGGCGGGATTTAATTTATCTGAACTTGAATCCGCTGGATTTAATCGATCTGAACTAAAATCCCCTGGATTTAATCGGTCTGAACTGGAATTGGCTGGATTTAATCGATCTGAACCGGAATCCGCTGGATTTAATCGATCTGAACTGGAATTGGCTGGATTTAATCGATCTGAACCGGAATCCGCTGGATTTAATCGATCTGAACCGGAATCCGTTGGATTTAATCGGTCTGAACAAGAATCCGCTGGATTTAATCGGTCTGAACTGGAATTCGCTGGATTTAATCGATCTAAACTGGAATTCGCTGGATTTAATCGATCTAAACTTGAATCCGCTGGATTTAATCGGTCTGACCCGGAATTGGCTGGATTTAATCGGTCTGAACTGGAATTCGCTGGACTTAATCGATCTGAACCGGAATCCGCTGGATTTATGCGGTCTGAACTGGAATCCGCTGGATTTAATCGGTCTGAATTGGAATTGGCTGGATTTAATCGATCTGAACTTGAATTGGCGGGATTTAATTTATCTGAACTTGAATCCGCTGGATTTAATCGATCTGAACCGCAATCCGTTGGATTTAATCGGTCTGAACAAGAATCCGCTGGATTTAATCGGTCTGAACTGGAATTCGCTGGATTTAATCGATCTAAACTGGAATTCTCTGGATTTAATCGGTCTGAACAAGAATCCGCTGGATTTAATCGGTCGGAACTGGAATTGGCTGGATTTAATCAATCTGAACTGGAATTCACTGGACTTAATCGATCTGAACCGGAATCCGCTGGATTTATGCGGTCTGAACTGGAATCCGCTGGATTTAATCGGTCTGAATTGGAATTGGCTGGATTTAATCGATCTGAACTTGAATTGGCGGGATTTAATTTATCTGAACTTGAATCCGCTGGATTTAATCGATCTGAACTAAAATCCCCTGGATTTAATCGGTCTGAACTGGAATTGGCTGGATTTAATCGGTCTGAACTGGAATTCACTGGACTTAATCGATCTGAACCGGAATCCGCTGGATTTATGCGGTCTGAACTGGAATCCGCTGGATTTAATCGGTCTGAATTGGAATTGGCTGGATTTAATCGATCTGAACTTGAATTGGCGGGATTTAATTTATCTGAACTTGAATCCGCTGGATTTAATCGATCTGAACTAAAATCCCCTGGATTTAATCGGTCTGAACTGGAATTGGCTGGATTTAATTGGTCTGAACTGGAATTGGCTGGATTTAATCGATCTGAACCGGAATCCGCTGGATTTAATCGATCTGAACTGGAATTGGCTGGATTTAATCGATCTGAACCGGAATCCGCTGGATTTAATCGATCTGAACTGGAATTGGCTGGATTTAATCGATCTGAACCGGAATCCGCTGGATTTAATCGGTTTGAATTGGAATTGGCTGGATTTAATCGATCTGAACCGGAATCCGCTGGATTTATGCGGTCTGAACTGGAATCCGCTGGATTTAATCGGTCTGAATTGGAATTGGCTGGATTTAATCGATCTGAACTTGAATTGGCGGGATTTAATTTATCTGAACTTGAATCCGCTGGATTTAATCGATCTGAACTAAAATCCCCTGGATTTAATCGGTCTGAACTGGAATTGGCTGGATTTAATCGGTCTGAACTGGAATTGGCTGGATTTAATCGATCTGAACCGGAATCCGCTGGATTTAATCGATCTGAACTGGAATTGGCTGGATTTAATCGATCTGAACCGGAATCCGCTGGATTTAATCGATCTGAACCGGAATCCGTTGGATTTAATCGGTCTGAACAAGAATCCGCTGGATTTAATCGGTCTGAACTGGAATTCGCTGGATTTAATCAATCTGAACTGGAATTCACTGGACTTAATCGATCTGAACCGGAATCCGCTGGATTTATGCGGTCTGAACTGGAATCCGCTGGATTTAATCGGTCTGAATTGGAATTGGCTGGATTTAATCGATCTGAACTTGAATTGGCGGGATTTAATTTATCTGAACTTGAATCCGCTGGATTTAATCGATCTGAACTAAAATCCCCTGGATTTAATCGGTCTGAACAAGAATCCGCTGGATTTAATCGGTCTGAACTGGAATTCGCTGGATTTAATCGATCTAATCTGGAATTCGCTGGATTTAATCGGTCTGAACTGGAATTCAATGGACTTAATCGATCTGAACCGGAATCCGCTGGATTTATGCGGTCTGAACTGGAATCCGCTGGATTTAATCGGTCTGAATTGGAATTGGCTGGATTTAATCGATCTGAACTTGAATTGGCGGGATTTAATTTATCTGAACTTGAATCCGCTGGATTTAATCGATCTGAACTAAAATCCCCTGGATTTAATCGGTCTGAACTGGAATTCAATGGACTTAATCGATCTGAACCGGAATCCGCTGGATTTATGCGGTCTGAACTGGAATCCGCTGGATTTAATCGGTCTGAATTGGAATTGGCTGGATTTAATCGATCTGAACTTGAATTGGCGGGATTTAATTTATCTGAACTTGAATCCGCTGGATTTAATCGATCTGAACTAAAATCCCCTGGATTTAATCGGTCTGAACTGGAATTGGCTGGATTTAATCGGTCTGAACTGGAATTGGCTGGATTTAATCGATCTGAACCGGAATCCGCTGGATTTAATCGATCTGAACTGGAATTGGCTGGATTTAATCGATCTGAACCGGAATCCGCTGGATTTAATCGGTCTGAATTGGAATTGGCTGGATTTAATCGATCTGAACTTGAATTGGCGGGATTTAATTTATCTGAACTTGAATCCGCTGGATTTAATCGATCTGAACTAAAATCCCCTGGATTTAATCGGTCTGAACTGGAATTGGCTGGATTTAATCGGTCTGAACTGGAATTCGCTGGATTTAATCGATCTAAACTGGAATTCGCTGGATTTAATCGGTCTGAACAAGAATCCGCTGGATTTAATCGGTCTGAACTGGAATTGGCTGGATTTAATCAATCTGAACTGGAATTCACTGGACTTAATCGATCTGAACCAGAATCCGCTGGATTTATGCGGTCTGAACTGGAATCCGCTGGATTTAATCGGTCTGAATTGGAATTGGCTGGATTTAATCGATCTGAACTTGAATTGGCGGGATTTAATTTATCTGAACTTGAATCCGCTGGATTTAATCGATCTGAACTAAAATCCCCTGGATTTAATCGGTCTGAACAAGAATCCGCTGGATTTAATCGGTCTGAACTGGAATTCGCTGGATTTAATCGATCTAAACTGGAATTCGCTGGATTTAATCGGTCTGAACAAGAATCCGCTGGATTTAATCGGTCTGAACTGGAATTGGCTGGATTTAATCGGTCTGAACTGGAATTCGCTGGACTTAATCGATCTGAACCGGAATCCGCTGGATTTATGCGGTCTGAACTGGAAACCGCTGGATTTAATCGGTCTGAATAGGAATTGGCTGGATTTAATCGATCTGAACTTGAATTGGCGGGATTTAATTTATCTGAACTTGAATCCGCTGGATTTAATCGATCTGAACTAAAATCCCCTGGATTTAATCGGTCTGAACTGGAATTGGCTGGATTTAATCGATCTGAACCGGAATCCGCTGGATTTAATCGATCTGAACTGGAATTGGCTGGATTTAATCGATCTGAACCGGAATCCGCTTGATTTAATCGATCTGAACCGGAATCCGTTGGATTTAATCGGTCTGAACAAGAATCCGCTGGATTTAATCGGTCTGAACTGGAATTCGCTGGATTTAATCGATCTAAACTGGAATTCGCTGGATTTAATCGATCTAAACTTGAATCCGCTGGATTTAATCGGTCTGACCCGGAATTGGCTGGATTTAATCGGTCTGAACTGGAATTCGCTGGACTTAATCGATCTGAACCGGAATCCGCTGGATTTATGCGGTCTGAACTGGAATCCACTGGATTGAATCGGTCTGAATTGGAATTGGCTGGATTTAATCGATCTGAACTTGAATTGGCGGGATTTAATTTATCTGAACTTGAATCCGCTGGATTTAATCGATCTGAACTAAAATCCCCTGGATTTAATCGGTCTGAACTGGAATTGGCTGGATTTAATCGGTCTGAACTGGAATTGGCTGGATTTAATCGATCTGAACCGGAATCCGCTGGATTTAATCGATCTGAACTGGAATTGGCTGGATTTAATCGATCTGAACCGGAATCCGCTGGATTTAATCGATCTGAACCGGAATCCGTTGGATTTAATCGGTCTGAACAAGAATCCGCTGGATTTAATCGGTCTGAACTGGAATTCGCTGGATTTAATCGATCTAAACTGGAATTCGCTGGATTTAATCGGTCTGAACAAGAATCCGCTGGATTTAATCGGTCGGAACTGGAATTCGCTGGATTTAATCGATCTAAACTGGAATTCGCTGGATTTAATCGATCTAAACTTGAATCCGCTGGATTTAATCGGTCTGACCCGGAATTGGCTGGATTTAATCGGTCTGAACTGGAATTCGCTGGACTTAATCGATCTGAACCGGAATCCGCTGGATTTATGCGGTCTGAACTGGAATCCGCTGGATTTAATCGGTCTGAATTGGAATTGGCTGGATTTAATCGATCTGAACTTGAATTGGCGGGATTTAATTTATCTGAACTTGAATCCGCTGGATTTAATCGATCTGAACTAAAATCCCCTGGATTTAATCGGTCTGAACTGGAATTGGCTGGATTTAATCGGTCTGAACTGGAATTGGCTGGATTTAATCGATCTGAACCGGAATCCGCTGGATTTAATCGATCTGAACTGGAATTGGCTGGATTTAATCGATCTGAACCGGAATCCGCTGGATTTAATCGATCTGATCCGGAATCCTTTGGATTTAATCGGTCTGAACAAGAATCCGCTGGATTTAATCGGTCTGAACTGGAATTCGCTGGATTTAATCGATCTAAACTGGAATTCGCTGGATTTAATCGATCTAAACTTGAATCCGCTGGATTTAATCGATCTGACCCGGAATTGGCTGGATTTAATCGGTCTGAACTGGAATTCACTGGACTTAATCGATCTGAACCGGAATCCGCTGGATTTATGCGGTCTGAACTGGAATCCGCTGGATTTAATCGGTCTGAATTGGAATTGGCTGGATTTAATCGATCTGAACTTGAATTGGTGGGATTTAATTTATCTGAACTTGAATCCGCTGGATTTAATCGATCTGAACTAAAATCCCCTGGATTTAATCGGTCTGAACTGGAATTGGCTGGACTTAATCGATCTGAACCGGAATCCGCTGGATTTATGCGGTCTGAACTGGAATCCGCTGGATTTAATCGGTCTGAATTGGAATTGGCTGGATTTAATCGATCTGAACTTGAATTGGCGGGATTTAATTTATCTGAACTTGAATCCGCTGGATTTAATCGATCTGAACTAAAATCCCCTGGATTTAATCGGTCTGAACAAGAATCCGCTGGATTTAATCGGTCTGAACTGGAATTCGCTGGATTTAATCGATCTAAACTGGAATTCGCTGGATTTAATCGGTCTGAACTGGAATTGGCTGGATTTAATCAATCTGAACTGGAATTCACTGGACTTAATCGATCTGAACCGGAATCCGCTGGATTTATGCGGTCTGAACTGGAATCCGCTGGATTTAATCGGTCTGAATTGGAATTGGCTGGATTTAATCGATCTGAACTTGAATTGGCGGGATTTAATTTATCTGAACTTGAATCCGCTGGATTTAATCGATCTGAACTAAAATCCCCTGGATTTAATCGGTCTGAACTGGAATTGGCTGGATTTAATCGATCTGAACCGGAATCCGCTGGATTTAATCGATCTGAACTGGAATTGGCTGGATTTAATCGATCTGAACCGGAATCCGCTGGATTTAATCGATCTGAACCGGAATCCGTTGGATTTAATCGGTCTGAACAAGAATCCGCTGGATTTAATCGGTCTGAACTGGAATTCGCTGGATTTAATCGATCTAAACTGGAATTCGCTGGATTTAATCGATCTAAACTTGAATCCGCTGGATTTAATCGGTCTGACCCGGAATTGGCTGGATTTAATCGGTCTGAACTGGAATTCAATGGACTTAATCGATCTGAACCGGAATCCGCTGGATTTATGCGGTCTGAACTGGAATCCGCTGGATTTAATCGGTCTGAATTGGAATTGGCTGGATTTAATCGATCTGAACTTGAATTGGCGGGATTTAATTTATCTGAACTTGAATCCGCTGGATTTAATCGATCTGAACTAAAATCCCCTGGATTTAATCGGTCTGAACTGGAATTGGCTGGATTTAATCGGTCTGAACTGGAATTGGCTGGATTTAATCGATCTGAACCGGAATCCGCTGGATTTAATCGATCTGAACTGGAATTGGCTGGATTTAATCGATCTGAACCGGAATCCGCTGGATTTAATCGATCTGAACCGGAATCCGTTGGATTTAATCGGTCTGAACAAGAATCCGCTGGATTTAATCGGTCTGAACTGGAATTCGCTGGATTTAATCGATCTAAACTGGAATTCGCTGGATTTAATCGGTCTGAACAAGAATCCGCTGGATTTAATCGGTCGGAACTGGAATTGGCTGGATTTAATCAATCTGAACTGGAATTCACTGGACTTTATCGATCTGAACCGGAATCCGCTGGATTTATGCGGTCTGAACTGGAATCCGCTGGATTTAATCGGTCTGAATTGGAATTGGCTGGATTTAATCGATCTGAACTTGAATTGGCGGGATTTAATTTATCTGAACTTGAATCCGCTGGATTTAATCGATCTGAACTAAAATCCCCTGGATTTAATCGGTCTGAACTGGAATTGGCTGGATTTAATCGGTCTGAACTGGAATTGGCTGGATTTAATCGATCTGAACCGGAATCCGCTGGATTTAATCGATCTGAACTGGAATTGGCTGGATTTAATCGATCTGAACCGGAATCCGCTGGATTTAATCGATCTGATCCGGAATCCTTTGGATTTAATCGGTCTGATCCGGAATCCTTTGGATTTAATCGGTCTGAACAAGAATCCGCTGGATTTAATCGATCTGAACTGGAATTGGCTGGATTTAATCGATCTGAACCGGAATCCGCTGGATTTAATCGATCTGATCCGGAATCCGCTGGATTTAATCGATCTGATCCGGAATCCTTTGGATTTAATCGGTCTGAACAAGAATCCGCTGGATTTATGCGGTCTGAACTGGAATCCGCTGGATTTAATCGGTCTGAATTGGAATTGGCTGGATTTAATCGATCTGAACTTGAATTGGCGGGATTTAATTTATCTGAACTTGAATCCGCTGGATTTAATCGATCTGAACTAAAATCCCCTGGATTTAATCGGTCTGAACTGGAATTGGCTGGATTTAATCGGTCTGAACTGGAATTGGCTGGATTTAATCGATCTGAACCGGAATCCGCTGGATTTAATCGATCTGAACTGGAATTGGCTGGATTTAATCGATCTGAACCGGAATCCGCTGGATTTAATCGATCTGATCCGGAATCCTTTGGATTTAATCGGTCTGATCCGGAATCCTTTGGATTTAATCGGTCTGAACAAGAATCCGCTGGATTTAGTCGATCTGAACTGGAATTGGCTGGATTTAATCGATCTGAACCGGAATCCGCTGGATTTAATCGATCTGATCCGGAATCCGCTGGATTTAATCGATCTGATCCGGAATCCTTTGGATTTAATCGGTCTGAACAAGAATCCGCTGGATTTATGCGGTCTGAACTGGAATCCGCTGGATTTAATCGGTCTGAATTGGAATTGGCTGGATTTAATCGATCTGAACTTGAATTGGCGGGATTTAATTTATCTGAACTTGAATCCGCTGGATTTAATCGATCTGAACCGGAATCCGCTGGATTTAATCGGTTTGAATTGGAATTGGCTGGATTTAATCGATCTGAACCGGAATCCGCTGGATTTAATCGATCTGAACTAAAATCCCCTGGATTTAATCGGTCTGAACTGGAATTGGCTGGAATTAATCGGTCTGAACTGGAATTGGCTGGATTTAATCGATCTGAACCGGAATCCGCTGGATTTAATCGATCTGAACTGGAATTGGCTGGATTTAATCGATCTGAACCGGAATCCGCTGGATTTAATCGGTCTGAACAAGAATCCGCTGGATTTAATCGGTCTGAACCGGAATCCGCTGGATTTATGCGGTCTGAACTGGAATCCGCTGGATTTAATCGGTCTGAATTGGAATTGGCTGGATTTAATCGATCTGAACTTGAATTGGCGGGATTTAATTTATCTGAACTTGAATCCGCTGGATTTAATCGATCTGAACTAAAATCCCCTGGATTTAATCGGTCTGAACTGGAATTGGCTGGATTTAATCGGTCTGAACTGGAATTGGCTGGATTTAATCGATCTGAACCGGAATCCGCTGGATTTAATCGATCTGAACTGGAATTGGCTGGATTTAATCGATCTGAACCGGAATCCGCTGGATTTAATCGATCTGAACTGGAATTGGCTGGATTTAATCGATCTGAACCGGAATCCGCTGGATTTAATCGGTTTGAATTGGAATTGGCTGGATTTAATCGATCTGAACCGGAATCCGCTGGATTTATGCGGTCTGAACTGGAATCCGCTGGATTTAATCGGTCTGAATTGGAATTGGCTGGATTTAATCGATCTGAACTTGAATTGGCGGGATTTAATTTATCTGAACTTGAATCCGCTGGATTTAATCGATCTGAACTTGAATTGGCGGGATTTAATTTATCTGAACTTGAATCCGCTGGATTTAATCGATCTGAACTAAAATCCCCTGGATTTAATCGGTCTGAACAGGAATCCGCTGGATTTAATCGATCTGAACTGGAATTGGCTGGATTTAATCGATCTGAACCGGAATCCGCTGGATTTAATCGATCTGAACCGGAATCCGTTGGATTTAATCGGTCTGAACAAGAATCCGCTGGATTTAATCGGTCTGAACTGGAATTCGCTGGATTTAATCAATCTGAACTGGAATTCACTGGACTTAATCGATCTGAACCGGAATCCGCTGGATTTATGCGGTCTGAACTGGAATCCGCTGGATTTAATCGGTCTGAATTGGAATTGGCTGGATTTAATCGATCTGAACTTGAATTGGCGGGATTTAATTTATCTGAACTTGAATCCGCTGGATTTAATCGATCTGAACTAAAATCCCCTGGATTTAATCGGTCTGAACAAGAATCCGCTGGATTTAATCGGTCTGAACTGGAATTCGCTGGATTTAATCGATCTAAACTGGAATTCGCTGGATTTAATCGGTCTGAACAAGAATCCGCTGGATTTAATCGGTCTGAACTGGAATTGGCTGGATTTAATCAATCTGAACTGGAATTCACTGGACTTAATCGATCTGAACCGGAATCCGCTGGATTTATGCGGTCTGAACTGGAATCCGCTGGATTTAATCGGTCTGAATTGGAATTGGCTGGATTTAATCGATCTGAACTTGAATTGGCGGGATTTAATTTATCTGAACTTGAATCCGCTGGATTTAATCGATCTGAACTAAAATCCCCTGGATTTAATCGGTCTGAACAAGAATCCGCTGGATTTAATCGGTCTGAACTGGAATTCGCTGGATTTAATCGATCTAAACTGGAATTCGCTGGATTTAATCGGTCTGAACAAGAATCCGCTGGATTTAATCGGTCTGAACTGGAATTGGCTGGATTTAATCAATCTGAACTGGAATTCACTGGACTTAATCGATCTGAACCGGAATCCGCTGGATTTATGCGGTCTGAACTGGAATCCGCTGGATTTATGCGGTCTGAACTGGAATCCGCTGGATTTAATCGGTCTGAATTGGAATTGGCTGGATTTAATCGATCTGAACTTGAATTGGCGGGATTTAATTTATCTGAACTTGAATCCGCTGGATTTAATCGATCTGAACTAAAATCCCCTGGATTTAATCGGTCTGAACTGGAATTGGCTGGATTTAATCGATCTGAACCGGAATCCGCTGGATTTAATCGATCTGAACTGGAATTGGCTGGATTTAATCGATCTGAACCGGAATCCGCTGGATTTAATCGATCTGAACCGGAATCCGTTGGATTTAATCGGTCTGAACAAGAATCCGCTGGATTTAATCGGTCTGAACTGGAATTCGCTGGATTTAATCGATCTAAACTGGAATTCGCTGGATTTAATCGATCTAAACTTGAATCCGCTGGATTTAATCGGTCTGACCCGGAATTGGCTGGATTTAATCGGTCTGAACTGGAATTCGCTGGACTTAATCGATCTGAACCGGAATCTGCTGGATTTATGCGGTCTGAACTGGAATCCGCTGGATTTAATCGGTCTGAATTGGAATTGGCTGGATTTAATCGATCTGAACTTGAATTGGCGGGATTTAATTTATCTGAACTTGAATCCGCTGGATTTAATCGATCTGAACCGGAATCCGTTGGATTTAATCGGTCTGAACAAGAATCCGCTGGATTTAATCGGTCTGAACTTGAATCCGCTGGATTTAATCGATCTGAACTAAAATCCCCTGGATTTAATCGGTCTGAACTGGAATTGGCTGGATTTAATCGGTCTGAACTGGAATTGGCTGGATTTAATCGATCTGAACCGGAATCCGCTGGATTTAATCGATCTGAACTGGAATTGGCTGGATTTAATCGATCTGAACCGGAATCCGCTGGATTTAATCGATCTGATCCGGAATCCGTTGGATTTAATCGGTCTGAACAAGAATCTGCTGGATTTAATCGGTCTGAACTGGAATTCGCTGGATTTAATCGATCTAAACTGGAATTCGCTGGATTTAATCGATCTAAACTTGAATCCGCTGGATTTAATCGGTCTGACCCGGAATTGGCTGGATTTAATCGGTCTGAACTGGAATTCACTGGACTTAATCGATCTGAACCGGAATCCGCTGGATTTATGCGGTCTGAACTGGAATCCGCTGGATTTAATCGGTCTGAATTGGAATTGGCTGGATTTAATCGATCTGAACTTGAATTGGCGGGATTTAATTTATCTGAACTTGAATCCGCTGGATTTAATCGATCTGAACTAAAATCCCCTGGATTTAATCGGTCTGAACTGGAATTGGCTGGATTTAATCGGTCTGAACTGGAATTGGCTGGATTTAATCGATCTGAACCGGAATCCGCTGGATTTAATCGATCTGAACTGGAATTGGCTGGATTTAATCGATCTGAACCGGAATCCGCTGGATTTAATCGATCTGAACTGGAATCGGCTGGATTTAATCGATCTGAACCGGAATCCGCTGGATTTAATCGGTTTGAATTGGAATTGGCTGGATTTAATCGATCTGAACCGGAATCCGCTGGATTTATGCGGTCTGAACTGGAATCCGCTGGATTTAATCGGTCTGAATTGGAATTGGCTGGATTTAATCGATCTGAACTTGAATTGGCGGGATTTAATTTATCTGAACTTGAATCCGCTGGATTTAATCGATCTGAACTAAAATCCCCTGGATTTAATCGGTCTGAACTGGAATTGGCTGGATTTAATCGGTCTGAACTGGAATTGGCTGGATTTAATCGATCTGAACCGGAATCCGCTGGATTTAATCGATCTGAACTGGAATTGGCTGGATTTAATCGATCTGAACCGGAATCCGCTGGATTTAATCGATCTGAACCGGAATCCGTTGGATTTAATCGGTCTGAACAAGAATCCGCTGGATTTAATCGGTCTGAACTGGAATTCGCTGGATTTAATCAATCTGAACTGGAATTCACTGGACTTAATCGATCTGAACCGGAATCCGCTGGATTTATGCGGTCTGAACTGGAATTCGCTGGATTTAATCAATCTGAACTGGAATTCACTGGACTTAATCGATCTGAACCGGAATCCGCTGGATTTATGCGGTCTGAACTGGAATCCGCTGGATTTAATCGGTCTGAATTGGAATTGGCTGGATTTAATCGATCTGAACTTGAATTGGCGGGATTTAATTTATCTGAACTTGAATCCGCTGGATTTAATCGATCTGAACTAAAATCCCCTGGATTTAATCGGTCTGAACTGGAATTGGCTGGATTTAATCGGTCTGAACTGGAATTCGCTGGATTTAATCGATCTAAACTGGAATTCGCTGGATTTAATCGGTCTGAACAAGAATCCGCTGGATTTAATCGGTCTGAACTGGAATTGGCTGGATTTAATCAATCTGAACTGGAATTCACTGGACTTAATCGATCTGAACCAGAATCCGCTGGATTTATGCGGTCTGAACTGGAATCCGCTGGATTTAATCGGTCTGAATTGGAATTGGCTGGATTTAATCGATCTGAACTTGAATTGGCTGGATTTAATTTATCTGAACTTGAATCCGCTGGATTTAATCGATCTGAACTAAAATCCCCTGGATTTAATCGGTCTGAACAAGAATCCGCTGGATTTAATCGGTCTGAACTGGAATTCGCTGGATTTAATCGATCTAAACTGGAATTCGCTGGATTTAATCGGTCTGAACAAGAATCCGCTGGATTTAATCGGTCTGAACTGGAATTGGCTGGATTTAATCAATCTGAACTGGAATTCACTGGACTTAATCGATCTGAACCGGAATCCGCTGGATTTATGCGGTCTGAACTGGAATCCGCTGGATTTAATCGGTCTGAATTGGAATTGGCTGGATTTAATCGATCTGAACTTGAATTGGCGGGATTTAATTTATCTGAACTTGAATCCGCTGGATTTAATCGATCTGAACTAAAATCCCCTGGATTTAATCGGTCTGAACTGGAATTGGCTGGATTTAATCGATCTGAACCGGAATTCTCTGGATTTAATCGGTCTGAACAAGAATCCGCTGGATTTAATCGGTCGGAACTGGAATTGGCTGGATTTAATCAATCTGAACTGGAATTCACTGGACTTAATCGATCTGAACCGGAATCCGCTGGATTTATGCGGTCTGAACTGGAATCCGCTGGATTTAATCGGTCTGAATTGGAATTGGCTGGATTTAATCGATCTGAACTTGAATTGGCGGGATTTAATTTATCTGAACTTGAATCCGCTGGATTTAATCGATCTGAACTAAAATCCCCTGGATTTAATCGGTCTGAACTGGAATTGGCTGGATTTAATCGGTCTGAACTGGAATTGGCTGGATTTAATCGATCTGAACCGGAATCCGCTGGATTTAATCGATCTGAACTGGAATTGGCTGGATTTAATCGATCTGAACCGGAATCCGCTGGATTTAATCGATCTGATCCGGAATCCGTTGGATTTAATCGGTCTGAACAAGAATCTGCTGGATTTAATCGGTCTGAACTGGAATTCGCTGGATTTAATCGATCTAAACTGGAATTCGCTGGATTTAATCGATCTAAACTGGAATTCGCTGGATTTAATCGATCTAAACTTGAATCCGCTGGATTTAATCGGTCTGACCCGGAATTGGCTGGATTTAATCGGTCTGAACTGGAATTCACTGGACTTAATCGATCTGAACCGGAATCCGCTGGATTTATGCGGTCTGAACTGGAATCCGCTGGATTTAATCGGTCTGAATTGGAATTGGCTGGATTTAATCGATCTGAACTTGAATTGGCGGGATTTAATTTATCTGAACTTGAATCCGCTGGATTTAATCGATCTGAACTAAAATCCCCTGGATTTAATCGGTCTGAACTGGAATTGGCTGGATTTAATCGGTCTGAACTGGAATTGGCTGGATTTAATCGATCTGAACCGGAATCCGCTGGATTTAATCGATCTGAACTGGAATTGGCTGGATTTAATCGATCTGAACCGGAATCCGCTGGATTTAATCGATCTGAACTGGAATTGGCTGGATTTAATCGATCTGAACCGGAATCCGCTGGATTTAATCGGTTTGAATTGGAATTGGCTGGATTTAATCGATCTGAACCGGAATCCGCTGGATTTATGCGGTCTGAACTGGAATCCGCTGGATTTAATCGGTCTGAATTGGAATTGGCTGGATTTAATCGATCTGAACTTGAATTGGCGGGATTTAATTTATCTGAACTTGAATCCGCTGGATTTAATCGATCTGAACTAAAATCCCCTGGATTTAATCGGTCTGAACTGGAATTGGCTGGATTTAATCGGTCTGAACTGGAATTGGCTGGATTTAATCGATCTGAACCGGAATCCGCTGGATTTAATCGATCTGAACTGGAATTGGCTGGATTTAATCGATCTGAACCGGAATCCGCTGGATTTAATCGATCTGAACCGGAATCCGTTGGATTTAATCGGTCTGAACAAGAATCCGCTGGATTTAATCGGTCTGAACTGGAATTCGCTGGATTTAATCAATCTGAACTGGAATTCACTGGACTTAATCGATCTGAACCGGAATCCGCTGGATTTATGCGGTCTGAACTGGAATCCGCTGGATTTAATCGGTCTGAATTGGAATTGGCTGGATTTAATCGATCTGAACTTGAATTGGCGGGATTTAATTTATCTGAACTTGAATCCGCTGGATTTAATCGATCTGAACTAAAATCCCCTGGATTTAATCGGTCTGAACTGGAATTGGCTGGATTTAATCGGTCTGAACTGGAATTCGCTGGATTTAATCGATCTAAACTGGAATTCGCTGGATTTAATCGGTCTGAACAAGAATCCGCTGGATTTAATCGGTCTGAACTGGAATTGGCTGGATTTAATCAATCTGAACTGGAATTCACTGGACTTAATCGATCTGAACCAGAATCCGCTGGATTTATGCGGTCTGAACTGGAATCCGCTGGATTTAATCGGTCTGAATTGGAATTGGCTGGATTTAATCGATCTGAACTTGAATTGGCTGGATTTAATTTATCTGAACTTGAATCCGCTGGATTTAATCGATCTGAACTAAAATCCCCTGGATTTAATCGGTCTGAACAAGAATCCGCTGGATTTAATCGGTCTGAACTGGAATTCGCTGGATTTAATCGATCTAAACTGGAATTTGCTGGATTTAATCGGTCTGAACAAGAATCCGCTGGATTTAATCGGTCTGAACTGGAATTGGCTGGATTTAATCAATCTGAACTGGAATTCACTGGACTTAATCGATCTGAACCGGAATCCGCTGGATTTATGCGGTCTGAACTGGAATCCGCTGGATTTAATCGGTCTGAATTGGAATTGGCTGGATTTAATCGATCTGAACTTGAATTGGCGGGATTTAATTTATCTGAACTTGAATCCGCTGGATTTAATCGATCTGAACTAAAATCCCCTGGATTTAATCGGTCTGAACTGGAATTGGCTGGATTTAATCGATCTGAACCGGAATCCGCTGGATTTAATCGATCTGAACTGGAATTGGCTGGATTTAATCGATCTGAACCGGAATCCGCTGGATTTAATCGATCTGAACCGGAATCCGTTGGATTTAATCGGTCTGAACAAGAATCCGCTGGATTTAATCGGTCTGAACTGGAATTCGCTGGATTTAATCGATCTAAACTGGAATTCGCTGGATTTAATCGATCTAAACTTGAATCCGCTGGATTTAATCGGTCTGACCCGGAATTGGCTGGATTTAATCGGTCTGAACTGGAATTCGCTGGACTTAATCGATCTGAACCGGAATCCGCTGGATTTATGCGGTCTGAACTGGAATCCGCTGGATTTAATCGGTCTGAATTGGAATTGGCTGGATTTAATCGATCTGAACTTGAATTGGCGGGATTTAATTTATCTGAACTTGAATCCGCTGGATTTAATCGATCTGAACTAAAATCCCCTGGATTTAATCGGTCTGAACTGGAATTGGCTGGATTTAATCGATCTGAACCGGAATCCGCTGGATTTAATCGATCTGAACTGGAATTGGCTGGATTTAATCGATCTGAACCGGAATCCGCTGGATTTAATCGATCTGAACCGGAATCCGTTGGATTTAATCGGTCTGAACAAGAATCCGCTGGATTTAATCGGTCTGAACTGGAATTCGCTGGATTTAATCGATCTAAACTGGAATTCGCTGGATTTAATCGATCTAAACTTGAATCCGCTGGATTTAATCGGTCTGACCCGGAATTGGCTGGATTTAATCGGTCTGAACTGGAATTCGCTGGACTTAATCGATCTGAACCGGAATCCGCTGGATTTATGCGGTCTGAACTGGAATCCGCTGGATTTAATCGGTCTGAATTGGAATTGGCTGGATTTAATCGATCTGAACTTGAATTGGCGGGATTTAATTTATCTGAACTTGAATCCGCTGGATTTAATCGATCTGAACTAAAATCCCCTGGATTTAATCGGTCTGAACTGGAATTGGCTGGATTTAATCGGTCTGAACTGGAATTGGCTGGATTTAATCGATCTAAACTTGAATCCGCTGGATTTAATCGGTCTGACCCGGAATTGGCTGGATTTAATCGGTCTGAACTGGAATTCACTGGACTTAATCGATCTGAACCGGAATCCGCTGGATTTATGCGGTCTGAACTGGAATCCGCTGGATTTAATCGGTCTGAATTGGAATTGGCTGGATTTAATCGATCTGAACTTGAATTGGCGGGATTTAATTTATCTGAACTTGAATCCGCTGGATTTAATCGATCTGAACTAAAATCCCCTGGATTTAATCGGTCTGAACTGGAATTGGCTGGATTTAATCGGTCTGAACTGGAATTGGCTGGATTTAATCGATCTGAACCGGAATCCGCTGGATTTAATCGATCTGAACTGGAATTGGCTGGATTTAATCGATCTGAACCGGAATCCGCTGGATTTAATCGATCTGAACTGGAATTGGCTGGATTTAATCGATCTGAACCGGAATCCGCTGGATTTAATCGGTTTGAATTGGAATTGGCTGGATTTAATCGATCTGAACCGGAATCCGCTGGATTTATGCGGTCTGAACTGGAATCCGCTGGATTTAATCGGTCTGAATTGGAATTGGCTGGATTTAATCGATCTGAACTTGAATTGGCGGGATTTAATTTATCTGAACTTGAATCCGCTGGATTTAATCGATCTGAACTAAAATCCCCTGGATTTAATCGGTCTGAACTGGAATTGGCTGGATTTAATCGGTCTGAACTGGAATTGGCGGGATTTAATTTATCTGAACTTGAATCCGCTGGATTTAATCGATCTGAACTAAAATCCCCTGGATTTAATCGGTCTGAACAAGAATCCGCTGGATTTAATCGGTCTGAACTGGAATTCGCTGGATTTAATCGATCTAAACTGGAATTCGCTGGATTTAATCGGTCTGAACAAGAATCCGCTGGATTTAATCGGTCTGAACTGGAATTGGCTGGATTTAATCAATCTGAACTGGAATTCACTGGACTTAATCGATCTGAACCGGAATCCGCTGGATTTATGCGGTCTGAACTGGAAACCGCTGGATTTAATCGGTCTGAATTGGAATTGGCTGGATTTAATCGATCTGAACTTGAATTGGCGGGATTTAATTTATCTGAACTTGAATCCGCTGGATTTAATCGATCTGAACTAAAATCCCCTGGATTTAATCGGTCTGAACTGGAATTGGCTGGATTTAATCGATCTGAACCGGAATCCGCTGGATTTAATCGATCTGAACTGGAATTGGCTGGATTTAATCGATCTGAACCGGAATCCGCTGGATTTAATCGATCTGAACCGGAATCCGTTGGATTTAATCGGTCTGAACAAGAATCCGCTGGATTTAATCGGTCTGAACTGGAATTCGCTGGATTTAATCGATCTAAACTGGAATTCGCTGGATTTAATCGATCTAAACTTGAATCCGCTGGATTTAATCGGTCTGACCCGGAATTGGCTGGATTTAATCGGTCTGAACTGGAATTCGCTGGACTTAATCGATCTGAACCGGAATCCGCTGGATTTATGCGGTCTGAACTGGAATCCGCTGGATTGAATCGGTCTGAATTGGAATTGGCTGGATTTAATCGATCTGAACTTGAATTGGCGGGATTTAATTTATCTGAACTTGAATCCGCTGGATTTAATCGATCTGAACTAAAATCCCCTGGATTTAATCGGTCTGAACTGGAATTGGCTGGATTTAATCGGTCTGAACTGGAATTGGCTGGATTTAATTTATCTGAACCGGAATCCGCTGGATTTAATCGATCTGAACTAAAATCCCCTGGATTTAATCGGTCTGAACAAGAATCCGCTGGATTTAATCGGTCTGAACTGGAATTCGCTGGATTTAATCGATCTAAACTGGAATTCGCTGGATTTAATCGGTCTGAACAAGAATCCGCTGGATTTAATCGGTCTGAACTGGAATTGGCTGGATTTAATCAATCTGAACTGGAATTCACTGGACTTAATCGATCTGAACCGGAATCCGCTGGATTTATGCGGTCTGAACTGGAAACCGCTGGATTTAATCGGTCTGAATTGGAATTGGCTGGATTTAATCGATCTGAACTTGAATTGGCGGGATTTAATTTATCTGAACTTGAATCCGCTGGATTTAATCGATCTGAACTAAAATCCCCTGGATTTAATCGGTCTGAACTGGAATTGGCTGGATTTAATCGATCTGAACCGGAATCCGCTGGATTTAATCGATCTGAACTGGAATTGGCTGGATTTAATCGATCTGAACCGGAATCCGCTGGATTTAATCGATCTGAACCGGAATCCGTTGGATTTAATCGGTCTGAACAAGAATCCGCTGGATTTAATCGGTCTGAACTGGAATTCGCTGGATTTAATCGATCTAAACTGGAATTCGCTGGATTTAATCGATCTAAACTTGAATCCGCTGGATTTAATCGGTCTGACCCGGAATTGGCTGGATTTAATCGGTCTGAACTGGAATTCGCTGGACTTAATCGATCTGAACCGGAATCCGCTGGATTTATGCGGTCTGAACTGGAATCCGCTGGATTGAATCGGTCTGAATTGGAATTGGCTGGATTTAATCGATCTGAACTTGAATTGGCGGGATTTAATTTATCTGAACTTGAATCCGCTGGATTTAATCGATCTGAACTAAAATCCCCTGGATTTAATCGGTCTGAACTGGAATTGGCTGGATTTAATCGGTCTGAACTGGAATTGGCTGGATTTAATCGATCTGAACCGGAATCCGCTGGATTTAATCGATCTGAACTGGAATTGGCTGGATTTAATCGATCTGAACCGGAATCCGCTGGATTTAATCGATCTGAACCGGAATCCGTTGGATTTAATCGGTCTGAACAAGAATCCGCTGGATTTAATCGGTCTGAACTGGAATTCGCTGGATTTAATCGATCTAAACTGGAATTCGCTGGATTTAATCGGTCTGAACAAGAATCCGCTGGATTTAATCGGTCGGAACTGGAATTGGCTGGATTTAATCAATCTGAACTGGAATTCACTGGACTTAATCGATCTGAACCGGAATCCGCTGGATTTATGCGGTCTGAACTGGAATCCGCTGGATTTAATCGGTCTGAATTGGAATTGGCTGGATTTAATCGATCTGAACTTGAATTGGCGGGATTTAATTTATCTGAACTTGAATCCGCTGGATTTAATCGATCTGAACTAAAATCCCCTGGATTTAATCGGTCTGAACTGGAATTGGCTGGATTTAATCGGTCTGAACTGGAATTGGCTGGATTTAATCGATCTGAACCGGAATCCGCTGGATTTAATCGATCTGAACTGGAATTGGCTGGATTTAATCGATCTGAACCGGAATCCGCTGGATTTAATCGATCTGATCCGGAATCCTTTGGATTTAATCGGTCTGAACAAGAATCCGCTGGATTTAATCGGTCTGAACTGGAATTCGCTGGATTTAATCGATCTAAACTTGAATCCGCTGGATTTAGTCGGTCTGACCCGGAATTGGCTGGATTTAATCGGTCTGAACTGGAATTCACTGGACTTAATCGATCTGAACCGGAATCCGCTGGATTTATGCGGTCTGAACTGGAATCCGCTGGATTTAATCGGTCTGAATTGGAATTGGCTGGATTTAATCGATCTGAACTTGAATTGGTGGGATTTAATTTATCTGAACTTGAATCCGCTGGATTTAATCGATCTGAACTAAAATCCCCTGGATTTAATCGGTCTGAACTGGAATTGGCTGGACTTAATCGATCTGAACCGGAATCCGCTGGATTTATGCGGTCTGAACTGGAATCCGCTGGATTTAATCGGTCTGAATTGGAATTGGCTGGATTTAATCGATCTGAACTTGAATTGGCGGGATTTAATTTATCTGAACTTGAATCCGCTGGATTTAATCGATCTGAACTAAAATCCCCTGGATTTAATCGGTCTGAACTGGAATTGGCTGGATTTAATCGGTCTGAACTGGAATTCGCTGGATTTAATCGATCTAAACTGGAATTCGCTGGATTTAATCGGTCTGAACAAGAATCCGCTGGATTTAATCGGTCTGAACTGGAATTGGCTGGATTTAATCAATCTGAACTGGAATTCACTGGACTTAATCGATCTGAACCAGAATCCGCTGGATTTATGCGGTCTGAACTGGAATCCGCTGGATTTAATCGGTCTGAATTGGAATTGGCTGGATTTAATCGATCTGAACTTGAATTGGCGGGATTTAATTTATCTGAACTTGAATCCGCTGGATTTAATCGATCTGAACTAAAATCCCCTGGATTTAATCGGTCTGAACTGGAATTGGCTGGATTTAATCGATCTGAACCGGAATCCGCTGGATTTAATCGATCTGAACTGGAATTGGCTGGATTTAATCGATCTGAACCGGAATCCGCTGGATTTAATCGATCTGAACCGGAATCCGTTGGATTTAATCGGTCTGAACAAGAATCCGCTGGATTTAATCGGTCTGAACTGGAATTCGCTGGATTTAATCGATCTAAACTGGAATTCGCTGGATTTAATCGATCTAAACTTGAATCCGCTGGATTTAATCGGTCTGACCCGGAATTGGCTGGATTTAATCGGTCTGAACTGGAATTCGCTGGACTTAATCGATCTGAACCGGAATCCGCTGGATTTATGCGGTCTGAACTGGAATCCGCTGGATTGAATCGGTCTGAATTGGAATTGGCTGGATTTAATCGATCTGAACTTGAATTGGCGGGATTTAATTTATCTGAACTTGAATCCGCTGGATTTAATCGATCTGAACTAAAATCCCCTGGATTTAATCGGTCTGAACTGGAATTGGCTGGATTTAATCGGTCTGAACTGGAATTGGCTGGATTTAATCGATCTAAACTTGAATCCGCTGGATTTAATCGGTCTGACCCGGAATTGGCTGGATTTAATCGGTCTGAACTGGAATTCACTGGACTTAATCGATCTGAACCGGAATCCGCTGGATTTATGCGGTCTGAACTGGAATCCGCTGGATTTAATCGGTCTGAATTGGAATTGGCTGGATTTAATCGATCTGAACTTGAATTGGCGGGATTTAATTTATCTGAACTTGAATCCGCTGGATTTAATCGATCTGAACTAAAATCCCCTGGATTTAATCGGTCTGAACTGGAATTGGCTGGATTTAATCGGTCTGAACTGGAATTGGCTGGATTTAATCGATCTGAACCGGAATCCGCTGGATTTAATCGATCTGAACTGGAATTGGCTGGATTTAATCGATCTGAACCGGAATCCGCTGGATTTAATCGATCTGAACTGGAATTGGCTGGATTTAATCGATCTGAACCGGAATCCGCTGGATTTAATCGGTTTGAATTGGAATTGGCTGGATTTAATCGATCTGAACCGGAATCCGCTGGATTTATGCGGTCTGAACTGGAATCCGCTGGATTTAATCGGTCTGAATTGGAATTGGCTGGATTTAATCGATCTGAACTTGAATTGGCGGGATTTAATTTATCTGAACTTGAATCCGCTGGATTTAATCGATCTGAACTAAAATCCCCTGGATTTAATCGGTCTGAACTGGAATTGGCTGGATTTAATCGGTCTGAACTGGAATTGGCGGGATTTAATTTATCTGAACTTGAATCCGCTGGATTTAATCGATCTGAACTAAAATCCCCTGGATTTAATCGGTCTGAACAAGAATCCGCTGGATTTAATCGGTCTGAACTGGAATTCGCTGGATTTAATCGATCTAAACTGGAATTCGCTGGATTTAATCGGTCTGAACAAGAATCCGCTGGATTTAATCGGTCTGAACTGGAATTGGCTGGATTTAATCAATCTGAACTGGAATTCACTGGACTTAATCGATCTGAACCGGAATCCGCTGGATTTATGCGGTCTGAACTGGAAACCGCTGGATTTAATCGGTCTGAATTGGAATTGGCTGGATTTAATCGATCTGAACTTGAATTGGCGGGATTTAATTTATCTGAACTTGAATCCGCTGGATTTAATCGATCTGAACTAAAATCCCCTGGATTTAATCGGTCTGAACTGGAATTGGCTGGATTTAATCGATCTGAACCGGAATCCGCTGGATTTAATCGATCTGAACTGGAATTGGCTGGATTTAATCGATCTGAACCGGAATCCGCTGGATTTAATCGATCTGAACCGGAATCCGTTGGATTTAATCGGTCTGAACAAGAATCCGCTGGATTTAATCGGTCTGAACTGGAATTCGCTGGATTTAATCGATCTAAACTGGAATTCGCTGGATTTAATCGATCTAAACTTGAATCCGCTGGATTTAATCGGTCTGACCCGGAATTGGCTGGATTTAATCGGTCTGAACTGGAATTCGCTGGACTTAATCGATCTGAACCGGAATCCGCTGGATTTATGCGGTCTGAACTGGAATCCGCTGGATTGAATCGGTCTGAATTGGAATTGGCTGGATTTAATCGATCTGAACTTGAATTGGCGGGATTTAATTTATCTGAACTTGAATCCGCTGGATTTAATCGATCTGAACTAAAATCCCCTGGATTTAATCGGTCTGAACTGGAATTGGCTGGATTTAATCGGTCTGAACTGGAATTGGCTGGATTTAATTTATCTGAACCGGAATCCGCTGGATTTAATCGATCTGAACTAAAATCCCCTGGATTTAATCGGTCTGAACAAGAATCCGCTGGATTTAATCGGTCTGAACTGGAATTCGCTGGATTTAATCGATCTAAACTGGAATTCGCTGGATTTAATCGGTCTGAACAAGAATCCGCTGGATTTAATCGGTCTGAACTGGAATTGGCTGGATTTAATCAATCTGAACTGGAATTCACTGGACTTAATCGATCTGAACCGGAATCCGCTGGATTTATGCGGTCTGAACTGGAAACCGCTGGATTTAATCGGTCTGAATTGGAATTGGCTGGATTTAATCGATCTGAACTTGAATTGGCGGGATTTAATTTATCTGAACTTGAATCCGCTGGATTTAATCGATCTGAACTAAAATCCCCTGGATTTAATCGGTCTGAACTGGAATTGGCTGGATTTAATCGATCTGAACCGGAATCCGCTGGATTTAATCGATCTGAACTGGAATTGGCTGGATTTAATCGATCTGAACCGGAATCCGCTGGATTTAATCGATCTGAACCGGAATCCGTTGGATTTAATCGGTCTGAACAAGAATCCGCTGGATTTAATCGGTCTGAACTGGAATTCGCTGGATTTAATCGATCTAAACTGGAATTCGCTGGATTTAATCGATCTAAACTTGAATCCGCTGGATTTAATCGGTCTGACCCGGAATTGGCTGGATTTAATCGGTCTGAACTGGAATTCGCTGGACTTAATCGATCTGAACCGGAATCCGCTGGATTTATGCGGTCTGAACTGGAATCCGCTGGATTGAATCGGTCTGAATTGGAATTGGCTGGATTTAATCGATCTGAACTTGAATTGGCGGGATTTAATTTATCTGAACTTGAATCCGCTGGATTTAATCGATCTGAACTAAAATCCCCTGGATTTAATCGGTCTGAACTGGAATTGGCTGGATTTAATCGGTCTGAACTGGAATTGGCTGGATTTAATCGATCTGAACCGGAATCCGCTGGATTTAATCGATCTGAACTGGAATTGGCTGGATTTAATCGATCTGAACCGGAATCCGCTGGATTTAATCGATCTGAACCGGAATCCGTTGGATTTAATCGGTCTGAACAAGAATCCGCTGGATTTAATCGGTCTGAACTGGAATTCGCTGGATTTAATCGATCTAAACTGGAATTCGCTGGATTTAATCGGTCTGAACAAGAATCCGCTGGATTTAATCGGTCGGAACTGGAATTGGCTGGATTTAATCAATCTGAACTGGAATTCACTGGACTTAATCGATCTGAACCGGAATCCGCTGGATTTATGCGGTCTGAACTGGAATCCGCTGGATTTAATCGGTCTGAATTGGAATTGGCTGGATTTAATCGATCTGAACTTGAATTGGCGGGATTTAATTTATCTGAACTTGAATCCGCTGGATTTAATCGATCTGAACTAAAATCCCCTGGATTTAATCGGTCTGAACTGGAATTGGCTGGATTTAATCGGTCTGAACTGGAATTGGCTGGATTTAATCGATCTGAACCGGAATCCGCTGGATTTAATCGATCTGAACTGGAATTGGCTGGATTTAATCGATCTGAACCGGAATCCGCTGGATTTAATCGATCTGATCCGGAATCCTTTGGATTTAATCGGTCTGAACAAGAATCCGCTGGATTTAATCGGTCTGAACTGGAATTCGCTGGATTTAATCGATCTAAACTTGAATCCGCTGGATTTAGTCGGTCTGACCCGGAATTGGCTGGATTTAATCGGTCTGAACTGGAATTCACTGGACTTAATCGATCTGAACCGGAATCCGCTGGATTTATGCGGTCTGAACTGGAATCCGCTGGATTTAATCGGTCTGAATTGGAATTGGCTGGATTTAATCGATCTGAACTTGAATTGGTGGGATTTAATTTATCTGAACTTGAATCCGCTGGATTTAATCGATCTGAACTAAAATCCCCTGGATTTAATCGGTCTGAACTGGAATTGGCTGGACTTAATCGATCTGAACCGGAATCCGCTGGATTTATGCGGTCTGAACTGGAATCCGCTGGATTTAATCGGTCTGAATTGGAATTGGCTGGATTTAATCGATCTGAACTTGAATTGGCGGGATTTAATTTATCTGAACTTGAATCCGCTGGATTTAATCGATCTGAACTAAAATCCCCTGGATTTAATCGGTCTGAACTGGAATTGGCTGGATTTAATCGGTCTGAACTGGAATTGGCTGGATTTAATCGATCTAAACTGGAATTCGCTGGATTTAATCGGTCTGAACAAGAATCCGCTGGATTTAATCGGTCTGAACTGGAATTGGCTGGATTTAATCAATCTGAACTGGAATTCACTGGACTTAATCGATCTGAACCAGAATCCGCTGGATTTATGCGGTCTGAACTGGAATCCGCTGGATTTAATCGGTCTGAATTGGAATTGGCTGGATTTAATCGATCTGAACTTGAATTGGCGGGATTTAATTTATCTGAACTTGAATCCGCTGGATTTAATCGATCTGAACTAAAATCCCCTGGATTTAATCGGTCTGAACAAGAATCCGCTGGATTTAATCGGTCTGAACTGGAATTCGCTGGATTTAATCGATCTAAACTGGAATTCGCTGGATTTAATCGGTCTGAACAAGAATCCGCTGGATTTAATCGGTCTGAACTGGAATTGGCTGGATTTAATCAATCTGAACTGGAATTCACTGGATTTAATCGATCTGAACCGGAATCCGCTGGATTTATGCGGTCTGAACTGGAATCCGCTGGATTTAATCGGTCTGAATTGGAATTGGCTGGATTTAATCGATCTGAACTTGAATTGGCGGGATTTAATTTATCTGAACTTGAATCCGCTGGATTTAATCGATCTGAACTAAAATCCCCTGGATTTAATCGGTCTGAACTGGAATTGGCTGGATTTAATCGATCTGAACCAGAATCCGCTGGATTTAATCGATCTGAACTGGAATTGGCTGGATTTAATCGATCTGAACCGGAATCCGCTGGATTTAATCGATCTGAACCGGAATCCGTTGGATTTAATCGGTCTGAACAAGAATCCGCTGGATTTAATCGGTCTGAACTGGAATTCGCTGGATTTAATCGATCTAAACTGGAATTCGCTGGATTTAATCGATCTAAACTTGAATCCGCTGGATTTAATCGGTCTGACCCGGAATTGGCTGGATTTAATCGGTCTGAACTGGAATTCGCTGGACTTAATCGATCTGAACCGGAATCCGCTGGATTTATGCGGTCTGAACTGGAATCCGCTGGATTTAATCGGTCTGAATTGGAATTGGCTGGATTTAATCGATCTGAACTTGAATTGGCGGGATTTAATTTATCTGAACTTGAATCCGCTGGATTTAATCGATCTGAACTAAAATCCCCTGGATTTAATCGGTCTGAACTGGAATTGGCTGGATTTAATCGGTCTGAACTGGAATTGGCTGGATTTAATCGATCTGAACCGGAATCCGCTGGATTTAATCGATCTGAACTGGAATTGGCTGGATTTAATCGATCTGAACCGGAATCCGCTGGATTTAATCGATCTGAACCGGAATCCGTTGGATTTAATCGGTCTGAACAAGAATCCGCTGGATTTAATCGGTCTGAACTGGAATTCGCTGGATTTAATCGATCTAAACTGGAATTCGCTGGATTTAATCGGTCTGAACAAGAATCCGCTGGATTTAATCGGTCGGAACTGGAATTGGCTGGATTTAATCAATCTGAACTGGAATTCACTGGACTTTATCGATCTGAACCGGAATCCGCTGGATTTATGCGGTCTGAACTGGAATCCGCTGGATTTAATCGGTCTGAATTGGAATTGGCTGGATTTAATCGATCTGAACTTGAATTGGCGGGATTTAATTTATCTGAACTTGAATCCGCTGGATTTAATCGATCTGAACTAAAATCCCCTGGATTTAATCGGTCTGAACTGGAATTGGCTGGATTTAATCGGTCTGAACTGGAATTGGCTGGATTTAATCGATCTGAACCGGAATCCGCTGGATTTAATCGATCTGAACTGGAATTGGCTGGATTTAATCGATCTGAACCGGAATCCGCTGGATTTAATCGATCTGATCCGGAATCCTTTGGATTTAATCGGTCTGATCCGGAATCCTTTGGATTTAATCGGTCTGAACAAGAATCCGCTGGATTTAATCGATCTGAACTGGAATTGGCTGGATTTAATCGATCTGAACCGGAATCCGCTGGATTTAATCGATCTGATCCGGAATCCGCTGGATTTAATCGATCTGATCCGGAATCCTTTGGATTTAATCGGTCTGAACAAGAATCCGCTGGATTTATGCGGTCTGAACTGGAATCCGCTGGATTTAATCGGTCTGAATTGGAATTTGCTGGATTTAATCGATCTGAACTTGAATTGGCGGGATTTAATTTATCTGAACTTGAATCCGCTGGATTTAATCGATCTGAACTGGAATTGGCTGGATTTAATCGATCTGAACCGGAATCCGCTGGATTTAATCGGTTTGAATTGGAATTGGCTGGATTTAATCGATCTGAACCGGAATCCGCTGGATTTAATCGATCTGAACTAAAATCCGCTGGATTTAATCGGTCTGAACTGGAATTGGCTGGATTTAATCGGTCTGAACTGGAATTGGCTGGATTTAATCGATCTGAACCGGAATCCGCTGGATTTAATCGATCTGAACTGGAATTGGCTGGATTTAATCGATCTGAACCGGAATCCGCTGGATTTAATCGGTTTGAATTGGAATTGGCTGGATTTAATCGATCTGAACCGGAATCCGCTGGATTTAATCGATCTGAACTAAAATCCGCTGGATTTAATCGGTCTGAACTGGAATTGGCTGGATTTAATCGGTCTGAACTGGAATTGGCTGGATTTAATCGATCTGAACCGGAATCCGCTGGATTTAATCGATCTGAACCGGAATCCGCTGGATTTAATCGATCTGAACCGGAATCCGTTGGATTTAATCGATCTGAACCGGAATCCGCTGGATTTAATCGATCTGAACAAGAATCCGCTGGATTTAATCGGTCTGAACTGGAATTGGCTGGATTTAATCAATCTGAACTGGAATTCACTGGACTTAATCGATCTGAACCGGAATCCGCTGGATTTATGCGGTCTGAACTGGAATCCGCTGGATTTAATCGGTCTGAATTGGAATTGGCTGGATTTAATCGATCTGAACTTGAATTGGCGGGATTTAATTTATCTGAACTTGAATCCGCTGGATTTAATCGATCTGAACTAAAATCCCCTGGATTTAATCGGTCTGAACTGGAATTGGCTGGATTTAATCGATCTGAACCGGAATCCGCTGGATTTAATCGATCTGAACTGGAATTGGCTGGATTTAATCGATCTGAACCGGAATCCGCTGGATTTAATCGATCTGAACCGGAATCCGTTGGATTTAATCGGTCTGAACAAGAATCCGCTAGATTTAATCGGTCTGAACTGGAATTCGCTGGATTTAATCGATCTAAACTGGAATTCTCTGGATTTAATCGGTCTGAACAAGAATCCGCTGGATTTAATCGGTCGGAACTGGAATTGGCTGGACTTAATCGATCTGAACCGGAATCCGCTGGATTTATGCGGTCTGAACTGGAATCCGCTGGATTTAATCGGTCTGAATTGGAATTGGCTGGATTTAATCGATCTGAACTTGAATTGGCGGGATTTAATTTATCTGAACTTGAATCCGCTGGATTTAATCGATCTGAACTAAAATCCCCTGGATTTAATCGGTCTGAACTGGAATTGGCTGGATTTAATCGGTCTGAACTGGAATTGGCTGGATTTAATCGATCTGAACCGGAATCCGCTGGATTTAATCGATCTGAACTGGAATTGGCTGGATTTAATCGATCTGAACCGGAATCCGCTGGATTTAATCGGTCTGAACAAGAATCCGCTGGATTTAATCGGTCTGAACTGGAATTCGCTGGATTTAATCGATCTAAACTGGAATTCGCTGGATTTAATCGATCTAAACTTGAATCCGCTGGATTTAATCGGTCTGACCCGGAATTGGCTGGATTTAATCGGTCTGAACTGGAATTCACTGGACTTAATCGATCTGAACCGGAATCCGCTGGATTTATGCGGTCTGAACTGGAATCCGCTGGATTTAATCGGTCTGAATTGGAATTGGCTGGATTTAATCGATCTGAACTTGAATTGGCGGGATTTAATTTATCTGAACTTGAATCCGCTGGATTTAATCGATCTGAACTAAAATCCCCTGGATTTAATCGGTCTGAACTGGAATTGGCTGGATTTAATCGGTCTGAACTGGAATTGGCTGGATTTAATCGATCTGAACCGGAATCCGCTGGATTTAATCGATCTGAACTGGAATTGGCTGGATTTAATCGATCTGAACCGGAATCCGCTGGATTTAATCGATCTGAACTGGAATTGGCTGGATTTAATCGATCTGAACCGGAATCCGCTGGATTTAATCGGTTTGAATTGGAATTGGCTGGATTTAATCGATCTGAACCGGAATCCGCTGGATTTATGCGGTCTGAACTGGAATCCGCTGGATTTAATCGGTCTGAATTGGAATTGGCTGGATTTAATCGATCTGAACTTGAATTGGCGGGATTTAATTTATCTGAACTTGAATCCGCTGGATTTAATCGATCTGAACTAAAATCCCCTGGATTTAATCGGTCTGAACTGGAATTGGCTGGATTTAATCGGTCTGAACTGGAATTGGCTGGATTTAATCGATCTGAACCGGAATCCGCTGGATTTAATCGATCTGAACTGGAATTGGCTGGATTTAATCGATCTGAACCGGAATCCGCTGGATTTAATCGATCTGAACCGGAATCCGTTGGATTTAATCGGTCTGAACAAGAATCCGCTGGATTTAATCGGTCTGAACTGGAATTGGCTGGATTTAATCAATCTGAACTGGAATTCACTGGACTTAATCGATCTGAACCGGAATCCGCTGGATTTATGCGGTCTGAACTGGAATCCGCTGGATTTAATCGGTCTGAATTGGAATTGGCTGGATTTAATCGATCTGAACTTGAATTGGCGGGATTTAATTTATCTGAACTTGAATCCGCTGGATTTAATCGATCTGAACTAAAATCCCCTGGATTTAATCGGTCTGAACAAGAATCCGCTGGATTTAATCGGTCTGAACTGGAATTCGCTGGATTTAATCGATCTAAACTGGAATTCGCTGGATTTAATCGGTCTGAACAAGAATCCGCTGGATTTAATCGGTCTGAACTGGAATTGGCTGGATTTAATCAATCTGAACTGGAATTCACTGGACTTAATCGATCTGAACCGGAATCCGCTGGATTTATGCGGTCTGAACTGGAATCCGCTGGATTTATGCGGTCTGAACTAAAATCCCCTGGATTTAATCGGTCTGAACTGGAATTGGCTGGATTTAATCGGTCTGAACTGGAATTGGCTGGATTTAATCGATCTGAACCGGAATCCGCTGGATTTAATCGATCTGAACTGGAATTGGCTGGATTTAATCGATCTGAACCGGAATCCGCTGGATTTAATCGATCTGAACCGGAATCCGTTGGATTTAATCGGTCTGAACAAGAATCCGCTGGATTTAATGGGTCTGAACTGGAATTCGCTGGATTTAATCAATCTGAACTGGAATTCACTGGACTTAATCGATCTGAACCGGAATCCGCTGGATTTATGCGGTCTGAACTGGAATCCGCTGGATTTAATCGGTCTGAATTGGAATTGGCTGGATTTAATCGATCTGAACTTGAATTGGCGGGATTTAATTTATCTGAACTTGAATCCGCTGGATTTAATCGATCTGAACTAAAATCCCCTGGATTTAATCGGTCTGAACAAGAATCCGCTGGATTTAATCGGTCTGAACTGGAATTCGCTGGATTTAATCGATCTAAACTGGAATTCGCTGGATTTAATCGGTCTGAACAAGAATCCGCTGGATTTAATCGGTCTGAACTGGAATTGGCTGGATTTAATCAATCTGAACTGGAATTCACTGGACTTAATCGATCTGAACCGGAATCCGCTGGATTTATGCGGTCTGAACTGGAATCCGCTGGATTTAATCGGTCTGAATTGGAATTGGCTGGATTTAATCGATCTGAACTTGAATTGGCGGGATTTAATTTATCTGAACTTGAATCCGCTGGATTTAATCGATCTGAACTAAAATCCCCTGGATTTAATCGGTCTGAACAAGAATCCGCTGGATTTAATCGGTCTGAACTGGAATTCGCTGGATTTAATCGATCTAAACTGGAATTCGCTGGATTTAATCGGTCTGAACAAGAATCCGCTGGATTTAATCGGTCTGAACTGGAATTGGCTGGATTTAATCAATCTGAACTGGAATTCACTGGACTTAATCGATCTGAACCGGAATCCGCTGGATTTATGCGGTCTGAACTGGAATCCGCTGGATTTAATCGGTCTGAATTGGAATTGGCTGGATTTAATCGATCTGAACTTGAATTGGCGGGATTTAATTTATCTGAACTTGAATCCGCTGGATTTAATCGATCTGAACTAAAATCCCCTGGATTTAATCGGTCTGAACAAGAATCCGCTGGATTTAATCGGTCTGAACTGGAATTCGCTGGATTTAATCGATCTAAACTGGAATTCGCTGGATTTAATCGGTCTGAACAAGAATCCGCTGGATTTAATCGGTCTGAACTGGAATTGGCTGGATTTAATCAATCTGAACTGGAATTCACTGGACTTAATCGATCTGAACCGGAATCCGCTGGATTTATGCGGTCTGAACTGGAATCCGCTGGATTTATGCGGTCTGAACTAAAATCCCCTGGATTTAATCGGTCTGAACTGGAATTGGCTGGATTTAATCGGTCTGAACTGGAATTGGCTGGATTTAATCGATCTAAACTTGAATCCGCTGGATTTAATCGGTCTGACCCGGAATTGGCTGGATTTAATCGGTCTGAACTGGAATTCACTGGACTTAATCGATCTGAACCGGAATCCGCTGGATTTATGCGGTCTGAACTGGAATCCGCTGGATTTAATCGGTCTGAATTGGAATTGGCTGGATTTAATCGATCTGAACTTGAATTGGCGGGATTTAATTTATCTGAACTTGAATCCGCTGGATTTAATCGATCTGAACTAAAATCCCCTGGATTTAATCGGTCTGAACTGGAATTGGCTGGATTTAATCGGTCTGAACTGGAATTGGCTGGATTTAATCGATCTGAACCGGAATCCGCTGGATTTAATCGATCTGAACTGGAATTGGCTGGATTTAATCGATCTGAACCGGAATCCGCTGGATTTAATCGATCTGAACTGGAATTGGCTGGATTTAATCGATCTGAACCGGAATCCGCTGGATTTAATCGGTTTGAATTGGAATTGGCTGGATTTAATCGATCTGAACCGGAATCCGCTGGATTTATGCGGTCTGAACTGGAATCCGCTGGATTTAATCGGTCTGAATTGGAATTGGCTGGATTTAATCGATCTGAACTTGAATTGGCGGGATTTAATTTATCTGAACTTGAATCCGCTGGATTTAATCGATCTGAACTAAAATCCCCTGGATTTAATCGGTCTGAACTGGAATTGGCTGGATTTAATCGGTCTGAACTGGAATTGGCTGGATTTAATCGATCTGAACCGGAATCCGCTGGATTTAATCGATCTGAACTGGAATTGGCTGGATTTAATCGATCTGAACCGGAATCCGCTGGATTTAATCGATCTGATCCGGAATCCGTTGGATTTAATCGGTCTGAACAAGAATCTGCTGGATTTAATCGGTCTGAACTGGAATTCACTGGACTTAATCGATCTGAACCGGAATCCGCTGGATTTATGCGGTCTGAACTGGAATCCGCTGGATTTAATCGGTCTGAATTGGAATTGGCTGGATTTAATCGATCTGAACTTGAATTGGCGGGATTTAATTTATCTGAACTTGAATCCGCTGGATTTAATCGATCTGAACTAAAATCCCCTGGATTTAATCGGTCTGAACAAGAATCCGCTGGATTTAATCGGTCTGAACTGGAATTCGCTGGATTTAATCGATCTAAACTGGAATTCGCTGGATTTAATCGGTCTGAACAAGAATCCGCTGGATTTAATCGGTCTGAACTGGAATTGGCTGGATTTAATCAATCTGAACTGGAATTCACTGGACTTAATCGATCTGAACCGGAATCCGCTGGATTTATGCGGTCTGAACTGGAATCCGCTGGATTTAATCGGTCTGAATTGGAATTGGCTGGATTTAATCGATCTGAACTTGAATTGGCGGGATTTAATTTATCTGAACTTGAATCCGCTGGATTTAATCGATCTGAACTAAAATCCCCTGGATTTAATCGGTCTGAACTGGAATTGGCTGGATTTAATCGGTCTGAATTGGAATTGGCTGGATTTAATCGATCTGAACTTGAATTGGCGGGATTTAATTTATCTGAACTTGAATCCGCTGGATTTAATCGATCTGAACTAAAATCCCCTGGATTTAATCGGTCTGAACAAGAATCCGCTGGATTTAATCGGTCTGAACTGGAATTCGCTGGATTTAATCGATCTAAACTGGAATTCGCTGGATTTAATCGGTCTGAACAAGAATCCGCTGGATTTAATCGGTCTGAACTGGAATTGGCTGGATTTAATCAATCTGAACTGGAATTCACTGGACTTAATCGATCTGAACCGGAATCCGCTGGATTTATGCGGTCTGAACTGGAATCCGCTGGATTTATGCGGTCTGAACTGGAATCCGCTGGATTTAATCGGTCTGAATTGGAATTGGCTGGATTTAATCGATCTGAACTTGAATTGGCGGGATTTAATTTATCTGAACTTGAATCCGCTGGATTTAATCGATCTGAACTAAAATCCCCTGGATTTAATCGGTCTGAACTGGAATTGGCTGGATTTAATCGATCTGAACTGGAATTCGCTGGATTTAATCGATCTAAACTGGAATTCGCTGGATTTAATCGATCTAAACTTGAATCCGCTGGATTTAATCGGTCTGACCCGGAATTGGCTGGATTTAATCGGTCTGAACTGGAATTCACTGGACTTAATCGATCTGAACCGGAATCCGCTGGATTTATGCGGTCTGAACTAAAATCCCCTGGATTTAATCGGTCTGAACAAGAATCCGCTGGATTTAATCGGTCTGAACTGGAATTCGCTGGATTTAATCGATCTAAACTGGAATTCGCTGGATTTAATCGGTCTGAACAAGAATCCGCTGGATTTAATCGGTCTGAACTGGAATTGGCTGGATTTAATCAATCTGAACTGGAATTCACTGGACTTAATCGATCTGAACCGGAATCCGCTGGATTTATGCGGTCTGAACTGGAATCCGCTGGATTTAATCGGTCTGAATTGGAATTGGCTGGATTTAATCGATCTGAACTTGAATTGGCGGGATTTAATTTATCTGAACTTGAATCCGCTGGATTTAATCGATCTGAACTAAAATCCCCTGGATTTAATCGGTCTGAACAAGAATCCGCTGGATTTAATCGGTCTGAACTGGAATTCGCTGGATTTAATCGATCTAAACTGGAATTCGCTGGATTTAATCGGTCTGAACAAGAATCCGCTGGATTTAATCGGTCTGAACTGGAATTGGCTGGATTTAATCAATCTGAACTGGAATTCACTGGACTTAATCGATCTGAACCGGAATCCGCTGGATTTATGCGGTCTGAACTGGAATCCGCTGGATTTATGCGGTCTGAACTAAAATCCCCTGGATTTAATCGGTCTGAACTGGAATTGGCTGGATTTAATCGGTCTGAACTGGAATTGGCTGGATTTAATCGATCTGAACCGGAATCCGCTGGATTTAATCGATCTGAACTGGAATTGGCTGGATTTAATCGATCTGAACCGGAATCCGCTGGATTTAATCGATCTGAACCGGAATCCGTTGGATTTAATCGGTCTGAACAAGAATCCGCTGGATTTAATGGGTCTGAACTGGAATTCGCTGGATTTAATCAATCTGAACTGGAATTCACTGGACTTAATCGATCTGAACCGGAATCCGCTGGATTTATGCGGTCTGAACTGGAATCCGCTGGATTTAATCGGTCTGAATTGGAATTGGCTGGATTTAATCGATCTGAACTTGAATTGGCGGGATTTAATTTATCTGAACTTGAATCCGCTGGATTTAATCGATCTGAACTAAAATCCCCTGGATTTAATCGGTCTGAACAAGAATCCGCTGGATTTAATCGGTCTGAACTGGAATTCGCTGGATTTAATCGATCTAAACTGGAATTCGCTGGATTTAATCGGTCTGAACAAGAATCCGCTGGATTTAATCGGTCTGAACTGGAATTGGCTGGATTTAATCAATCTGAACTGGAATTCACTGGACTTAATCGATCTGAACCGGAATCCGCTGGATTTATGCGGTCTGAACTGGAATCCGCTGGATTTAATCGGTCTGAATTGGAATTGGCTGGATTTAATCGATCTGAACTTGAATTGGCGGGATTTAATTTATCTGAACTTGAATCCGCTGGATTTAATCGATCTGAACTAAAATCCCCTGGATTTAATCGGTCTGAACAAGAATCCGCTGGATTTAATCGGTCTGAACTGGAATTCGCTGGATTTAATCGATCTAAACTGGAATTCGCTGGATTTAATCGGTCTGAACAAGAATCCGCTGGATTTAATCGGTCTGAACTGGAATTGGCTGGATTTAATCAATCTGAACTGGAATTCACTGGACTTAATCGATCTGAACCGGAATCCGCTGGATTTATGCGGTCTGAACTGGAATCCGCTGGATTTAATCGGTCTGAATTGGAATTGGCTGGATTTAATCGATCTGAACTTGAATTGGCGGGATTTAATTTATCTGAACTTGAATCCGCTGGATTTAATCGATCTGAACTAAAATCCCCTGGATTTAATCGGTCTGAACAAGAATCCGCTGGATTTAATCGGTCTGAACTGGAATTCGCTGGATTTAATCGATCTAAACTGGAATTCGCTGGATTTAATCGGTCTGAACAAGAATCCGCTGGATTTAATCGGTCTGAACTGGAATTGGCTGGATTTAATCAATCTGAACTGGAATTCACTGGACTTAATCGATCTGAACCGGAATCCGCTGGATTTATGCGGTCTGAACTGGAATCCGCTGGATTTATGCGGTCTGAACTAAAATCCCCTGGATTTAATCGGTCTGAACTGGAATTGGCTGGATTTAATCGGTCTGAACTGGAATTGGCTGGATTTAATCGATCTAAACTTGAATCCGCTGGATTTAATCGGTCTGACCCGGAATTGGCTGGATTTAATCGGTCTGAACTGGAATTCACTGGACTTAATCGATCTGAACCGGAATCCGCTGGATTTATGCGGTCTGAACTGGAATCCGCTGGATTTAATCGGTCTGAATTGGAATTGGCTGGATTTAATCGATCTGAACTTGAATTGGCGGGATTTAATTTATCTGAACTTGAATCCGCTGGATTTAATCGATCTGAACTAAAATCCCCTGGATTTAATCGGTCTGAACTGGAATTGGCTGGATTTAATCGGTCTGAACTGGAATTGGCTGGATTTAATCGATCTGAACCGGAATCCGCTGGATTTAATCGATCTGAACTGGAATTGGCTGGATTTAATCGATCTGAACCGGAATCCGCTGGATTTAATCGATCTGAACTGGAATTGGCTGGATTTAATCGATCTGAACCGGAATCCGCTGGATTTAATCGGTTTGAATTGGAATTGGCTGGATTTAATCGATCTGAACCGGAATCCGCTGGATTTATGCGGTCTGAACTGGAATCCGCTGGATTTAATCGGTCTGAATTGGAATTGGCTGGATTTAATCGATCTGAACTTGAATTGGCGGGATTTAATTTATCTGAACTTGAATCCGCTGGATTTAATCGATCTGAACTAAAATCCCCTGGATTTAATCGGTCTGAACTGGAATTGGCTGGATTTAATCGGTCTGAACTGGAATTGGCTGGATTTAATCGATCTGAACCGGAATCCGCTGGATTTAATCGATCTGAACTGGAATTGGCTGGATTTAATCGATCTGAACCGGAATCCGCTGGATTTAATCGATCTGATCCGGAATCCGTTGGATTTAATCGGTCTGAACAAGAATCTGCTGGATTTAATCGGTCTGAACTGGAATTCACTGGACTTAATCGATCTGAACCGGAATCCGCTGGATTTATGCGGTCTGAACTGGAATCCGCTGGATTTAATCGGTCTGAATTGGAATTGGCTGGATTTAATCGATCTGAACTTGAATTGGCGGGATTTAATTTATCTGAACTTGAATCCGCTGGATTTAATCGATCTGAACTAAAATCCCCTGGATTTAATCGGTCTGAACTGGAATTGGCTGGATTTAATCGGTCTGAACTGGAATTGGCTGGATTTAATCGATCTGAACCGGAATCCGCTGGATTTAATCGATCTGAACTGGAATTGGCTGGATTTAATCGATCTGAACCGGAATCCGCTGGATTTAATCGATCTGAACTGGAATTGGCTGGATTTAATCGATCTGAACCGGAATCCGCTGGATTTAATCGGTTTGAATTGGAATTGGCTGGATTTAATCGATCTGAACCGGAATCCGCTGGATTTATGCGGTCTGAACTGGAATCCGCTGGATTTAATCGGTCTGAATTGGAATTGGCTGGATTTAATCGATCTGAACTTGAATTGGCGGGATTTAATTTATCTGAACTTGAATCCGCTGGATTTAATCGATCTGAACTAAAATCCCCTGGATTTAATCGGTCTGAACTGGAATTGGCTGGATTTAATCGGTCTGAACTGGAATTGGCTGGATTTAATCGATCTGAACCGGAATCCGCTGGATTTAATCGATCTGAACTGGAATTGGCTGGATTTAATCGATCTGAACCGGAATCCGCTGGATTTAATCGATCTGAACCGGAATCCGTTGGATTTAATCGGTCTGAACAAGAATCCGCTGGATTTAATGGGTCTGAACTGGAATTCGCTGGATTTAATCAATCTGAACTGGAATTCACTGGACTTAATCGATCTGAACCGGAATCCGCTGGATTTATGCGGTCTGAACTGGAATCCGCTGGATTTAATCGGTCTGAATTGGAATTGGCTGGATTTAATCGATCTGAACTTGAATTGGCGGGATTTAATTTATCTGAACTTGAATCCGCTGGATTTAATCGATCTGAACTAAAATCCCCTGGATTTAATCGGTCTGAACAAGAATCCGCTGGATTTAATCGGTCTGAACTGGAATTCGCTGGATTTAATCGATCTAAACTGGAATTCGCTGGATTTAATCGGTCTGAACAAGAATCCGCTGGATTTAATCGGTCTGAACTGGAATTGGCTGGATTTAATCAATCTGAACTGGAATTCACTGGACTTAATCGATCTGAACCGGAATCCGCTGGATTTATGCGGTCTGAACTGGAATCCGCTGGATTTAATCGGTCTGAATTGGAATTGGCTGGATTTAATCGATCTGAACTTGAATTGGCGGGATTTAATTTATCTGAACTTGAATCCGCTGGATTTAATCGATCTGAACTAAAATCCCCTGGATTTAATCGGTCTGAACAAGAATCCGCTGGATTTAATCGGTCTGAACTGGAATTCGCTGGATTTAATCGATCTAAACTGGAATTCGCTGGATTTAATCGGTCTGAACAAGAATCCGCTGGATTTAATCGGTCTGAACTGGAATTGGCTGGATTTAATCAATCTGAACTGGAATTCACTGGACTTAATCGATCTGAACCGGAATCCGCTGGATTTATGCGGTCTGAACTGGAATCCGCTGGATTTATGCGGTCTGAACTAAAATCCCCTGGATTTAATCGGTCTGAACTGGAATTGGCTGGATTTAATCGGTCTGAACTGGAATTGGCTGGATTTAATCGATCTAAACTTGAATCCGCTGGATTTAATCGGTCTGACCCGGAATTGGCTGGATTTAATCGGTCTGAACTGGAATTCACTGGACTTAATCGATCTGAACCGGAATCCGCTGGATTTATGCGGTCTGAACTGGAATCCGCTGGATTTAATCGGTCTGAATTGGAATTGGCTGGATTTAATCGATCTGAACTTGAATTGGCGGGATTTAATTTATCTGAACTTGAATCCGCTGGATTTAATCGATCTGAACTAAAATCCCCTGGATTTAATCGGTCTGAACTGGAATTGGCTGGATTTAATCGGTCTGAACTGGAATTGGCTGGATTTAATCGATCTGAACCGGAATCCGCTGGATTTAATCGATCTGAACTGGAATTGGCTGGATTTAATCGATCTGAACCGGAATCCGCTGGATTTAATCGATCTGAACCGGAATCCGTTGGATTTAATCGGTCTGAACAAGAATCCGCTGGATTTAATGGGTCTGAACTGGAATTCGCTGGATTTAATCAATCTGAACTGGAATTCACTGGACTTAATCGATCTGAACCGGAATCCGCTGGATTTATGCGGTCTGAACTGGAATCCGCTGGATTTAATCGGTCTGAATTGGAATTGGCTGGATTTAATCGATCTGAACTTGAATTGGCGGGATTTAATTTATCTGAACTTGAATCCGCTGGATTTAATCGATCTGAACTAAAATCCCCTGGATTTAATCGGTCTGAACAAGAATCCGCTGGATTTAATCGGTCTGAACTGGAATTCGCTGGATTTAATCGATCTAAACTGGAATTCGCTGGATTTAATCGGTCTGAACAAGAATCCGCTGGATTTAATCGGTCTGAACTGGAATTGGCTGGATTTAATCAATCTGAACTGGAATTCACTGGACTTAATCGATCTGAACCGGAATCCGCTGGATTTATGCGGTCTGAACTGGAATCCGCTGGATTTAATCGGTCTGAATTGGAATTGGCTGGATTTAATCGATCTGAACTTGAATTGGCGGGATTTAATTTATCTGAACTTGAATCCGCTGGATTTAATCGATCTGAACTAAAATCCCCTGGATTTAATCGGTCTGAACAAGAATCCGCTGGATTTAATCGGTCTGAACTGGAATTCGCTGGATTTAATCGATCTAAACTGGAATTCGCTGGATTTAATCGGTCTGAACAAGAATCCGCTGGATTTAATCGGTCTGAACTGGAATTGGCTGGATTTAATCAATCTGAACTGGAATTCACTGGACTTAATCGATCTGAACCGGAATCCGCTGGATTTATGCGGTCTGAACTGGAATCCGCTGGATTTATGCGGTCTGAACTAAAATCCCCTGGATTTAATCGGTCTGAACTGGAATTGGCTGGATTTAATCGGTCTGAACTGGAATTGGCTGGATTTAATCGATCTAAACTTGAATCCGCTGGATTTAATCGGTCTGACCCGGAATTGGCTGGATTTAATCGGTCTGAACTGGAATTCACTGGACTTAATCGATCTGAACCGGAATCCGCTGGATTTATGCGGTCTGAACTGGAATCCGCTGGATTTAATCGGTCTGAATTGGAATTGGCTGGATTTAATCGATCTGAACTTGAATTGGCGGGATTTAATTTATCTGAACTTGAATCCGCTGGATTTAATCGATCTGAACTAAAATCCCCTGGATTTAATCGGTCTGAACTGGAATTGGCTGGATTTAATCGGTCTGAACTGGAATTGGCTGGATTTAATCGATCTGAACCGGAATCCGCTGGATTTAATCGATCTGAACTGGAATTGGCTGGATTTAATCGATCTGAACCGGAATCCGCTGGATTTAATCGATCTGAACTGGAATTGGCTGGATTTAATCGATCTGAACCGGAATCCGCTGGATTTAATCGGTTTGAATTGGAATTGGCTGGATTTAATCGATCTGAACCGGAATCCGCTGGATTTATGCGGTCTGAACTGGAATCCGCTGGATTTAATCGGTCTGAATTGGAATTGGCTGGATTTAATCGATCTGAACTTGAATTGGCGGGATTTAATTTATCTGAACTTGAATCCGCTGGATTTAATCGATCTGAACTAAAATCCCCTGGATTTAATCGGTCTGAACTGGAATTGGCTGGATTTAATCGGTCTGAACTGGAATTGGCTGGATTTAATCGATCTGAACCGGAATCCGCTGGATTTAATCGATCTGAACTGGAATTGGCTGGATTTAATCGATCTGAACCGGAATCCGCTGGATTTAATCGATCTGATCCGGAATCCGTTGGATTTAATCGGTCTGAACAAGAATCTGCTGGATTTAATCGGTCTGAACTGGAATTCGCTGGATTTAATCAATCTGAACTGGAATTCACTGGACTTAATCGATCTGAACCGGAATCCGCTGGATTTATGCGGTCTGAACTGGAATCCGCTGGATTTAATCGGTCTGAATTGGAATTGGCTGGATTTAATCGATCTGAACTTGAATTGGCGGGATTTAATTTATCTGAACTTGAATCCGCTGGATTTAATCGATCTGAACTAAAATCCCCTGGATTTAATCGGTCTGAACAAGAATCCGCTGGATTTAATCGGTCTGAACTGGAATTCGCTGGATTTAATCGATCTAAACTGGAATTCGCTGGATTTAATCGGTCTGAACAAGAATCCGCTGGATTTAATCGGTCTGAACTGGAATTGGCTGGATTTAATCAATCTGAACTGGAATTCACTGGACTTAATCGATCTGAACCGGAATCCGCTGGATTTATGCGGTCTGAACTGGAATCCGCTGGATTTATGCGGTCTGAACTGGAATCCGCTGGATTTAATCGGTCTGAATTGGAATTGGCTGGATTTAATCGATCTGAACTTGAATTGGCGGGATTTAATTTATCTGAACTTGAATCCGCTGGATTTAATCGATCTGAACTAAAATCCCCTGGATTTAATCGGTCTGAACTGGAATTGGCTGGATTTAATCGATCTGAACCGGAATCCGCTGGATTTAATCGATCTGAACTGGAATTGGCTGGATTTAATCGATCTGAACCGGAATCCGCTGGATTTAATCGATCTGAACTGGAATTGGCTGGATTTAATCGATCTGAACCGGAATCCGCTGGATTTAATCGATCTGAACCGGAATCCGTTGGATTTAATCGGTCTGAACAAGAATCCGCTGGATTTAATCGGTCTGAACTGGAATTCGCTGGATTTAATCGATCTAAACTGGAATTCGCTGGATTTAATCGGTCTGAACAAGAATCCGCTGGATTTAATCGGTCGGAACTGGAATTGGCTGGATTTAATCAATCTGAACTGGAATTCACTGGACTTTATCGATCTGAACCGGAATCCGCTGGATTTATGCGGTCTGAACTGGAATCCGCTGGATTTAATCGGTCTGAATTGGAATTGGCTGGATTTAATCGATCTGAACTTGAATTGGAGGGATTTAATTTATCTGAACTTGAATCCGCTGGATTTAATCGATCTGAACTAAAATCCCCTGGATTTAATCGGTCTGAACTGGAATTGAATGGATTTAATCGGTCTGAACTGGAATTGGCTGGATTTAATCGATCTGAACCGGAATCCGCTGGATTTAATCGATCTGAACTGGAATTGGCTGGATTTAATCGATCTGAACCGGAATCCGCTGGATTTAATCGATCTGATCCGGAATCCTTTGGATTTAATCGGTCTGATCCGGAATCCTTTGGATTTAATCGGTCTGAACAAGAATCCGCTGGATTTAATCGATCTGAACTGGACTTGGCTGGATTTAATCGATCTGAACCGGAATCCGCTGGATTTAATCGATCTGATCCGGAATCCGCTGGATTTAATCGATCTGATCCGGAATCCTTTGGATTTAATCGGTCTGAACAAGAATCCGCTGGATTTATGCGGTCTGAACTGGAATCCGCTGGATTTAATCGGTCTGAATTGGAATTGGCTGGATTTAATCGATCTGAACTTGAATTGGCGGGATTTAATTTATCTGAACTTGAATCCGCTGGATTTAATCGATCTGAACTGGAATTGGCTGGATTTAATCGATCTGAACCGGAATCCGCTGGATTTAATCGGTTTGAATTGGAATTGGCTGGATTTAATCGATCTGAACCGGAATCCGCTGGATTTAATCGATCTGAACTAAAATCCGCTGGATTTAATCGGTCTGAACTGGAATTGGCTGGATTTAATCGGTCTGAACTGGAATTGGCTGGATTTAATCGATCTGAACCGGAATCCGCTGGATTTAATCGATCTGAACTGGAATTGGCTGGATTTAATCGATCTGAACCGGAATCCGCTGGATTTAATCGGTTTGAATTGGAATTGGCTGGATTTAATCGATCTGAACCGGAATCCGCTGGATTTAATCGATCTGAACTAAAATCCGCTGGATTTAATCGGTCTGAACTGGAATTGGCTGGATTTAATCGGTCTGAACTGGAATTGGCTGGATTTAATCGATCTGAACCAGAATCCGCTGGATTTAATCGATCTGAACCGGAATCCGCTGGATTTAATCGATCTGAACCGGAATCCGTTGGATTTAATCGATCTGAACCGGAATCCGCTGGATTTAATCGATCTGAACAAGAATCCGCTGGATTTAATCGGTCTGAACTGGAATTGGCTGGATTTAATCAATCTGAACTGGAATTCACTGGACTTAATCGATCTGAACCGGAATCCGCTGGATTTATGCGGTCTGAACTGGAATCCGCTGGATTTAATCGGTCTGAATTGGAATTGGCTGGATTTAATCGATCTGAACTTGAATTGGCGGGATTTAATTTATCTGAACTTGAATCCGCTGGATTTAATCGATCTGAACTAAAATCCCCTGGATTTAATCGGTCTGAACTGGAATTGGCTGGATTTAATCGATCTGAACCGGAATCCGCTGGATTTAATCGATCTGAACTGGAATTGGCTGGATTTAATCGATCTGAACCGGAATCCGCTGGATTTAATCGATCTGAACCGGAATCCGTTGGATTTAATCGGTCTGAACAAGAATCCGCTGGATTTAATCGGTCTGAACTGGAATTCGCTGGATTTAATCGATCTAAACTGGAATTCTCTGGATTTAATCGGTCTGAACAAGAATCCGCTGGATTTAATCGGTCGGAACTGGAATTGGCTGGACTTAATCGATCTGAACCGGAATCCGCTGGATTTATGCGGTCTGAACTGGAATCCGCTGGATTTAATCGGTCTGAATTGGAATTGGCTGGATTTAATCGATCTGAACTTGAATTGGCGGGATTTAATTTATCTGAACTTGAATCCGCTGGATTTAATCGATCTGAACTAAAATCCGCTGGATTTATGCGGTCTGAACTGGAATTGGCTGGATTTAATCGGTCTGAACTGGAATTGGCTGGATTTAATCGATCTGAACCGGAATCCGCTGGATTTAATCGATCTGAACTGGAATTGGCTGGATTTAATCGATCTGAACCGGAATCCGCTGGATTTAATCGGTCTGAACAAGAATCCGCTGGATTTAATCGGTCTGAACTGGAATTCGCTGGATTTAATCGATCTAAACTGGAATTCGCTGGATTTAATCGATCTAAACTTGAATCCGCTGGATTTAATCGGTCTGACCCGGAATTGGCTGGATTTAATCGGTCTGAACTGGAATTCACTGGACTTAATCGATCTGAACCGGAATCCGCTGGATTTATGCGGTCTGAACTGGAATCCGCTGGATTTAATCGGTCTGAATTGGAATTGGCTGGATTTAATCGATCTGAACTTGAATTGGCGGGATTTAATTTATCTGAACTTGAATCCGCTGGATTTAATCGATCTGAACTAAAATCCCCTGGATTTAATCGGTCTGAACTGGAATTGGCTGGATTTAATCGGTCTGAACTGGAATTGGCTGGATTTAATCGATCTGAACCGGAATCCGCTGGATTTAATCGATCTGAACTGGAATTGGCTGGATTTAATCGATCTGAACCGGAATCCGCTGGATTTAATCGATCTGAACTGGAATTGGCTGGATTTAATCGATCTGAACCGGAATCCGCTGGATTTAATCGGTTTGAATTGGAATTGGCTGGATTTAATCGATCTGAACCGGAATCCGCTGGATTTATGCGGTCTGAACTCGAATCCGCTGGATTTAATCGGTCTGAATTGGAATTGGCTGGATTTAATCGATCTGAACTTGAATTGGCGGGATTTAATTTATCTGAACTTGAATCCGCTGGATTTAATCGATCTGAACTAAAATCCCCTGGATTTAATCGGTCTGAACTGGAATTGGCTGGATTTAATCGGTCTGAACTGGAATTGGCTGGATTTAATCGATCTGAACCGGAATCCGCTGGATTTAATCGATCTGAACTGGAATTGGCTGGATTTAATCGATCTGAACCGGAATCCGCTGGATTTAATCGATCTGAACCGGAATCCGTTGGATTTAATCGGTCTGAACAAGAATCCGCTGGATTTAATCGGTCTGAACTGGAATTCGCTGGATTTAATCAATCTGAACTGGAATTCACTGGACTTAATCGATCTGAACCGGAATCCGCTGGATTTATGCGGTCTGAACTGGAATCCGCTGGATTTAATCGGTCTGAATTGGAATTGGCTGGATTTAATCGATCTGAACTTGAATTGGCGGGATTTAATTTATCTGAACTTGAATCCGCTGGATTTAATCGATCTGAACTAAAATCCCCTGGATTTAATCGGTCTGAACAAGAATCCGCTGGATTTAATCGGTCTGAACTGGAATTCGCTGGATTTAATCGATCTAAACTGGAATTCGCTGGATTTAATCGGTCTGAACAAGAATCCGCTGGATTTAATCGGTCTGAACTGGAATTGGCTGGATTTAATCAATCTGAACTGGAATTCACTGGACTTAATCGATCTGAACCGGAATCCGCTGGATTTATGCGGTCTGAACTGGAATCCGCTGGATTTAATCGGTCTGAATTGGAATTGGCTGGATTTAATCGATCTGAACTTGAATTGGCGGGATTTAATTTATCTGAACTTGAATCCGCTGGATTTAATCGATCTGAACTAAAATCCCCTGGATTTAATCGGTCTGAACAAGAATCCGCTGGATTTAATCGGTCTGAACTGGAATTCGCTGGATTTAATCGATCTAAACTGGAATTCGCTGGATTTAATCGGTCTGAACAAGAATCCGCTGGATTTAATCGGTCTGAACTGGAATTGGCTGGATTTAATCAATCTGAACTGGAATTCACTGGACTTAATCGATCTGAACCGGAATCCGCTGGATTTATGCGGTCTGAACTGGAATCCGCTGGATTTATGCGGTCTGAACTGGAATCCGCTGGATTTAATCGGTCTGAATTGGAATTGGCTGGATTTAATCGATCTGAACTTGAATTGGCGGGATTTAATTTATCTGAACTTGAATCCGCTGGATTTAATCGATCTGAACTAAAATCCCCTGGATTTAATCGGTCTGAACTGGAATTGGCTGGATTTAATCGATCTGAACCGGAATCCGCTGGATTTAATCGATCTGAACTGGAATTGGCTGGATTTAATCGATCTGAACCGGAATCCGCTGGATTTAATCGATCTGAACCGGAATCCGTTGGATTTAATCGGTCTGAACAAGAATCCGCTGGATTTAATCGGTCTGAACTGGAATTCGCTGGATTTAATCGATCTAAACTGGAATTCGCTGGATTTAATCGATCTAAACTTGAATCCGCTGGATTTAATCGGTCTGACCCGGAATTGGCTGGATTTAATCGGTCTGAACTGGAATTCGCTGGACTTAATCGATCTGAACCGGAATCCGCTGGATTTATGCGGTCTGAACTGGAATCCGCTGGATTTAATCGGTCTGAATTGGAATTGGCTGGATTTAATCGATCTGAACTTGAATTGGCGGGATTTAATTTATCTGAACTTGAATCCGCTGGATTTAATCGATCTGAACCGGAATCCGTTGGATTTAATCGGTCTGAACAAGAATCCGCTGGATTTAATCGGTCTGAACTGGAATTCGCTGGATTTAATCGATCTAAACTGGAATTCTCTGGATTTAATCGGTCTGAACAAGAATCCGCTGGATTTAATCGGTCGGAACTGGAATTGGCTGGATTTAATCAATCTGAACTGGAATTCACTGGACTTAATCGATCTGAACCGGAATCCGCTGGATTTATGCGGTCTGAACTGGAATCCGCTGGATTTAATCGGTCTGAATTGGAATTGGCTGGATTTAATCGATCTGAACTTGAATTGGCGGGATTTAATTTATCTGAACTTGAATCCGCTGGATTTAATCGATCTGAACTAAAATCCCCTGGATTTAATCGGTCTGAACTGGAATTGGCTGGATTTAATCGGTCTGAACTGGAATTGGCTGGATTTAATCGATCTGAACCGGAATCCGCTGGATTTAATCGATCTGAACTGGAATTGGCTGGATTTAATCGATCTGAACCGGAATCCGCTGGATTTAATCGATCTGATCCGGAATCCGTTGGATTTAATCGGTCTGAACAAGAATCTGCTGGATTTAATCGGTCTGAACTGGAATTCGCTGGATTTAATCGATCTAAACTGGAATTCGCTGGATTTAATCGATCTAAACTTGAATCCGCTGGATTTAATCGGTCTGACCCGGAATTGGCTGGATTTAATCGGTCTGAACTGGAATTCACTGGACTTAATCGATCTGAACCGGAATCCGCTGGATTTATGCGGTCTGAACTGGAATCCGCTGGATTTAATCGGTCTGAATTGGAATTGGCTGGATTTAATCGATCTGAACTTGAATTGGCGGGATTTAATTTATCTGAACTTGAATCCGCTGGATTTAATCGATCTGAACTAAAATCCCCTGGATTTAATCGGTCTGAACTGGAATTGGCTGGATTTAATCGGTCTGAACTGGAATTGGCTGGATTTAATCGATCTGAACCGGAATCCGCTGGATTTAATCGATCTGAACTGGAATTGGCTGGATTTAATCGATCTGAACCGGAATCCGCTGGATTTAATCGATCTGAACTGGAATTGGCTGGATTTAATCGATCTGAACCGGAATCCGCTGGATTTAATCGGTTTGAATTGGAATTGGCTGGATTTAATCGATCTGAACCGGAATCCGCTGGATTTATGCGGTCTGAACTGGAATCCGCTGGATTTAATCGGTCTGAATTGGAATTGGCTGGATTTAATCGATCTGAACTTGAATTGGCGGGATTTAATTTATCTGAACTTGAATCCGCTGGATTTAATCGATCTGAACTAAAATCCCCTGGATTTAATCGGTCTGAACTGGAATTGGCTGGATTTAATCGGTCTGAACTGGAATTGGCTGGATTTAATCGATCTGAACCGGAATCCGCTGGATTTAATCGATCTGAACTGGAATTGGCTGGATTTAATCGATCTGAACCGGAATCCGCTGGATTTAATCGATCTGAACCGGAATCCGTTGGATTTAATCGGTCTGAACAAGAATCCGCTGGATTTAATCGGTCTGAACTGGAATTCACTGGATTTAATCAATCTGAACTGGAATTCACTGGACTTAATCGATCTGAACCGGAATCCGCTGGATTTATGCGGTCTGAACTGGAATCCGCTGGATTTAATCGGTCTGAATTGGAATTGGCTGGATTTAATCGATCTGAACTTGAATTGGCGGGATTTAATTTATCTGAACTTGAATCCGCTGGATTTAATCGATCTGAACTAAAATCCCCTGGATTTAATCGGTCTGAACTGGAATTGGCTGGATTTAATCGGTCTGAACTGGAATTCGCTGGATTTAATCGATCTAAACTGGAATTCGCTGGATTTAATCGGTCTGAACAAGAATCCGCTGGATTTAATCGGTCTGAACTGGAATTGGCTGGATTTAATCAATCTGAACTGGAATTCACTGGACTTAATCGATCTGAACCAGAATCCGCTGGATTTATGCGGTCTGAACTGGAATCCGCTGGATTTAATCGGTCTGAATTGGAATTGGCTGGATTTAATCGATCTGAACTTGAATTGGCTGGATTTAATTTATCTGAACTAAAATCCCCTGGATTTAATCGGTCTGAACAAGAATCCGCTGGATTTAATCGGTCTGAACTGGAATTCGCTGGATTTAATCGATCTAAACTGGAATTCGCTGGATTTAATCGGTCTGAACAAGAATCCGCTGGATTTAATCGGTCTGAACTGGAATTGGCTGGATTTAATCAATCTGAACTGGAATTCACTGGACTTAATCGATCTGAACCGGAATCCGCTGGATTTATGAGGTCTGAACTGGAATCCGCTGGATTTAATCGGTCTGAATTGGAATTGGCTGGATTTAATCGATCTGAACTTGAATTGGCGGGATTTAATTTATCTGAACTTGAATCCGCTGGATTTAATCGATCTGAACTAAAATCCCCTGGATTTAATCGGTCTGAACTGGAATTGGCTGGATTTAATCGATCTGAACCGGAATCCGCTGGATTTAATCGATCTGAACTGGAATTGGCTGGATTTAATCGATCTGAACCGGAATCCGCTGGATTTAATCGATCTGAACCGGAATCCGTTGGATTTAATCGGTCTGAACAAGAATCCGCTGGATTTAATCGGTCTGAACTGGAATTCGCTGGATTTAATCGATCTAAACTGGAATTCGCTGGATTTAATCGATCTAAACTTGAATCCGCTGGATTTAATCGGTCTGACCCGGAATTGGCTGGATTTAATCGGTCTGAACTGGAATTCGCTGGACTTAATCGATCTGAACCGGAATCCGCTGGATTTATGCGGTCTGAACTGGAATCCGCTGGATTTAATCGGTCTGAATTGGAATTGGCTGGATTTAATCGATCTGAACTTGAATTGGCGGGATTTAATTTATCTGAACTTGAATCCGCTGGATTTAATCGATCTGAACTAAAATCCCCTGGATTTAATCGGTCTGAACTGGAATTGGCTGGATTTAATCGATCTGAACCGGAATCCGCTGGATTTAATCGATCTGAACTGGAATTGGCTGGATTTAATCGATCTGAACCGGAATCCGCTGGATTTAATCGATCTGAACCGGAATCCGTTGGATTTAATCGGTCTGAACAAGAATCCGCTGGATTTAATCGGTCTGAACTGGAATTCGCTGGATTTAATCGATCTAAACTGGAATTCGCTGGATTTAATCGATCTAAACTTGAATCCGCTGGATTTAATCGGTCTGACCCGGAATTGGCTGGATTTAATCGGTCTGAACTGGAATTCGCTGGACTTAATCGATCTGAACCGGAATCCGCTGGATTTATGCGGTCTGAACTGGAATCCGCTGGATTTAATCGGTCTGAATTGGAATTGGCTGGATTTAATCGATCTGAACTTGAATTGGCGGGATTTAATTTATCTGAACTTGAATCCGCTGGATTTAATCGATCTGAACTAAAATCCCCTGGATTTAATCGGTCTGAACTGGAATTGGCTGGATTTAATCGGTCTGAACTGGAATTGGCTGGATTTAATCGATCTAAACTTGAATCCGCTGGATTTAATCGGTCTGACCCGGAATTGGCTGGATTTAATCGGTCTGAACTGGAATTCACTGGACTTAATCGATCTGAACCGGAATCCGCTGGATTTATGCGGTCTGAACTGGAATCCGCTGGATTTAATCGGTCTGAATTGGAATTGGCTGGATTTAATCGATCTGAACTTGAATTGGCGGGATTTAATTTATCTGAACTTGAATCCGCTGGATTTAATCGATCTGAACTAAAATCCCCTGGATTTAATCGGTCTGAACTGGAATTGGCTGGATTTAATCGGTCTGAACTGGAATTGGCTGGATTTAATCGATCTGAACCGGAATCCGCTGGATTTAATCGATCTGAACTGGAATTGGCTGGATTTAATCGATCTGAACCGGAATCCGCTGGATTTAATCGATCTGAACTGGAATTGGCTGGATTTAATCGATCTGAACCGGAATCCGCTGGATTTAATCGGTTTGAATTGGAATTGGCTGGATTTAATCGATCTGAACCGGAATCCGCTGGATTTATGCGGTCTGAACTGGAATCCGCTGGATTTAATCGGTCTGAATTGGAATTGGCTGGATTTAATCGATCTGAACTTGAATTGGCGGGATTTAATTTATCTGAACTTGAATCCGCTGGATTTAATCGATCTGAACTAAAATCCCCTGGATTTAATCGGTCTGAACTGGAATTGGCTGGATTTAATCGGTCTGAACTGGAATTGGCTGGATTTAATCGATCTGAACCGGAATCCGCTGGATTTAATCGATCTGAACTGGAATTGGCTGGATTTAATCGATCTGAACCGGAATCCGCTGGATTTAATCGATCTGATCCGGAATCCGTTGGATTTAATCGGTCTGAACAAGAATCTGCTGGATTTAATCGGTCTGAACTGGAATTCGCTGGATTTAATCAATCTGAACTGGAATTCACTGGACTTAATCGATCTGAACCGGAATCCGCTGGATTTATGCGGTCTGAACTGGAATCCGCTGGATTTAATCGGTCTGAATTGGAATTGGCTGGATTTAATCGATCTGAACTTGAATTGGCGGGATTTAATTTATCTGAACTTGAATCCGCTGGATTTAATCGATCTGAACTAAAATCCCCTGGATTTAATCGGTCTGAACAAGAATCCGCTGGATTTAATCGGTCTGAACTGGAATTCGCTGGATTTAATCGATCTAAACTGGAATTCGCTGGATTTAATCGGTCTGAACAAGAATCCGCTGGATTTAATCGATCTGAACTGGAATTGGCTGGATTTAATCGATCTGAACCGGAATCCGCTGGATTTAATCGGTTTGAATTGGAATTGGCTGGATTTAATCGATCTGAACCGGAATCCGCTGGATTTAATCGATCTGAACTAAAATCCGCTGGATTTAATCGGTCTGAACTGGAATCCGCTGGATTTAATCGGTCTGAATTGGAATTGGCTGGATTTAATCGATCTGAACTTGAATTGGCGGGATTTAATTTATCTGAACTTGAATCCGCTGGATTTAATCGATCTGAACTAAAATCCCCTGGATTTAATCGGTCTGAACTGGAATTGGCTGGATTTAATCGATCTGAACCGGAATCCGCTGGATTTAATCGATCTGAACTGGAATTGGCTGGATTTAATCGATCTGAACCGGAATCCGCTGGATTTAATCGATCTGAACCGGAATCCGTTGGATTTAATCGGTCTGAACAAGAATCCGCTGGATTTAATCGGTCTGAACTGGAATTCGCTGGATTTAATCGATCTAAACTGGAATTCGCTGGATTTAATCGATCTAAACTTGAATCCGCTGGATTTAATCGGTCTGACCCGGAATTGGCTGGATTTAATCGGTCTGAACTGGAATTCGCTGGACTTAATCGATCTGAACCGGAATCCGCTGGATTTATGCGGTCTGAACTGGAATCCGCTGGATTTAATCGGTCTGAATTGGAATTGGCTGGATTTAATCGATCTGAACTTGAATTGGCGGGATTTAATTTATCTGAACTTGAATCCGCTGGATTTAATCGATCTGAACTAAAATCCCCTGGATTTAATCGGTCTGAACTGGAATTGGCTGGATTTAATCGATCTGAACCGGAATCCGCTGGATTTAATCGATCTGAACTGGAATTGGCTGGATTTAATCGATCTGAACCGGAATCCGCTGGATTTAATCGATCTGAACCGGAATCCGTTGGATTTAATCGGTCTGAACAAGAATCCGCTGGATTTAATCGGTCTGAACTGGAATTCGCTGGATTTAATCGATCTAAACTGGAATTCGCTGGATTTAATCGATCTAAACTTGAATCCGCTGGATTTAATCGGTCTGACCCGGAATTGGCTGGATTTAATCGGTCTGAACTGGAATTCGGTGGACTTAATCGATCTGAACCGGAATCCGCTGGATTTATGCGGTCTGAACTGGAATCCGCTGGATTTAATCGGTCTGAATTGGAATTGGCTGGATTTAATCGATCTGAACTTGAATTGGCGGGATTTAATTTATCTGAACTTGAATCCGCTGGATTTAATCGATCTGAACTAAAATCCCCTGGATTTAATCGGTCTGAACTGGAATTGGCTGGATTTAATCGGTCTGAACTGGAATTGGCTGGATTTAATCGATCTAAACTTGAATCCGCTGGATTTAATCGGTCTGACCCGGAATTGGCTGGATTTAATCGGTCTGAACTGGAATTCACTGGACTTAATCGATCTGAACCGGAATCCGCTGGATTTATGCGGTCTGAACTGGAATCCGCTGGATTTAATCGGTCTGAATTGGAATTGGCTGGATTTAATCGATCTGAACTTGAATTGGCGGGATTTAATTTATCTGAACTTGAATCCGCTGGATTTAATCGATCTGAACTAAAATCCCCTGGATTTAATCGGTCTGAACTAAAATCCCCTGGATTTAATCGGTCTGAACTGGAATTGGCTGGATTTAATCGATCTGAACCGGAATCCGCTGGATTTAATCGATCTGAACTGGAATTGGCTGGATTTAATCGATCTGAACCGGAATCCGCTGGATTTAATCGATCTGAACCGGAATCCGTTGGATTTAATCGGTCTGAACAAGAATCCGCTGGATTTAATCGGTCTGAACTGGAATTCGCTGGATTTAATCGATCTAAACTGGAATTCGCTGGATTTAATCGATCTAAACTTGAATCCGCTGGATTTAATCGGTCTGACCCGGAATTGGCTGGATTTAATCGGTCTGAACTGGAATTCGCTGGACTTAATCGATCTGAACCGGAATCCGCTGGATTTATGCGGTCTGAACTGGAATCCGCTGGATTTAATCGGTCTGAATTGGAATTGGCTGGATTTAATCGATCTGAACTTGAATTGGCGGGATTTAATTTATCTGAACTTGAATCCGCTGGATTTAATCGATCTGAACTAAAATCCCCTGGATTTAATCGGTCTGAACTGGAATTGGCTGGATTTAATCGATCTGAACCGGAATCCGCTGGATTTAATCGATCTGAACTGGAATTGGCTGGATTTAATCGATCTGAACCGGAATCCGCTGGATTTAATCGATCTGAACCGGAATCCGTTGGATTTAATCGGTCTGAACAAGAATCCGCTGGATTTAATCGGTCTGAACTGGAATTCGCTGGATTTAATCGATCTAAACTGGAATTCGCTGGATTTAATCGATCTAAACTTGAATCCGCTGGATTTAATCGGTCTGACCCGGAATTGGCTGGATTTAATCGGTCTGAACTGGAATTCGCTGGACTTAATCGATCTGAACCGGAATCCGCTGGATTTATGCGGTCTGAACTGGAATCCGCTGGATTTAATCGGTCTGAATTGGAATTGGCTGGATTTAATCGATCTGAACTTGAATTGGCGGGATTTAATTTATCTGAACTTGAATCCGCTGGATTTAATCGATCTGAACTAAAATCCCCTGGATTTAATCGGTCTGAACTGGAATTGGCTGGATTTAATCGGTCTGAACTGGAATTGGCTGGATTTAATCGATCTAAACTTGAATCCGCTGGATTTAATCGGTCTGACCCGGAATTGGCTGGATTTAATCGGTCTGAACTGGAATTCACTGGACTTAATCGATCTGAACCGGAATCCGCTGGATTTATGCGGTCTGAACTGGAATCCGCTGGATTTAATCGGTCTGAATTGGAATTGGCTGGATTTAATCGATCTGAACTTGAATTGGCGGGATTTAATTTATCTGAACTTGAATCCGCTGGATTTAATCGATCTGAACTAAAATCCCCTGGATTTAATCGGTCTGAACTGGAATTGGCTGGATTTAATCGGTCTGAACTGGAATTGGCTGGATTTAATCGATCTGAACCGGAATCCGCTGGATTTAATCGATCTGAACTGGAATTGGCTGGATTTAATCGATCTGAACCGGAATCCGCTGGATTTAATCGATCTGAACTGGAATTGGCTGGATTTAATCGATCTGAACCGGAATCCGCTGGATTTAATCGGTTTGAATTGGAATTGGCTGGATTTAATCGATCTGAACCGGAATCCGCTGGATTTATGCGGTCTGAACTGGAATCCGCTGGATTTAATCGGTCTGAATTGGAATTGGCTGGATTTAATCGATCTGAACTTGAATTGGCGGGATTTAATTTATCTGAACTTGAATCCGCTGGATTTAATCGATCTGAACTAAAATCCCCTGGATTTAATCGGTCTGAACTGGAATTGGCTGGATTTAATCGGTCTGAACTGGAATTGGCTGGATTTAATCGATCTGAACCGGAATCCGCTGGATTTAATCGATCTGAACCGGAATTGGCTGGATTTAATCGATCTGAACCGGAATCCGCTGGATTTAATCGATCTGATCCGGAATCCGTTGGATTTAATCGGTCTGAACAAGAATCTGCTGGATTTAATCGGTCTGAACTGGAATTCGCTGGATTTAATCAATCTGAACTGGAATTCACTGGACTTAATCGATCTGAACCGGAATCCGCTGGATTTATGCGGTCTGAACTGGAATCCGCTGGATTTAATCGGTCTGAATTGGAATTGGCTGGATTTAATCGATCTGAACTTGAATTGGCGGGATTTAATTTATCTGAACTTGAATCCGCTGGATTTAATCGATCTGAACTAAAATCCCCTGGATTTAATCGGTCTGAACAAGAATCCGCTGGATTTAATCGGTCTGAACTGGAATTCGCTGGATTTAATCGATCTAAACTGGAATTCGCTGGATTTAATCGGTCTGAACAAGAATCCGCTGGATTTAATCGATCTGAACTGGAATTGGCTGGATTTAATCGATCTGAACCGGAATCCGCTGGATTTAATCGGTTTGAATTGGAATTGGCTGGATTTAATCGATCTGAACCGGAATCCGCTGGATTTAATCGATCTGAACTAAAATCCGCTGGATTTAATCGGTCTGAACTGGAATTGGCTGGATTTAATCGGTCTGAACTGGAATTGGCTGGATTTAATCGATCTGAACCGGAATCCGCTGGATTTAATCGATCTGAACCGGAATCCGCTGGATTTAATCGATCTGAACCGGAATCCGTTGGATTTAATCGATCTGAACCGGAATCCGCTGGATTTAATCGATCTGAACAAGAATCTGCTGGATTTAATCGGTCTGAACTGGAATTGGCTGGATTTAATCAATCTGAACTGGAATTCACTGGACTTAATCGATCTGAACCGGAATCCGCTGGATTTATGCGGTCTGAACCGGAATCCGCTGGATTTAATCGGTCTGAATTGGAATTGGCTGGATTTAATCGATCTGAACTTGAATTGGCGGGATTTAATTTATCTGAACTTGAATCCGCTGGATTTAATCGATCTGAACTAAAATCCCCTGGATTTAATCGGTCTGAACTGGAATTGGCTGGATTTAATCGATCTGAACCGGAATCCGCTGGATTTAATCGATCTGAACTGGAATTGGCTGGATTTAATCGATCTGAACCGGAATCCGCTGGATTTAATCGATCTGAACCGGAATCCGTTGGATTTAATCGATCTGAACCGGAATCCGCTGGATTTAATCGATCTGAACAAGAATCCGCTGGATTTAATCGGTCTGAACTGGAATTGGCTGGATTTAATCAATCTGAACTGGAATTCACTGGACTTAATCGATCTGAACCGGAATCCGCTGGATTTATGCGGTCTGAACCGGAATCCGCTGGATTTAATCGGTCTGAATTGGAATTGGCTGGATTTAATCGATCTGAACTTGAATTGGCGGGATTTAATTTATCTGAACTTGAATCCGCTGGATTTAATCGATCTGAACTAAAATCCCCTGGATTTAATCGGTCTGAACTGGAATTGGCTGGATTTAATCGATCTGAACCGGAATCCGCTGGATTTAATCGATCTGAACTGGAATTGGCTGGATTTAATCGATCTGAACCGGAATCCGCTGGATTTAATCGATCTGAACCGGAATCCGTTGGATTTAATCGGTCTGAACAAGAATCCGCTGGATTTAATCGGTCTGAACTGGAATTCGCTGGATTTAATCGATCTAAACTGGAATTCTCTGGATTTAATCGGTCTGAACAAGAATCCGCTGGATTTAATCGGTCGGAACTGGAATTGGCTGGACTTAATCGATCTGAACCGGAATCCGCTGGATTTATGCGGTCTGAACTGGAATCCGCTGGATTTAATCGGTCTGAATTGGAATTGGCTGGATTTAATCGATCTGAACTTGAATTGGCGGGATTTAATTTATCTGAACTTGAATCCGCTGGATTTAATCGATCTGAACTAAAATCCCCTGGATTTAATCGGTCTGAACTGGAATTGGCTGGATTTAATCGGTCTGAACTGGAATTGGCTGGATTTAATCGATCTGAACCGGAATCCGCTGGATTTAATCGATCTGAACTGGAATTGGCTGGATTTAATCGATCTGAACCGGAATCCGCTGGATTTAATCGGTCTGAACAAGAATCCGCTGGATTTAATCGGTCTGAACTGGAATTCGCTGGATTTAATCGATCTAAACTGGAATTCGCTGGATTTAATCGATCTAAACTTGAATCCGCTGGATTTAATCGGTCTGACCCGGAATTGGCTGGATTTAATCGGTCTGAACTGGAATTCACTGGACTTAATCGATCTGAACCGGAATCGGCTGGATTTATGCGGTCTGAACTGGAATCCGCTGGATTTAATCGGTCTGAATTGGAATTGGCTGGATTTAATCGATCTGAACTTGAATTGGCGGGATTTAATTTATCTGAACTTGAATCCGCTGGATTTAATCGATCTGAACTAAAATCCCCTGGATTTAATCGGTCTGAACTGGAATTGGCTGGATTTAATCGGTCTGAACTGGAATTGGCTGGATTTAATCGATCTGAACCGGAATCCGCTGGATTTAATCGATCTGAACTGGAATTGGCTGGATTTAATCGATCTGAACCGGAATCCGCTGGATTTAATCGATCTGAACTGGAATTGGCTGGATTTAATCGATCTGAACCGGAATCCGCTGGATTTAATCGGTTTGAATTGGAATTGGCTGGATTTAATCGATCTGAACCGGAATCCGCTGGATTTATGCGGTCTGAACTGGAATCCGCTGGATTTAATCGGTCTGAATTGGAATTGGCTGGATTTAATCGATCTGAACTTGAATTGGCGGGATTTAATTTATCTGAACTTGAATCCGCTGGATTTAATCGATCTGAACCGGAATCCGCTGGATTTAATCGATCTGAACCGGAATCCGTTGGATTTAATCGGTCTGAACAAGAATCCGCTGGATTTAATCGGTCTGAACTGGAATTCGCTGGATTTAATCAATCTGAACTGGAATTCACTGGACTTAATCGATCTGAACCGGAATCCGCTGGATTTATGCGGTCTGAACTGGAATCCGCTGGATTTAATCGGTCTGAATTGGAATTGGCTGGATTTAATCGATCTGAACTTGAATTGGCGGGATTTAATTTATCTGAACTTGAATCCGCTGGATTTAATCGATCTGAACTAAAATCCCCTGGATTTATTCGGTCTGAACAAGAATCCGCTGGATTTAATCGGTCTGAACTGGAATTCGCTGGATTTAATCGATCTAAACTGGAATTCGCTGGATTTAATCGGTCTGAACAAGAATCCGCTGGATTTAATCGGTCTGAACTGGAATTGGCTGGATTTAATCAATCTGAACTGGAATTCACTGGACTTAATCGATCTGAACCGGAATCCGCTGGATTTATGCGGTCTGAACTGGAATCCGCTGGATTTAATCGGTCTGAATTGGAATTGGCTGGATTTAATCGATCTGAACTTGAATTGGCGGGATTTAATTTATCTGAACTTGAATCCGCTGGATTTAATCGATCTGAACTAAAATCCCCTGGATTTAATCGGTCTGAACAAGAATCCGCTGGATTTAATCGGTCTGAACAAGAATCCGCTGGATTTAATCGGTCTGAACTGGAATTCGCTGGATTTAATCGATCTAAACTGGAATTCGCTGGATTTAATCGGTCTGAACAAGAATCCGCTGGATTTAATCGGTCTGAACTGGAATTGGCTGGATTTAATCAATCTGAACTGGAATTCACTGGACTTAATCGATCTGAACCGGAATCCGCTGGATTTATGCGGTCTGAACTGGAATCCGCTGGATTTATGCGGTCTGAACTGGAATCCGCTGGATTTAATCGGTCTGAATTGGAATTGGCTGGATTTAATCGATCTGAACTTGAATTGGCGGGATTTAATTCATCTGAACTTGAATCCGCTGGATTTAATCGATCTGAACTAAAATCCCCTGGATTTAATCGGTCTGAACTGGAATTGGCTGGATTTAATCGATCTGAACCGGAATCCGCTGGATTTAATCGATCTGAACTGGAATTGGCTGGATTTAATCGATCTGAACCGGAATCCGCTGGATTTAATCGATCTGAACCGGAATCCGTTGGATTTAATCGGTCTGAACAAGAATCCGCTGGATTTAATCGGTCTGAACTGGAATTCGCTGGATTTAATCGATCTAAACTGGAATTCGCTGGATTTAATCGATCTAAACTTGAATCCGCTGGATTTAATCGGTCTGACCCGGAATTGGCTGGATTTAATCGGTCTGAACTGGAATTCGCTGGACTTAATCGATCTGAACCGGAATCCGCTGGATTTATGCGGTCTGAACTGGAATCCGCTGGATTTAATCGGTCTGAATTGGAATTGGCTGGATTTAATCGATCTGAACTTGAATTGGCGGGATTTAATTTATCTGAACTTGAATCCGCTGGATTTAATCGATCTGAACCGGAATCCGTTGGATTTAATCGGTCTGAACAAGAATCCGCTGGATTTAATCGGTCTGAACTGGAATTCGCTGGATTTAATCGATCTAAACTGGAATTCTCTGGATTTAATCGGTCTGAACAAGAATCCGCTGGATTTAATCGGTCGGAACTGGAATTGGCTGGATTTAATCAATCTGAACTGGAATTCACTGGACTTAATCGATCTGAACCGGAATCCGCTGGATTTATGCGGTCTGAACTGGAATCCGCTGGATTTAATCGGTCTGAATTGGAATTGGCTGGATTTAATCGATCTGAACTTGAATTGGCGGGATTTAATTTATCTGAACTTGAATCCGCTGGATTTAATCGATCTGAACTAAAATCCCCTGGATTTAATCGGTCTGAACTGGAATTGGCTGGATTTAATCGGTCTGAACTGGAATTGGCTGGATTTAATCGATCTGAACCGGAATCCGCTGGATTTAATCGATCTGAACTGGAATTGGCTGGATTTAATCGATCTGAACCGGAATCCGCTGGATTTAATCGATCTGATCCGGAATCCGTTGGATTTAATCGGTCTGAACAAGAATCTGCTGGATTTAATCGGTCTGAACTGGAATTCGCTGGATTTAATCGATCTAAACTGGAATTCGCTGGATTTAATCGATCTAAACTTGAATCCGCTGGATTTAATCGGTCTGACCCGGAATTGGCTGGATTTAATCGGTCTGAACTGGAATTCACTGGACTTAATCGATCTGAACCGGAATCCGCTGGATTTAATCGATCTGAACTGGAATTGGCTGGATTTAATCGATCTGAACCGGAATCCGCTGGATTTAATCGATCTGAACTGGAATTGGCTGGATTTAATCGATCTGAACCGGAATCCGCTGGATTTAATCGGTTTGAATTGGAATTGGCTGGATTTAATCGATCTGAACCGGAATCCGCTGGATTTATGCGGTCTGAACTGGAATCCGCTGGATTTAATCGGTCTGAATTGGAATTGGCTGGATTTAATCGATCTGAACTTGAATTGGCGGGATTTAATTTATCTGAACTTGAATCCGCTGGATTTAATCGATCTGAACTAAAATCCCCTGGATTTAATCGGTCTGAACTGGAATTGGCTGGATTTAATCGGTCTGAACTGGAATTGGCTGGATTTAATCGATCTGAACCGGAATCCGCTGGATTTAATCGATCTGAACTGGAATTGGCTGGATTTAATCGATCTGAACCGGAATCCGCTGGATTTAATCGATCTGAACCGGAATCCGTTGGATTTAATCGGTCTGAACAAGAATCCGCTGGATTCAATCGGTCTGAACTGGAATTCACTGGATTTAATCAATCTGAACTGGAATTCACTGGACTTAATCGATCTGAACCGGAATCCGCTGGATTTATGCGGTCTGAACTGGAATCCGCTGGATTTAATCGGTCTGAACTGGAATTGGCTGGATTTAATCGGTCTGAACTGGAATTCGCTGGATTTAATCGATCTAAACTGGAATTCGCTGGATTTAATCGGTCTGAACAAGAATCCGCTGGATTTAATCGGTCTGAACTGGAATTGGCTGGATTTAATCAATCTGAACTGGAATTCACTGGACTTAATCGATCTGAACCAGAATCCGCTGGATTTATGCGGTCTGAACTGGAATCCGCTGGATTTAATCGGTCTGAATTGGAATTGGCTGGATTTAATCGATCTGAACTTGAATTGGCTGGATTTAATTTATCTGAACTTGAATCCGCTGGATTTAATCGATCTGAACTAAAATCCCCTGGATTTAATCGGTCTGAACAAGAATCCGCTGGATTTAATCGGTCTGAACTGGAATTCGCTGGATTTAATCGATCTAAACTGGAATTCGCTGGATTTAATCGGTCTGAACAAGAATCCGCTGGATTTAATCGGTCTGAACTGGAATTGGCTGGATTTAATCAATCTGAACTGGAATTCACTGGACTTAATCGATCTGAACCGGAATCCGCTGGATTTATGCGGTCTGAACTGGAATCCGCTGGATTTAATCGGTCTGAATTGGAATTGGCTGGATTTAATCGATCTGAACTTGAATTGGCGGGATTTAATTTATCTGAACTTGAATCCGCTGGATTTAATCGATCTGAACTAAAATCCCCTGGATTTAATCGGTCTGAACTGGAATTGGCTGGATTTAATCGATCTGAACCGGAATCCGCTGGATTTAATCGATCTGAACTGGAATTGGCTGGATTTAATCGATCTGAACCGGAATCCGCTGGATTTAATCGATCTGAACCGGAATCCGTTGGATTTAATCGGTCTGAACAAGAATCCGCTGGATTTAATCGGTCTGAACTGGAATTCGCTGGATTTAATCGATCTAAACTGGAATTCGCTGGATTTAATCGATCTAAACTTGAATCCGCTGGATTTAATCGGTCTGACCCGGAATTGGCTGGATTTAATCGGTCTGAACTGGAATTCGCTGGACTTAATCGATCTGAACCGGAATCCGCTGGATTTATGCGGTCTGAACTGGAATCCGCTGGATTTAATCGGTCTGAATTGGAATTGGCTGGATTTAATCGATCTGAACTTGAATTGGCGGGATTTAATTTATCTGAACTTGAATCCGCTGGATTTAATCGATCTGAACTAAAATCCCCTGGATTTAATCGGTCTGAACTGGAATTGGCTGGATTTAATCGATCTGAACCGGAATCCGCTGGATTTAATCGATCTGAACTGGAATTGGCTGGATTTAATCGATCTGAACCGGAATCCGCTGGATTTAATCGATCTGAACCGGAATCCGTTGGATTTAATCGGTCTGAACAAGAATCCGCTGGATTTAATCGGTCTGAACTGGAATTCGCTGGATTTAATCGATCTAAACTGGAATTCGCTGGATTTAATCGATCTAAACTTGAATCCGCTGGATTTAATCGGTCTGACCCGGAATTGGCTGGATTTAATCGGTCTGAACTGGAATTCGCTGGACTTAATCGATCTGAACCGGAATCCGCTGGATTTATGCGGTCTGAACTGGAATCCGCTGGATTTAATCGGTCTGAATTGGAATTGGCTGGATTTAATCGATCTGAACTTGAATTGGCGGGATTTAATTTATCTGAACTTGAATCCGCTGGATTTAATCGATCTGAACTAAAATCCCCTGGATTTAATCGGTCTGAACTGGAATTGGCTGGATTTAATCGGTCTGAACTGGAATTGGCTGGATTTAATCGATCTAAACTTGAATCCGCTGGATTTAATCGGTCTGACCCGGAATTGGCTGGATTTAATCGGTCTGAACTGGAATTCACTGGACTTAATCGATCTGAACCGGAATCCGCTGGATTTATGCGGTCTGAACTGGAATCCGCTGGATTTAATCGGTCTGAATTGGAATTGGCTGGATTTAATCGATCTGAACTTGAATTGGCGGGATTTAATTTATCTGAACTTGAATCCGCTGGATTTAATCGATCTGAACTAAAATCCCCTGGATTTAATCGGTCTGAACTGGAATTGGCTGGATTTAATCGGTCTGAACTGGAATTGGCTGGATTTAATCGATCTGAACCGGAATCCGCTGGATTTAATCGATCTGAACTGGAATTGGCTGGATTTAATCGATCTGAACCGGAATCCGCTGGATTTAATCGATCTGAACTGGAATTGGCTGGATTTAATCGATCTGAACCGGAATCCGCTGGATTTAATCGGTTTGAATTGGAATTGGCTGGATTTAATCGATCTGAACCGGAATCCGCTGGATTTATGCGGTCTGAACTGGAATCCGCTGGATTTAATCGGTCTGAATTGGAATTGGCTGGATTTAATCGATCTGAACTTGAATTGGCGGGATTTAATTTATCTGAACTTGAATCCGCTGGATTTAATCGATCTGAACTAAAATCCCCTGGATTTAATCGGTCTGAACTGGAATTGGCTGGATTTAATCGGTCTGAACTGGAATTGGCTGGATTTAATCGATCTGAACCGGAATCCGCTGGATTTAATCGATCTGAACTGGAATTGGCTGGATTTAATCGATCTGAACCGGAATCCGCTGGATTTAATCGATCTGATCCGGAATCCGTTGGATTTAATCGGTCTGAACAAGAATCTGCTGGATTTAATCGGTCTGAACTGGAATTCGCTGGATTTAATCAATCTGAACTGGAATTCACTGGACTTAATCGATCTGAACCGGAATCCGCTGGATTTATGCGGTCTGAACTGGAATCCGCTGGATTTAATCGGTCTGAATTGGAATTGGCTGGATTTAATCGATCTGAACTTGAATTGGCGGGATTTAATTTATCTGAACTTGAATCCGCTGGATTTAATCGATCTGAACTAAAATCCCCTGGATTTAATCGGTCTGAACAAGAATCCGCTGGATTTAATCGGTCTGAACTGGAATTCGCTGGATTTAATCGATCTAAACTGGAATTCGCTGGATTTAATCGGTCTGAACAAGAATCCGCTGGATTTAATCGGTCTGAACTGGAATTGGCTGGATTTAATCAATCTGAACTGGAATTCACTGGACTTAATCGATCTGAACCGGAATCCGCTGGATTTATGCGGTCTGAACTGGAATCCGCTGGATTTAATCGGTCTGAATTGGAATTGGCTGGATTTAATCGATCTGAACTTGAATTGGCGGGATTTAATTTATCTGAACTTGAATCCGCTGGATTTAATCGATCTGAACTAAAATCCCCTGGATTTAATCGGTCTGAACAAGAATCCGCTGGATTTAATCGGTCTGAACTGGAATTCGCTGGATTTAATCGATCTAAACTGGAATTCGCTGGATTTAATCAGTCTGAACAAGAATCCGCTGGATTTAATCGGTCTGAACTGGAATTGGCTGGATTTAATCAATCTGAACTGGAATTCACTGGACTTAATCGATCTGAACCGGAATCCGCTGGATTTATGCGGTCTGAACTGGAATCCGCTGGATTTATGCGGTCTGAACTGGAATCCGCTGGATTTAATCGGTCTGAATTGGAATTGGCTGGATTTAATCGATCTGAACTTGAATTGGCGGGATTTAATTTATCTGAACTTGAATCCGCTGGATTTAATCGATCTGAACTAAAATCCCCTGGATTTAATCGGTCTGAACTGGAATTGGCTGGATTTAATCGATCTGAACCGGAATCCGCTGGATTTAATCGATCTGAACTGGAATTGGCTGGATTTAATCGATCTGAACCGGAATCCGCTGGATTTAATCGATCTGAACCGGAATCCGTTGGATTTAATCGGTCTGAACAAGAATCCGCTGGATTTAATCGGTCTGAACTGGAATTCGCTGGATTTAATCGATCTAAACTGGAATTCGCTGGATTTAATCGATCTAAACTTGAATCCGCTGGATTTAATCGGTCTGACCCGGAATTGGCTGGATTTAATCGGTCTGAACTGGAATTCGCTGGACTTAATCGATCTGAACCGGAATCCGCTGGATTTATGCGGTCTGAACTGGAATCCGCTGGATTTAATCGGTCTGAATTGGAATTGGCTGGATTTAATCGATCTGAACTTGAATTGGCGGGATTTAATTTATCTGAACTTGAATCCGCTGGATTTAATCGATCTGAACCGGAATCCGTTGGATTTAATCGGTCTGAACAAGAATCCGCTGGATTTAATCGGTCTGAACTGGAATTCGCTGGATTTAATCGATCTAAACTGGAATTCTCTGGATTTAATCGGTCTGAACAAGAATCCGCTGGATTTAATCGGTCGGAACTGGAATTGGCTGGATTTAATCAATCTGAACTGGAATTCACTGGACTTAATCGATCTGAACCGGAATCCGCTGGATTTATGCGGTCTGAACTGGAATCCGCTGGATTTAATCGGTCTGAATTGGAATTGGCTGGATTTAATCGATCTGAACTTGAATTGGCGGGATTTAATTTATCTGAACTTGAATCCGCTGGATTTAATCGATCTGAACTAAAATCCCCTGGATTTAATCGGTCTGAACTGGAATTGGCTGGATTTAATCGGTCTGAACTGGAATTGGCTGGATTTAATCGGTCGGAACTGGAATTGGCTGGATTTAATCAATCTGAACTGGAATTCACTGGACTTAATCGATCTGAACCGGAATCCGCTGGATTTATGCGGTCTGAACTGGAATCCGCTGGATTTAATCGGTCTGAATTGGAATTGGCTGGATTTAATCGATCTGAACTTGAATTGGCGGGATTTAATTTATCTGAACTTGAATCCGCTGGATTTAATCGATCTGAACTAAAATCCCCTGGATTTAATCGGTCTGAACTGGAATTGGCTGGATTTAATCGATCTGAACCGGAATCCGCTGGATTTAATCGATCTGAACTGGAATTGGCTGGATTTAATCGATCTGAACCGGAATCCGCTGGATTTAATCGATCTGATCCGGAATCCGTTGGATTTAATCGGTCTGAACAAGAATCTGCTGGATTTAATCGGTCTGAACTGGAATTCGCTGGATTTAATCGATCTGAACTGGAATTGGCTGGATTTAATCGATCTGAACCGGAATCCGCTGGATTTAATCGATCTGAACTGGAATTGGCTGGATTTAATCGATCTGAACCGGAATCCGCTGGATTTAATCGGTTTGAATTGGAATTGGCTGGATTTAATCGATCTGAACCGGAATCCGCTGGATTTATGCGGTCTGAACTGGAATCCGCTGGATTTAATCGGTCTGAATTGGAATTGGCTGGATTTAATCGATCTGAACTTGAATTGGCGGGATTTAATTTATCTGAACTTGAATCCGCTGGATTTAATCGATCTGAACTAAAATCCCCTGGATTTAATCGGTCTGAACTGGAATTGGCTGGATTTAATCGGTCTGAACTGGAATTGGCTGGATTTAATCGATCTGAACAGGAATCCGCTGGATTTAATCGATCTGAACTGGAATTGGCTGGATTTAATCGATCTGAACCGGAATCCGCTGGATTTAATCGATCTGAACCGGAATCCGTTGGATTTAATCGGTCTGAACAAGAATCCGCTGGATTTAATCGGTCTGAACTGGAATTCGCTGGATTTAATCAATCTGAACTGGAATTCACTGGACTTAATCGATCTGAACCGGAATCCGCTGGATTTATGCGGTCTGAACTGGAATCCGCTGGATTTAATCGGTCTGAATTGGAATTGGCTGGATTTAATCGATCTGAACTTGAATTGGCGGGATTTAATTTATCTGAACTTGAATCCGCTGGATTTAATCGATCTGAACTAAAATCCCCTGGATTTAATCGGTCTGAACTGGAATTGGCTGGATTTAATCGGTCTGAACTGGAATTCGCTGGATTTAATCGATCTAAACTGGAATTCGCTGGATTTAATCGGTCTGAACAAGAATCCGCTGGATTTAATCGGTCTGAATTGGAATTGGCTGGATTTAATCGATCTGAACTTGAATTGGCTGGATTTAATTTATCTGAACTTGAATCCGCTGGATTTAATCGATCTGAACTAAAATCCCCTGGATTTAATCGGTCTGAACAAGAATCCGCTGGATTTAATCGGTCTGAACTGGAATTCGCTGGATTTAATCGATCTAAACTGGAATTCTCTGGATTTAATCGGTCTGAACAAGAATCCGCTGGATTTAATCGGTCGGAACTGGAATTGGCTGGATTTAATCAATCTGAACTGGAATTCACTGGACTTAATCGATCTGAACCGGAATCCGCTGGATTTATGCGGTCTGAACTGGAATCCGCTGGATTTAATCGGTCTGAATTGGAATTGGCTGGATTTAATCGATCTGAACTTGAATTGGCGGGATTTAATTTATCTGAACTTGAATCCGCTGGATTTAATCGATCTGAACTAAAATCCCCTGGATTTAATCGGTCTGAACTGGAATTGGCTGGATTTAATCGGTCTGAACTGGAATTGGCTGGATTTAATCGATCTGAACCGGAATCCGCTGGATTTAATCGATCTGAACTGGAATCCGCTGGATTTAATCGGTCTGAATTGGAATTGGCTGGATTTAATCGATCTGAACTTGAATTGGCGGGATTTAATTTATCTGAACTTGAATCCGCTGGATTTAATCGATCTGAACTAAAATCCCCTGGATTTAATCGGTCTGAACTGGAATTGGCTGGATTTAATCGGTCTGAACTGGAATTGGCTGGATTTAATCGATCTGAACCGGAATCCGCTGGATTTAATCGATCTGAACTGGAATTGGCTGGATTTAATCGATCTGAACCGGAATCCGCTGGATTTAATCGATCTGAACTGGAATTGGCTGGATTTAATCGATCTGAACCGGAATCCGCTGGATTTAATCGGTTTGAATTGGAATTGGCTGGATTTAATCGATCTGATCCGGAATCCGCTGGATTTATGCGGTCTGAACTGGAATCCGCTGGATTTAATCGGTCTGAATTGGAATTGGCTGGATTTAATCGATCTGAACTTGAATTGGCGGGATTTAATTTATCTGAACTTGAATCCGCTGGATTTAATCGATCTGAACTAAAATCCCCTGGATTTAATCGGTCTGAACTGGAATTGGCTGGATTTAATCGGTCTGAACTGGAATTGGCTGGATTTAATCGATCTGAACAGGAATCCGCTGGATTTAATCGATCTGAACTGGAATTGGCTGGATTTAATCGATCTGAACCGGAATCCGCTGGATTTAATCGATCTGAACCGGAATCCGTTGGATTTAATCGGTCTGAACAAGAATCCGCTGGATTTAATCGGTCTGAACTGGAATTCGCTGGATTTAATCAATCTGAACTGGAATTCACTGGACTTAATCGATCTGAACCGGAATCCGCTGGATTTATGCGGTCTGAACTGGAATCCGCTGGATTTAATCGGTCTGAATTGGAATTGGCTGGATTTAATCGATCTGAACTTGAATTGGCGGGATTTAATTTATCTGAACTTGAATCCGCTGGATTTAATCGATCTGAACTAAAATCCCCTGGATTTAATCGGTCTGAACTGGAATTGGCTGGATTTAATCGGTCTGAACTGGAATTCGCTGGATTTAATCGATCTAAACTGGAATTCGCTGGATTTAATCGGTCTGAACAAGAATCCGCTGGATTTAATCGGTCTGAATTGGAATTGGCTTGATTTAATCGATCTGAACTTGAATTGGCTGGATTTAATTTATCTGAACTTGAATCCGCTGGATTTAATCGATCTGAACTAAAATCCCCTGGATTTAATCGGTCTGAACAAGAATCCGCTGGATTTAATCGGTCTGAACTGGAATTCGCTGGATTTAATCGATCTAAACTGGAATTCGCTGGATTTAATCGGTCTGAACAAGAATCCGCTGGATTTAATCGGTCTGAACTGGAATTGGCTGGATTTAATCAATCTGAACTGGAATTCACTGGACTTAATCGATCTGAACCGGAATCCGCTGGATTTATGCGGTCTGAACTGGAATCCGCTGGATTTAATCGGTCTGAATTGGAATTGGCTGGATTTAATCGATCTGAACTTGAATTGGCGGGATTTAATTTATCTGAACTTGAATCCGCTGGATTTAATCGATCTGAACTAAAATCCCCTGGATTTAATCGGTCTGAACTGGAATTGGCTGGATTTAATCGATCTGAACCGGAATCCGCTGGATTTAATCGATCTGAACTGGAATTGGCTGGATTTAATCGATCTGAACCGGAATCCGCTGGATTTAATCGATCTGAACCGGAATCCGTTGGATTTAATCGGTCTGAACAAGAATCCGCTGGATTTAATCGGTCTGAACTGGAATTCGCTGGATTTAATCGATCTAAACTGGAATTCGCTGGATTTAATCGGTCTGAACAAGAATCCGCTGGATTTAATCGGTCGGAACTGGAATTGGCTGGATTTAATCAATCTGAACTGGAATTCACTGGACTTAATCGATCTGAACCGGAATCCGCTGGATTTATGCGGTCTGAACTGGAATCCGCTGGATTTAATCGGTCTGAATTGGAATTGGCTGGATTTAATCGATCTGAACTTGAATTGGCGGGATTTAATTTATCTGAACTTGAATCCGCTGGATTTAATCGATCTGAACTAAAATCCCCTGGATTTAATCGGTCTGAACTGGAATTGGCTGGATTTAATCGGTCTGAACTGGAATTGGCTGGATTTAATCGATCTGAACCGGAATCCGCTGGATTTAATCGATCTGAACTGGAATTGGCTGGATTTAATCGATCTGAACCGGAATCCGCTGGATTTAATCGATCTGATCCGGAATCCTTTGGATTTAATCGGTCTGAACAAGAATCCGCTGGATTTAATCGGTCTGAACTGGAATTCGCTGGATTTAATCGATCTAAACTGGAATTCGCTGGATTTAATCGATCTAAACTTGAATCCGCTGGATTTAATTGGTCTGACCCGGAATTGGCTGGATTTAATCGGTCTGAACTGGAATTCACTGGACTTAATCGATCTGAACCGGAATCCGCTGGATTTATGCGGTCTGAACTGGAATCCGCTGGATTTAATCGGTCTGAATTGGAATTGGCTGGATTTAATCGATCTGAACTTGAATTGGCGGGATTTAATTTATCTGAACTTGAATCCGCTGGATTTAATCGATCTGAACTAAAATCCCCTGGATTTAATCGGTCTGAACTGGAATTGGCTGGATTTAATCGGTCTGAACTGGAATTGGCTGGATTTAATCGATCTGAACCGGAATCCGCTGGATTTAATCGATCTGAACTGGAATTGGCTGGATTTAATCGATCTGAACCGGAATCCGCTGGATTTAATCGATCTGAACTGGAATTGGCTGGATTTAATCGATCTGAACCGGAATCCGCTGGATTTAATCGGTTTGAATTGGAATTGGCTGGATTTAATCGATCTGAACCGGAATCCGCTGGATTTAATCGATCTGAACTAAAATCCGCTGGATTTAATCGGTCTGAACTGGAATTGGCTGGATTTAATCGGTCTGAACTGGAATTGGCTGGATTTAATCGATCTGAACCGGAATCCGCTGGATTTAATCGATCTGAACTGGAATTGGCTGGATTTAATCGATCTGAACCGGAATCCGCTGGATTTAATCGGTTTGAATTGGAATTGGCTGGATTTAATCGATCTGAACCGGAATCCGCTGGATTTAATCGATCTGAACTAAAATCCGCTGGATTTAATCGGTCTGAACCGGAATTGGCTGGATTTAATCGGTCTGAACTGGAATTGGCTGGATTTAATCGATCTGAACCGGAATCCGCTGGATTTAATCGATCTGAACCGGAATCCGCTGGATTTAATCGATCTGAACCGGAATCCGCTGGATTTAATCGATCTGAACAAGAAAACGCTGGATTTAATCGGTCTGAACTAGAATCCGCTGTATTTAATCGTTCTGTACTTGAATTGGCTGGATTTAATCGGTCTGAACTGGAATTCGCTGGATTTAATTGAACTGAACCGGAATCCGCTGGATTTAATCGGTCTGACCCGGAATTGGCTGGATTTAATCGATCTGAACCGGAATCCGCTGGATTTAATCGATCTGAACCGGAATCCGCTGGATTTAATCGATCTGAACAAGAAAACGCTGGATTTAATCGGTCTGAACAAGAATCCGCTGTATTTAATCGTTCTGTACTTGAATTGGCTGGATTTAATCGGTCTGAACTGGAATTCGCTGGATTTAATTGAACTGAACTTGAATCCGCTGGATTTAATCGGTCTGACCCGGAATTGGCTGGATTTAATCGATCTGAAATTAAATGGGCTGGATTTAATCGATCTGAACCGGAATCCGCTGGATTTAATCGATCTGAACCGGAATTGGCTGGATTTAATCGATCTGAACCAGAATCCGCTGGATTTAATCGATCTGAACCGGAATCCGCTGGATTTAATCGATCTGAACCGGAATCCGCTGGATTTAATCGATCTGAACAAGAATCCGCTGGAATTAATCGGTCTGAACAAGAATCCGCTGTATTTAATCGTTCTGAACTTGAATTGGCTGGATTTAATCGGTCTGAACTGGAATTCGCTGGATTTAATTGAACTGAACTTGAATCCGCTGGATTTAATCGGTCTGACCCGGAATTGGCTGGATTTAATCGATCTGAAATTAAATGGGCTGGATTTAATCGATCTGAAATTGAATTGGTTGGATTTAATCGATCTGAACCGGAATCCGCTGGATTTAATCGGTCTGAATTGGAATTTGCTGGATTTAATCGGTCTGAACTGGAATTGGCTGGATTTAATCAATCTGAACTGGAATTCACTGGACTTAATCGATCTGAACCGGAATCCGCTGGATTTATGCGGTCTGAACTGGAATCCGCTGGATTTAATCGGTCTGAATTGGAATTGGCTGGATTTAATCGATCTGAACTTGAATTGGCGGGATTTAATTTATCTGAACTTGAATCCGCTGGATTTAATCGATCTGAACTAAAATCCCCTGGATTTAATCGGTCTGAACTGGAATTGGCTGGATTTAATCGATCTGAACCGGAATCCGCTGGATTTAATCGATCTGAACTGGAATTGGCTGGATTTAATCGATCTGAACCGGAATCCGCTGGATTTAATCGATCTGAACCGGAATCCGTTGGATTTAATCGGTCTGAACAAGAATCCGCTGGATTTAATCGGTCTAAACTGGAATTCGCTGGATTTAATCGATCTAAACTTGAATCCGCTGGATTTAATCGGTCTGACCCGGAATTGGCTGGATTTAATCGGTCTGAACTGGAATTCGCTGGACTTAATCGATCTGAACCGGAATCCGCTGGATTTATGCGGTCTGAACTGGAATCCGCTGGATTTAATCGGTCTGAATTGGAATTGGCTGGATTTAATCGATCTGAACTTGAATTGGCGGGATTTAATTTATCTGAACTTGAATCCGCTGGATTTAATCGATCTGAACTAAAATCCCCTGGATTTAATCGGTCTGAACTGGAATTGGCTGGATTTAATCGGTCTGAACTGGAATTGGCTGGATTTAATCGATCTGAACCGGAATCCGCTGGATTTAATCGATCTGAACTGGAATTGGCTGGATTTAATCGATCTGAACCGGAATCCGCTGGATTTAATCGATCTGAACCGGAATCCATTGGATTTAATCGGTCTGAACAAGAATCCGCTGGATTTAATCGGTCTGAACTGGAATTCGCTGGATTTAATCGATCTAAACTGGAATTCGCTGGATTTAATCGGTCTGAACAAGAATCCGCTGGATTTAATCGGTCGGAACTGGAATTGGCTGGATTTAATCAATCTGAACTGGAATTCACTGGACTTAATCGATCTGAACCGGAATCCGCTGGATTTATGCGGTCTGAACTGGAATCCGCTGGATTTAATCGGTCTGAATTGGAATTGGCTGGATTTAATCGATCTGAAATTGAATTGGCGGGATTTAATTTATCTGAACTTGAATCCGCTGGATTTAATCGATCTGAACTAAAATCCCCTGGATTTAATCGGTCTGAACTGGAATTGGCTGGATTTAATCGGTCTGAACTGGAATTGGCTGGATTTAATCGATCTGAACCGGAATCCGCTGGATTTAATCGATCTGAACTGGAATTGGCTGGATTTAATCGATCTGAACCAGAATCCGCTGGATTTAATCGATCTGATCCGGAATCCGTTGGATTTAATCGGTCTGAACAAGAATCCGCTGGATTTAATCGATCTAAACTGGAATTCGCTGGATTTAATCGATCTAAACTTGAATCCGCTGGATTTAATCGGTCTGACCCGGAATTGGCTGGATTTAATCGGTCTGAACTGGAATTCACTGGACTTAATCGATCTGAACCGGAATCCGCTGGATTTATGCGGTCTGAACTGGAATCCGCTGGATTTAATCGGTCTGAATTGGAATTGGCTGGATTTAATCGATCTGAACTTGAATTGGCGGGATTTAATTTATCTGAACTTGAATCCGCTGGATTTAATCGATCTGAACTAAAATCCCCTGGATTTAATCGGTCTGAACTGGAATTGGCTGGACTTAATCGATCTGAACCAGAATCCGCTGGATTTAATCGATCTGATCCGGAATCCGTTGGATTTAATCGGTCTGAACAAGAATCCGCTGGATTTAATCGGTCTGAACTGGAATTCGCTGGATTTAATCGATCTAAACTGGAATTCGCTGGATTTAATCGATCTAAACTTGAATCCGCTGGATTTAATCGGTCTGACCCGGAATTGGCTGGATTTAATCGGTCTGAACTGGAATTCACTGGACTTAATCGATCTGAACCGGAATCCGCTGGATTTATGCGGTCTGAACTGGAATCCGCTGGATTTAATCGGTCTGAATTGGAATTGGCTGGATTTAATCGATCTGAACTTGAATTGGCGGGATTTAATTTATCTGAACTTGAATCCGCTGGATTTAATCGATCTGAACTAAAATCCCCTGGATTTAATCGGTCTGAACTGGAATTGGCTGGATTTAATCGGTCTGAACTGGAATTGGCTGGATTTAATCGATCTGAAATTAAATGGGCTGGATTTAATCGATCTGAACTGGAATTGGCGGGATTTAATTTATCTGAACTTGAATCCGCTGGATTTAATCGATCTGAACTGGAATTCGCTGGATTTAATTGAACTGAACTTGAATCCGCTGGATTTAATCGGTCTGACACGGAATTGGCTGGATTTAATCGATCTGAAATTAAATGGGCTGGATTTAATCGATCTGAACTGGAATTGGCTGGATTTAATCGATCTGAACCGGAATCCGCTGGATTTAATCGATCTGAACCGGAATCCATTGGATTTAATCGGTCTGAACAAGAATCCGCTGGATTTAATCGGTCTGAACTGGAATTCGCTGGATTTAATCGATCTAAACTGGAATTCGCTGGATTTAATCGGTCTGAACAAGAATCCGCTGGATTTAATCGGTCGGAACTGGAATTGGCTGGATTTAATCAATCTGAACTGGAATTCACTGGACTTAATCGATCTGAACCGGAATCCGCTGGATTTATGCGGTCTGAACTGGAATCCGCTGGATTTAATCGGTCTGAATTGGAATTGGCTGGATTTAATCGATCTGAAATTGAATTGGCGGGATTTAATTTATCTGAACTTGAATCCGCTGGATTTAATCGATCTGAACTAAAATCCCCTGGATTTAATCGGTCTGAACTGGAATTGGCTGGATTTAATCGGTCTGAACTGGAATTGGCTGGATTTAATCGATCTGAACCGGAATCCGCTGGATTTAATCGATCTGAACTGGAATTGGCTGGATTTAATCGATCTGAACCAGAATCCGCTGGATTTAATCGATCTGATCCGGAATCCGTTGGATTTAATCGGTCTGAACAAGAATCCGCTGGATTTAATCGGTCTGAACTGGAATTCACTGGATTTAATCGATCTAAACTGGAATTCGCTGGATTTAATCGATCTAAACTTGAATCCGCTGGATTTAATCGGTCTGACCAGGAATTGGCTGGATTTAATCGGTCTGAACTGGAATTCACTGGACTTAATCGATCTGAACCGGAATCCGCTGGATTTATGCGGTCTGAACTGGAATCCGCTGGATTTAATCGGTCTGAATTGGAATTGGCTGGATTTAATCGATCTGAACTTGAATTGGCGGGATTTAATTTATCTGAACTTGAATCCGCTGGATTTAATCGATCTGAACTAAAATCCCCTGGATTTAATCGGTCTGAACTGGAATTGGCTGGATTTAATCGGTCTGAACTGGAATTGGCTGGATTTAATCGATCTGAACCGGAATCCGCTGGATTTAATCGATCTGAACTGGAATTGGCTGGATTTAATCGATCTGAACCGGAATCCGCTGGATTTAATCGATCTGAACTGGAATTGGCTGGATTTAATCGATCTGAACCGGAATCCGCTGGATTTAATCGGTTTGAATTGGAATTGGCTGGATTTAATCGATCTGAACCGGAATCCGCTGGATTTAATCGGTCTGAACTGGAATTGGCTGGATTTAATCGGTCTGAACTGGAATTGGCTGGATTTAATCGATCTGAACCGGAATCCGCTGGATTTAATCGATCTGAACTGGAATTGGCTGGATTTAATATATCTGAACCGGAATCCGCTGGATTTAATCGGTTTGAATTGGAATTGGCTGGATTTAATCGATCTGAACCGGAATCCGCTGGATTTAATCGATCTGAACTAAAATCCGCTGGATTTAATCGGTCTGAACTGGAATTGGCTGGATTTAATCGGTCTGAACTGGAATTGGCTGGATTTAATCGATCTGAACCGGAATCCGCTGGATTTAATCGATCTGAACTGGAATTGGCTGGATTTAATCGATCTGAACCGGAATCCGCTGGATTTAATCGATCTGAACTGGAATTGGCTGGATTTAATCGATCTGAACCGGAATCCGCTGGATTTAATCGGTTTGAATTGGAATTGGCTGGATTTAATCGATCTGAACCGGAATCCGCTGGATTTAATCGATCTGAACCGGAATCCGCTGGATTTAATCGATCTGAACAAGAAAACGCTGGATTTAATCGGTCTGAACAAGAATCCGCTGTATTTAATCGTTCTGTACTTGAATTGGCTGGATTTAATCGGTCTGAACTGGAATTCGCTGGATTTAATTGAACTGAACTTGAATCCGCTGGATTTAATCGGTCTGACCCGGAATTGGCTGGATTTAATCGATCTGAATCGGAATCCGCTGGATTTAATCGATCTGAACCGGAATCCGCTGGATTTAATCGATCTGAACAAGAAAACGCTGGATTTAATCGGTCTGAACAAGAATCCGCTGTATTTAATCGTTCTGTACTTGAATTGGCTGGATTTAATCGGTCTGAACTGGAATTGGCTGGATTTAATTGAACTGAACTTGAATCCGCTGGATTTAATCGGTCTGACCCGGAATTGGCTGGATTTAATCGATCTGAAATTAAATGGGCTGGATTTAATCGATCTGAACCGGAATCCGCTGGATTTAATCGATCTGAACTGGAATTGGCTGGATTTAATCGATCTGAACCGGAATCCGCTGGATTTAATCGATCTGAACCGGAATCCGCTGGATTTAATCGATCTGAACTGGAATTGGCTGGATTTAATCGATCTGAACCGGAATCCGCTGGACTTAATCGGTTTGAATTGGAATTGGCTGGATTTAATCGATCTGAACCGGAATCCGCTGGATTTAATCGATCTGAACCGGAATCCGCTGGATTTAATCGATCTGAACAAGAATCCGCTGGAATTAATCGGTCTGAACAAGAATCCGCTGTATTTAATCGTTCTGAACTTGAATTGGCTGGATTTAATCGGTCTGAACTGGAATTCGCTGGATTTAATTGAACTGAACTTGAATCCGCTGGATTTAATCGGTCTGACACGGAATTGGCTGGATTTAATCGATCTGAAATTAAATGGGCTGGATTTAATCGATCTGAAATTGAATTGGCTGGATTTAATCGATCTGAACCGGAATCCGCTGGATTTAATCGGTTTGAACTGGAATTCACTGGACTTAATCGATCTGAACCGGAATCCGCTGGATTTATGCGGTCTGAACCGGAATCCGCTGGATTTAATCGATCTGAACCGGAATTGGCTGGATTTAATCGATCTGAACCGGAATCCGCTGGATTTAATCGGTTTGAATTGGAATTGGCTGGATTTAATCGATCTGAACCGGAATCCGCTGGATTTAATCGATCTGAACCGGAATCCGCTGGATTTAATCAATCTGAACAAGAAAACGCTGGATTTAATCGGTCTGAACAAGAATCCGCTGGATTTAATCGTTCTGAACTTGAATTGGCTGGATTTAATCTGTCTGAAATTAAATGGGCTGGATTTAATCGATCTGAAATTGAATTGGCTGGATTTAATCGATCTGAACCGGAATCCGCTAGATTTAACCGGTCTGAATTGGAATTGGCTGGATTTAATCGGTCTGAATTGGAATTGGCTGGATTTAATCGATCTGAACCTAAATTGGCGGGATTTAATTTATCTGAACTTGAATCCGCTGGATTTAATCGATCTGAACTAAAATCCGCTGGATTTAATCGGTCTGAACTGGAATTGGCTGGATTTAATCGGTCTGAACTGGAATTGGCTGGATTTAATCGGTCTGAACTGGAATTGGCTGGATTTAATCGGTTTGAATTGGAATTGGCTGGATTTAATCGATCTGAACCGGAATCCGCTGGATTTAATCGATCTGAACTAAAATCCGCTGGATTTAATCGGTCTGAACTGGAATTGGCTGGATTTAATCGGTCTGAACCGGAATTGGCTGGATTTAATCGGTCTGAACCGGAATCCGCTGGATTTAATCGATCTGAACTGGAATTGGTTGGATTTAATCGATCTGAACCGGAATCCGCTCGATTTAATCGGTTTGAATTGGAATTGGCTGGATTTAATCGATCTGAACCGGAATCCGCTGGATTTAATCGATCTGAACTGGAATTGGCTGGATTTAATCGATCTGAACTAAAATCCGCTGGATTTAATCGATCTGAACAAGAAAACGCTGGATTTAATCGGTCTGAACAAGAATCCGCTGTATTTAATCGTTCTGTACTTGAATTGGCTGGATTTAATCGGTCTGAACTGGAATTCGCTGGATTTAATTGAACTGAACTTGAATCCGCTGGATTTAATCGGTCTGACCCGGAATTGGCTGGATTTAATCGATCTGAAATTAAATGGGCTGGATTTAATCGATCTGAACCGGAATCCGCTGGATTTAATCGATCTGAACCGGAATCCGCTGGATTTAATCGATCTGAACTGGAATTGGCTGGATTTAATCGATCTGAACCGGAATCCGCTGGACTTAATCGGTTTGAATTGGAATTGGCTGGATTTAATCGATCTGAACCGGAATCCGCTGGATTTAATCGATCTGAACCGGAATCCGCTGGATTTAATCGATCTGAACAAGAATCCGCTGGATTTAATCGGTCTGAACAAGAATCCGCTGTATTTAATCGTTCTGAACTTGAATTGGCTGGATTTAATCGGTCTGAACTGGAATTCGCTGGATTTAATTGAACTGAACTTGAATCCGCTGGATTTAATCGGTCTGACCCGGAATTGGCTGGATTTAATCGATCTGAAATTAAATGGGCTGGATTTAATCGATCTGAAATTGAATTGGTTGGATTTAATCGATCTGAACCGGAATCCGCTGGATTTAATCGGTCTGAATTGGAATTTGCTGGATTTAATCGGTCTGAATTGGAATTGGCTGGATTTAATCGATCTGAACCTGAATTGGCGGGATTTAAATTATCTGAACTTGAATCCGCTGGATTTAATCGATCTAAACTTGAATCCGCTGGATTTAATCGGTCTGACCCGGAATTGGCTGGATTTAATCGGTCTGAACAAGAATCCGCTGGATTTAATCGGTCAGAACTGGAATTGGCTGGATTTAATCGATCTGAAACGGAATCCGATGGATTTAATCGATCTGAACTGGAATTGGCTGGATTTAATCGATCTGAACCGGAATCCGCTGGATTTAATCGATCTGAACTGGAATTGGCTGGATTTAATCGGTCTGAACAAGAATCCGCTGGATTTAATCGTTCTGAACTTGAATTGGCTGGATTTAATCGGTCTGAAATTGAATGGGCTGGATTTAATCGATCTGAAATTGAATTGGCTGGATTTAATCGATCTGAACCGGAATCCGCTAGATTTAACCGGTCTGATTTGGATTTGGCTGGATTTAATCGGTCTGAATTGGAATTGGCTGGATTTAATCGATCTGAACCTAAATTGGCGGGATTTAATTTATCTGAACTTGAATCCGCTGGATTTAATCGATCTGAACTAAAATCCGCTGGATTTAATCGGTCTGAACTGGAATTGGCTGGATTTAATCAATCTGAACTGGAATTGGCTGGATTTAATCGATCTGAACCGGAATCCGCTGGATTTAATCGGTCTGAACTGGAATTGGCTGGATTTAATCGATCTGAACCGGAATCCGCTGGATTTAATCGATCTGAACCGTAATCCGCTGGATTTAATCGGTCTGAACAAGAATCCGCTGGATTTAATCGATCTGAACCGGAATCCGCTGGATTTAATCGATCTGAACAAGAAAACGCTGGATTTAATCGGTCTGAACAAGAATCCGCTGTATTTAATCGTTCTGTACTTGAATTGGCTGGATTTAATCGGTCTGAACTGGAATTCGCTGGATTTAATTGAACTGAACTTGAATCCGCTGGATTTAATCGGTCTGACCCGGAATTGGCTGGATTTAATCGATCTGAACCGGAATCCGCTGGATTTAATCGATCTGAACCGGAATCCGCTGGATTTAATCGATCTGAACAAGAAAACGCTGGATTTAATCGGTCTGAACAAGAATCCGCTGTATTTAATCGTTCTGTACTTGAATTGGCTGGATTTAATCGGTCTGAACTGGAATTCGCTGGATTTAATTGAACTGAACTTGAATCCGCTGGATTTAATCGGTCTGACCCGGAATTGGCTGGATTTAATCGATCTGAAATTAAATGGGCTGGATTTAATCGATCTGAACCGGAATCCGCTGGATTTAATCGATCTGAACTGGAATTGGCTGGATTTAATCGATCTGAACCGGAATCCGCTGGATTTAATCGATCTGAACCGGAATCCGCTGGATTTAATCGATCTGAACTGGAATTGGCTGGATTTAATCGATCTGAACCGGAATCCGCTGGACTTAATCGGTTTGAATTGGAATTGGCTGGATTTAATCGATCTGAACCGGAATCCGCTGGATTTAATCGATCTGAACCGGAATCCGCTGGATTTAATCGATCTGAACAAGAATCCGCTGGAATTAATCGGTCTGAACAAGAATCCGCTGTATTTAATCGTTCTGAACTTGAATTGGCTGGATTTAATCGGTCTGAACTGGAATTCGCTGGATTTAATTGAACTGAACTTGAATCCGCTGGATTTAATCGGTCTGACCCGGAATTGGCTGGATTTAATCGATCTGAAATTAAATGGGCTGGATTTAATCGATCTGAAATTGAATTGGTTGGATTTATTCGATCTGAACCGGAATCCGCTGGATTTAATCGGTCTGAATTGGAATTTGCTGGATTTAATCGGTCTGAACTGGAATTGGCTGGATTTAATCAATCTGAACTGGAATTCACTGGACTTAATCGATCTGAACCGGAATCCGCTGGATTTATGCGGTCTGAACTGGAATCCGCTGGATTTAATCGGTCTGAATTGGAATTGGCTGGATTTAATCGATCTGAACTTGAATTGGCGGGATTTAATTTATCTGAACTTGAATCCGCTGGATTTAATCGATCTGAACTAAAATCCCCTGGATTTAATCGGTCTGAACTGGAATTGGCTGGATTTAATCGATCTGAACCGGAATCCGCTGGATTTAATCGATCTGAACTGGAATTGGCTGGATTTAATCGATCTGAACCGGAATCCGCTGGATTTAATCGATCTGAACCGGAATCCGTTGGATTTAATCGGTCTGAACAAGAATCCGCTGGATTTAATCGGTCTGAACTGGAATTCGCTGGATTTAATCGATCTAAACTGGAATTCGCTGGATTTAATCGATCTAAACTTGAATCCGCTGGATTTAATCGGTCTGACCCGGAATTGGCTGGATTTAATCGGTCTGAACTGGAATTCGCTGGACTTAATCGATCTGAACCGGAATCCGCTGGATTTATGCGGTCTGAACTGGAATCCGCTGGATTTAATCGGTCTGAATTGGAATTGGCTGGATTTAATCGATCTGAACTTGAATTGGCGGGATTTAATTTATCTGAACTTGAATCCGCTGGATTTAATCGATCTGAACTAAAATCCCCTGGATTTAATCGGTCTGAACTGGAATTGGCTGGATTTAATCGGTCTGAACTGGAATTGGCTGGATTTAATCGATCTGAACCGGAATCCGCTGGATTTAATCGATCTGAACTGGAATTGGCTGGATTTAATCGATCTGAACCGGAATCCGCTGGATTTAATCGATCTGAACCGGAATCCGTTGGATTTAATCGGTCTGAACAAGAATCCGCTGGATTTAATCGGTCTGAACTGGAATTCGCTGGATTTAATCGATCTAAACTGGAATTCGCTGGATTTAATCGATCTAAACTTGAATCCGCTGGATTTAACCGGTCTGACCCGGAATTGGCTGGATTTAATCGGTCTGAACTGGAATTCACTGGACTTAATCGATCTGAACCGGAATCCGCTGGATTTATGCGGTCTGAACTGGAATCCGCTGGATTTAATCGGTCTGAATTGGAATTGGCTGGATTTAATCGATCTGAACTTGAATTGGCGGGATTTAATTTATCTGAACTTGAATCCGCTGGATTTAATCGATCTGAACTAAAATCCCCTGGATTTAATCGGTCTGAACTGGAATTGGCTGGATTTAATCGGTCTGAACTGGAATTGGCTGGATTTAATCGATCTGAACCGGAATCCGCTGGATTTAATCGATCTGAACTGGAATTGGCTGGATTTAATCGATCTGAACCGGAATCCGCTGGATTTAATCGATCTGAACTGGAATTGGCTGGATTTAATCGATCTGAACAAGAAAACGCTGGATTTAATCGGTCTGAACAAGAATCCGCTGTATTTAATCGTTCTGTACTTGAATTGGCTGGATTTAATCGGTCTGAACTGGAATTCGCTGGATTTAATTGAACTGAACTTGAATCCGCTGGATTTAATCGGTCTGACCCGGAATTGGCTGGATTTAATCGATCTGAAATTAAATGGGCTGGATTTAATCGATCTGAACCGGAATCCGCTGGATTTAATCGATCTGAACTGGAATTGGCTGGATTTAATCGATCTGAACCGGAATCCGCTGGATTTAATCGATCTGAACCGGAATCCGCTGGATTTAATCGATCTGAACTGGAATTGGCTGGATTTAATCGATCTGAACCGGAATCCGCTGGACTTAATCGGTTTGAATTGGAATTGGCTGGATTTAATCGATCTGAACCTAAATTGGCGGGATTTAATTTATCTGAACTTGAATCCGCTGGATTTAATCGATCTGAACTAAAATCCGCTGGATTTAATCGGTCTGAACTGGAATCCGCTGGATTTAATCGATCTGAACCGGAATCCGCTGGATTTAATCGGTCTGAACAAGAATCCGCTGGATTTAATCGATCTGAACCGGAATCCGCTGGATTTAATCGGTCTGAACAAGAATCCGCTGGATTTAATCGGTCTGAACTGGAATTCGCTGGATTTAATCGATCTAAACTTGAATCCGCTGGATTTAATCGGTCTGACCCGGAATTGGCTGGATTTAATCGGTCTGAACAAGAATCCGCTGGATTTAATCGATCTGAACCGGAATCCGCTGGATTTAATCGGTCTGAACAAGAATCCGCTGGATTTAATCGGTCTGAACTGGAATTCGCTGGATTTAATCGGTCTGAACAAGAATCCGCTGGATTTAATCGGTCTGAACTGGAATTCGCTGGATTTAATCGATCTAAACTTGAATCCGCTGGATTTAATCGGTCTGACCCGGAATTGGCTGGATTTAATCGGTCTGAACAAGAATCCGCTGGATTTAATCGGTCTGACCCGGAATCCGCTGGATTTAATCGGTCTGAACTGGAATTGGCTGGATTTAATCAATCTGAACTGGAATTGGCTGGATTTAATCGATCTGAACCGGAATCCGCTGGATTTAATCGGTCTGAACTGGAATTGGCTGGATTTAATCCATCTGAACCAGAATCCGCTGGATTTAATCGATCTGAACCGGAATCCGCTGGATTTAATCGATCTGAACCGGAATCCGCTGGATTTAATCGGTCTGAACTAGAATCCGCTGGATTTAATCGGTCTGAACAAGAATCCGCTGGATTTAATCGTTCTGAACTTGAATTGGCTGGACTTAATCGATCTGAACCGGAATCTGCTGGATTTAATCGGTCTGAACTAGAATCCGCTGGATTTAATCGGTCTGAACAAGAATCCGCTGGATTTAATCGTTCTGAACTTGAATAGACTGGATTTAATCGTTCTGAACTTGAATAGGCTGGATTTAATCGGTCTGAACTGGAATTCGCTGGATTTAATTGAACTGAACTTGAATTGGCTGGATTTAATCGATCTGAAATAGAATTGGCTGGACTTAATCGGTCTGAACTGGAATTCGCTGGATTTAATCGGTCTGAACTGGAATTCACTGGACTTAATCGATCTGAACCGGAATCCGCTGGATTTAATCGGTCTGAACTGGAATCCGCTGGATTTAATCGGTCTGAATTGGAATCCGCTGGATTTAATCGGTCTGAACAAGAATCCGCTGGATTTAATCGATCTGAACCGGAATCCGCTGGATTTAATCGATCTGAAATTGAATTGGCTGGATTTAATCGATCTGAACCGGAATCCGCTAGATTTAACCGGTCTCAATTGGAATTGGCTGGATTTAATCGGTCTGAATTGGAATTGGCTGGATTTAATCGATCTGAACCTAAATTGGCGGGATTTAATTTATCTGAACTTGAATCCGCTGGATTTAATCGATCTGAACTAAAATCCGCTGGATTTAATCGGTCTGAACTGGAATTGGCTGGATTTAATCAATCTGAACCGGAATTGGCTGGATTTAATCGATCTGAACCGGAATCCGCTGGATTTAATCGGTCTGAACTGGAATTGGCTGGATTTAATCGATCTGAACCGGAATCCGCTGGATTTAATCGATCTGAACCGTAATCCGCTGGATTTAATCGGTCTGAACAAGAATCCGCTGGATTTAATCGATCTGAATGGGAATCCGCTGGATTTAATCGGTCTGAACAAGAATCCGCTGGATTTAATCGATCTGAACCGGAATCCGCTGGATTTAATCGGTCTGAACAAGAATCCGCTGGATTTAATCGATCTGAACCGGAATCCGCTGGATTTAATCGGTCTGAACAAGAATCCGCTGGATTTAATCGGTCTGAACTGGAATTCGCTGGATTTAATCGATCTGAACAAGAATCCACTGGATTTAATCGGTCTGAACTGGAATTCGCTGGATTTAATCGGTCTGAACAAGAATCCGCTGGATTTAATCGGTCTGACCCGGAGTTGGCTGGACTTAATCGATCTGAACCGGAATCCGCTGGATTTAATCGGTCTGAACAAGAATCCGCTGGATTTAATCGGTCTGAACTGGAATTCGCTGGATTTAATCGGTCTGAACAAGAATCCGCTGGATTTAATCGGTCTGAACTGGAATTCGCTGGATTTAATCGATCTAAACTTGAATCCGCTGGATTTAATCGGTCTGACCCGGAATTGGCTGGATTTAATCGATCTGAACCGGAATCCGCTGGATTTAATCGGTCTGAACAAGAATTCGCTGGATTTAATCGGTCTGAACAAGAATCCGCTGGATTTAATCGGTCTGACCCGGAGTTGGCTGGATTTAATCGATCTGAACCGGAATCCGCTGGATTTAATCGGTCTGAACAAGAATCCGCTGGATTTAATCGGTCTGAACTGGAATTCGCTGGATTTAATCGGTCTGAACAAGAATCCGCTGGATTTAATCGGTCTGAACTGGAATTCGCTGGATTTAATCGATCTAAACTTGAATCCGCTGGATTTAATCGGTCTGACCCGGAATTGGCTGGATTTAATCGGTCTGAACAAGAATCCGCTGGATTTAATCGGTCTGACCCGGAATCCGCTGGATTTAATCGGTCTGAACTGGAATTGGCTGGATTTAATCAATCTGAACTGGAATTGGCTGGATTTAATCGATCTGAACCGGAATCCGCTGGATTTAATCGGTCTGAACTGGAATTGGCTGGATTTAATCCATCTGAACCAGAATCCGCTGGATTTAATCGATCTGAACCGGAATCCGCTGGATTTAATCGATCTGAACCGGAATCCGCTGGATTTAATCGGTCTGAACTAGAATCCGCTGGATTTAATCGGTCTGAACAAGAATCCGCTGGATTTAATCGTTCTGAACTTGAATTGGCTGGACTTAATCGATCTGAACCGGAATCTGCTGGATTTAATCGGTCTGAACTAGAATCCGCTGGATTTAATCGGTCTGAACAAGAATCCGCTGGATTTAATCGTTCTGAACTTGAATAGACTGGATTTAATCGTTCTGAACTTGAATAGGCTGGATTTAATCGGTCTGAACTGGAATTCGCTGGATTTAATTGAACTGAACTTGAATTGGCTGGATTTAATCGATCTAAAATAGAATTGGCTGGACTTAATCGGTCTGAACTGGAATTCGCTGGATTTAATCGGTCTGAACTGGAATTCACTGGACTTAATCGATCTGAACCGGAATCCGCTGGATTTAATCGGTCTGAACTGGAATCCGCTGGATTTAATCGGTCTGAATTGGAATCCGCTGGATTTAATCGGTCTGAACAAGAATCCGCTGGATTTAATCGATCTGAACCGGAATCCGCTGGATTTAATCGATCTGAAATTGAATTGGCTGGATTTAATCGATCTGAACCGGAATCCGCTAGATTTAACCGGTCTCAATTGGAATTGGCTGGATTTAATCGGTCTGAATTGGAATTGGCTGGATTTAATCGATCTGAACCTAAATTGGCGGGATTTAATTTATCTGAACTTGAATCCGCTGGATTTAATCGATCTGAACTAAAATCCGCTGGATTTAATCGGTCTGAACTGGAATTGGCTGGATTTAATCAATCTGAACCGGAATTGGCTGGATTTAATCGATCTGAACCGGAATCCGCTGGATTTAATCGGTCTGAACTGGAATTGGCTGGATTTAATCGATCTGAACCGGAATCCGCTGGATTTAATCGATCTGAACCGTAATCCGCTGGATTTAATCGGTCTGAACAAGAATCCGCTGGATTTAATCGATCTGAATGGGAATCCGCTGGATTTAATCGGTCTGAACAAGAATCCGCTGGATTTAATCGATCTGAACCGGAATCCGCTGGATTTAATCGGTCTGAACAAGAATCCGCTGGATTTAATCGATCTGAACCGGAATCCGCTGGATTTAATCGGTCTGAACAAGAATCCGCTGGATTTAATCGGTCTGAACTGGAATTCGCTGGATTTAATCGATCTGAACAAGAATCCACTGGATTTAATCGGTCTGAACTGGAATTCGCTGGATTTAATCGGTCTGAACAAGAATCCGCTGGATTTAATCGGTCTGACCCGGAGTTGGCTGGACTTAATCGATCTGAACCGGAATCCGCTGGATTTATGCGGTCTGAACTGGAATCCGCTGCATTTAATCGGTCTGAATTGGAATTGGCTGGATTTAATCGATCTGAACTTGAATTGGCGGGATTTAATTTATCTGAACTTGAATCCGCTGGATTTAATCGATCTGAACTGGAATTGGCTGGATTTAATCGATCTGAACCGGAATCCGCTGGATTTAATCGATCTGAACTGGAATTGGCTGGATTTAATCGATCTGAACCGGAATCCATTGGATTTAATCGGTTTGAATTGGAATTGGCTGGATTTAATCGATCTGAACCGGAATCCGCTGGATTTAATCGATCTGAACCGGAATCCGCTGGATTTAATCGGTCTGAACAAGAAAACGCTGGATTTAATCGGTCTGAACAAGAATCTGCTGTATTTAATCGTTCTGAACTTGAATTGGCTGGATTTAATCGGTCTGAACTGGAATTCGCTGGATTTAATTGAACTGAACTTGAATCCGCTGGATTTAATCGGTCTGACCCGGAATTGGCTGGATTTAATCGATCTGAAATTAAATGGGCTGGATTTAATCGATCTGAACCGGAATCCGCTGGATTTAATCGATCTGAACTGGAATTGGCTGGATTTAATCGATCTGAACCGGAATCCGCTGTATTTAATCGATCTGAACTGGAATTGGCTGGATTTAATCGATCTGAACCGGAATCCACTGGACTTAATCGGTTTGAATTGGAATTGGCTGGATTTAATCGATCTGATCCGGAATCCGCTGGATTTAATCGATCTGAACCGGAATCCGCTGGATTTAATCGATCTGAACAAGAATCCGCTGGATTTAATCGGTCTGAACAAGAATCCGCTGTATTTAATCGTTCTGAACTTGAATTGGCTGGATTTAATCGGTCTGAAAAGGAATTCGCTGGATTTAATTGAACTGAACTTGAATCCGCTGGATTTAATCGGTCTGACCCGGAATTGGCTGGATTTAATCGATCTGAAATTAAATGGGCTGGATTTAATCGATCTGAAATTGAATTGGTTGGATTTAATCGATCTGAACCGGAATCCGCTGGATTTAATTGGTCTGAATTGGAATTTGCTGGATTTAATCGGTCTGAATTGGAATTGGCTGGATTTAATCGATCTGAACCTGAATTGGCGGGATTTAATTTATCTGAACTTGAATCCGCTGGATTTAATCGATCTGAACTAAAATCCGCTGGATTTAATCGGTCTGAACTGGAATTGGCTGGATTTAATCAATCTGAACTGGAATTGGCTGGATTTAATCGATCTGAACCGGAATCCGCTGGATTTAATCGGTCTGAACTGGAATCCGCTGGATTTAATCGGTCTGAACAAGAATCCGCTGGATTTAATCGTTCTGAACTTGAATTGGCTGGATTTAATCGGTCTGAACTAGAATCCGCTGGATTTAATCGGTCTGACCCGGAATTGGCTGGATTTAATCGGTCTGAACTGGAATTGGCTGGATTTAATCAATCTGAACTGGAATTGGCTGGATTTAATCGATCTGAACCGGAATCCGCTGGATTTAATCGGTCTGAACTGGAATTGGCGGGATTTAATCGATCTGAACCGGAATCCGCTGGATTTAATCGATCTGAACCGGAATCCGCTGGATTTAATCGGTCTGAACTGGAATCCGCTGGATTTAATCGGTCTGAACAAGAATCCGCTGGATTTAATCGTTCTGAACTTGAATTGGCTGGACTTAATCGGTCTGAACTGGAATCCGCTGGATTTAATCGGTCTGACCCGGAATTGGCTGGATTTAATCGGTCTGAAATTAAATGGGCTGAATTTAATCGATCTGAAATTGAATTGGCTGGATTTAATCGATCTGAACCGGAATCCACTGGATTTAACCGGTCTGAATTGGAATTGGCTGGATTTAATCGGTCTGAATTGGAATTGGCTGGATTTAATCGATCTAAACTTGAATCCGCTGGATTTAATCGGTCTGACCCGGAATTGGCTGGATTGAATCGGTCTGAACAAGAATCCGCTGGATTTAATCGGTCTGACCCGGAGTTGGCTGGACTTAATCGATCTGAACCGGAATCCGCTGGATTTATGCGGTCTGAACTGGAATCCGCTGGATTTAATCGGTCTGAATTGGAATTGGCTGGATTTAATCGATCTGAACTTGAATTGGTGGGATTTAATTTATCTGAACTTGAATCCGCTGGATTTAATCGATCTGAACTAAAATCCGCTGGATTTAATCGGTCTGAACTGGAATTGGCTGGATTTAATCGGTCTGAACTGGAATTGGCTGGATTTAATCGATCTGAACCGGAATCCGCTGGATTTAATCGATCTGAACTGGAATTGGCTGGATTTAATCGATCTGAACCGGAATCCGCTGGATTTAATCGGTTTGAATTGGAATCCGCTGGATTTAATCGATCTGAACAAGAAAACGCTGGATTTAATCGGTCTGAACAAGAATCCGCTGTATTTAATCGTTCTGAACTTGAATTGGCTGGATTTAATCGGTCTGAACTGGAATTCGCTGGATTTAATTGAACTGAACTTGAATCCGCTGGATTTAATCGGTCTGACCCGGAATTGGCTGGATTTAATCGATCTGAAATTAAATGGGCTGGATTTAATCGATCTGAACCGGAATCCGCTGGATTTAATCGATCTGAACTGGAATTGGCTGGATTTAATCGATCTGAACCGGAATCCGCTGTATTTAATCGATCTGAACTGGAATTGGCTGGATTTAATCGATCTGAACCGGAATCCACTGGACTTAATCGGTTTGAATTGGAATTGGCTGGATTTAATCGATCTGAACCGGAATCCGCTGGATTTAATCGATCTGAACCGGAATCCGCTGGATTTAATCGATCTGAACCAGAATCCGCTGGATTTAATCGGTCTGAACAAGAATCCGCTGTATTTAATCGTTCTGAACTTGAATTGGCTGGATTTAATCGGTCTGAAAAGGAATTCGCTGGATTTAATTGAACTGAACTTGAATCCGCTGGATTTAATCGGTCTGACCCGGAATTGGCTGGATTTAATCGATCTGAAATTAAATGGGCTGGATTTAATCGATCTGAAATTGAATTGGTTGGATTTAATCGATCTGAACCGGAATCCGCTGGATTTAATTGGTCTGAATTGGAATTTGCTGGATTTAATCGGTCTGAATTGGAATTGGCTGGATTTAATCGATCTGAACCTGAATTGGCGGGATTTAATTTATCTGAACTTGAATCCGCTGGATTTAATCGATCTGAACTAAAATCCGCTGGATTTAATCGGTCTGAACTGGAATTGGCTGGATTTAATCAATCTGAACTGGAATTGGCTGGATTTAATCGATCTGAACCGGAATCCGCTGGATTTAATCGGTCTGAACTGGAATTGGCGGGATTTAATCGATCTGAACCGGAATCCGCTGGATTTAATTGATCTGAACCGGAATCCGCTGGATTTAATCGGTCTGAACTGGAATCCGCTGGATTTAATCGGTCTGAACAAGAATCCGCTGGATTTAATCGTTCTGAACTTGAATTGGCTGGATTTAATCGGTCTGAACTGGAATCCGCTGGATTTAATCGGTCTGACCCGGAATTGGCTGGATTTAATCGGTCTGAAATTAAATGGGCTGGATTTAATCGATCTGAAATTGAATTGGCTGGATTTAATCGATCTGAACCGGAATCCACTGGATTTAACCGGTCTGAATTGGAATTGGCTGGATTTAATCGGTCTGAATTGGAATTGGCTGGACTTAATCGATCTGAACCGGAATCTGCTGGATTTAATCGGTCTGAACAAGAATCCGCTGGATTTAATCGATCTGAACCGGAATCCGCTGGATTTAATCGGTCTGAACAAGAATCCGCTGGATTTAATCGGTCTGAACTGGAATTCGCTGGATTTAATCGATCTAAACTTGAATGCGCTGGATTTAATCGGTCTGACCCGGAATTGGCTGGATTTAATCGATCTGAAATTAAATGGGCTGGATTTAATCGATCTGAAATTGAATTGGTTGGATTTAATCGATCTGAACCGGAATCCGCTGGATTTAATCGGTCTGAATTGGAATTGGCTGGATTTAATCGGTCTGAATTGGAATTGGCTGGATTTAATCGATCTGAACCTGAATTGGCGGGATTTAATTTATCTGAACTTGAATCCGCTGGATTTAATCGGTCTGAACTGGAATTGGCTGGATTTAATCAATCTGAACTGGAATTGGCTGGATTTAATCGATCTGAACCAGAATCCACTGGATTTAATCGATCTGAACCGGAATCCGCTGGATTTAATCGATCTGAACCGGAATCCGCTGGATTTAATCGGTCTGAACCAGAATCCGCTGGATTTAATCGGTCTGAACTAGAATCCGCTGGATTTAATCGGTCTGAACAAGAATCCGCTGGATTTAATCGGTCTGAACTGGAATTGGCTGGATTTAATCAATCTGAACTGGAATTGGCTGGATTTAATCGATCTGAACCGGAATCCGCTGGATTTAATCGGTCTGAACTGGAATTGGCTGGATTTAATCCATCTGAACCAGAATCCGCTGGATTTAATCGATCTGAACCGGAATCCGCTGGATTTAATCGATCTGAACCGGAATCCGCTGGATTTAATCGGTCTGAACTAGAATCCGCTGGATTTAATCGGTCTGAACAAGAATCCGCTGGATTTAATCGTTTTGAACTTGAATTGGCTGGATTTAATCGGTCTGAACTGGAATTCACTGGACTTAATCGATCTGAACCGGAATCCGCTGGATTTATGCGGTCTGAACTGGAATCCGCTGGATTTAATCGGTCTGAATTGGAATTGGCTGGATTTAATCGATCTGAACTTGAATTGGCGGGATTTAATTTATCTGAACTTGAATCTGCTGGATTTAATCGATCTGAACTAAAATCCGCTGGATTTAATCGGTCTGAACTGGAATTGGCTGGATTTAATCGATCTGAACCGGAATCCGCTGGATTTAATCGATCTGAACTGGAATTGGCTGGATTTAATCGATCTGAACCGGAATCCGCTGGATTTAATCGGTTTGAATTGGAATTGGCTGGATTTAATCGATCCGAACCGGAATCCGCTGGATTTAATCGATCTGAACCGGAATCCGCTGGATTTAATCGATCTGAACCGGAATCCGCTGGATTTAATCGGTCTGAATAAGAATCCGCTGTATTTAATCGTTATGAACTTGAATTGGCTGGATTTAATCGGTCTGAACTTGAATATGCTGGATTTAATCAATCTGAACTGGAATTGGCTGGATTTAATCGATCTGAACCGGAATCCGCTGGACTTAAACGGTCTGAACTGGAATCCGCTGGATTTAATTGGTCTGAACTGGAAGTGGCTGGATTTAATCGGTCTGAACCGGAATCCGCTGGACTTAATCGATCTGAACCGGAATCCGCTGGATTTAATTGGTCTGAACTAAAATCCGCTGGATTTAATTGATCTGAACTTGAATCCGCTGGATTTAATCGATCTGAACTGGAATTGGCTGGATTTAATCGATCTGAACTGGAATTGGCTGGATTTAATCGATCTGAACCGGAATCCGCTGGATTTAATCGGTTTGAATTGGAATTGGCTGGATTTAATCGATCCGAACCGGAATCCGCTGGATTTAATCGATCTGAACCGGAATCCGCTGGATTTAATCGGTCTGAACAAGAATCCGCTGTATTTAATCGGTCTGAACTTGAATTGGCTGGATTTAATCGGTCTGAACTGGAATTCGCTGGATTTAATCGATCTGAACCAGAATCCGCTGGATTTAATCGGTCTGAACAAGAATCCGCTGGATTTAATCGATCTGAACCGGAATCCGCTGGATTTAATCGGTCTGAACTTGAATCCGCTGGATTTAATCGGTCTGACCCGGAATTGGCTGGATTTAATCGATCTGAAATTAAATGGGCTGGATTTAATCGATCTGAAATTGAATTGGTTGGATTTAATCGATCTGAACCGGAATCCGCTGGATTTAATCGGTCTGAATTGGAATTGGCTGGATTTAATCGGTCTGAATTGGAATTGGCTGGATTTAATCGATCTGAACCTGAATTGGCGGGATTTAATTTATCTGAACTTGAATCCGCTGGATTTAATCGATCTGAACTAAAATCCGCTGGATTTAATCGGTCTGAACTGGAATTGGCTGGATTTAATCAATCTGAACTGGAATTGGCTGGATTTAATCGATCTGAACCGGAATCCGCTGGATTTAATCGGTCTGAACTGGAATTGGCTGGATTTAATCGATCTGAACCAGAATCCGCTGGATTTAATCGATCTGAACCGGAATCCGCTGGATTTAATCGATCTGAACCGGAATCCGCTGGATTTAATCGGTCTGAACTAGAATCCTCTGGATTTAATCGGTCTGAACTAGAATCCGCTGGATTTAATCGGTCTGAACAAGAATCCGCTGGATTTAATCGGTCTGAACTGGAATTGGCTGGATTTAATCAATCTGAACTGGAATTGGCTGGATTTAATCGATCTGACCCGGAATCCGCTGGATTTAATCGGTCTGAACTGGAATTGGCTGGATTTAATCCATCTGAACCAGAATCCGCTGGATTTAATCGATCTGAACCGGAATCCGCTGGATTTAATCGATCTGAACCGGAATCCGCTGGATTTAATCGGTCTGAACTAGAATCCGCTGGATTTAATCGGTCTGAACAAGAATCCGCTGGATTTAATCGTTTTGAACTTGAATTGGCTGGATTTAATCGGTCTGAACTGGAATTCACTGGACTTAATCGATCTGAACCGGAATCCGCTGGATTTATGCGGTCTGAACTGGAATCCGCTGGATTTAATCGGTCTGAATTGGAATTGGCTGGATTTAATCGATCTGAACTTGAATTGGCGGGATTTAATTTATCTGAACTTGAATCTGCTGGATTTAATCGATCTGAACTAAAATCCGCTGGATTTAATCGGTCTGAACTGGAATTGGCTGGATTTAATCGATCTGAACCGGAATCCGCTGGATTTAATCGATCTGAACTGGAATTTGCTGGATTTAATCGATCTGAACCGGAATCCGCTGGATTTATGCGGTCTGAACTGGAATCCGCTGGATTTAATCGGTCTGAATTGGAATTGGCTGGATTTAATCGATCCGAACCGGAATCCGCTGGACTTAAACGGTCTGAACTGGAATCCGCTGGATTTAATCGGTCTGAACTGGAAGTGGCTGGATTTAATCGGTCTGAACCGGAATCCGCTGGACTTAATTGGTCTGAACTGGAATCCGCTGGATTTAATTGGTCTGAACTAAAATCCGCTGGATTTAATTGATCTGAACTTGAATCCGCTGGATTTAATCGGTCTGACCCGGAATTGGCTGGATTTAATCGATCTGAACTGGAATTGGCTGGATTTAATCGATCTGAACCGGAATCCGCTGGATTTAATCGGTTTGAATTGGAATTGGCTGGATTTAATCGATCCGAACCGGAATCCGCTGGATTTAATCGATCTGAACCGGAATCCGCTGGATTTAATCGGTCTGAACAAGAATCCGCTGTATTTAATCGTTCTGAACTTGAATTGGCTGGATTTAATCGGTCTGAACTGGAATTCGCTGGATTTAATCGATCTGAACCAGAATCCGCTGGATTTAATCGGTCTGAACAAGAATCCGCTGGATTTAATCGATCTGAACCGGAATCCGCTGGATTTAATCGGTCTGAACTTGAATCCGCTGGATTTAATCGGTCTGACCCGGAATTGGCTGGATTTAATCGATCTGAAATTAAATGGGCTGGATTTAATCGATCTGAAATTGAATTGGTTGGATTTAATCGATCTGAACCGGAATCCGCTGGATTTAATCGGTCTGAATTGGAATTGGCTGGATTTAATCGGTCTGAATTGGAATTGGCTGGATTTAATCGATCTGAACCTGAATTGGCGGGATTTAATTTATCTGAACTTGAATCCGCTGGATTTAATCGATATGAACTAAAATCCGCTGGATTTAATCGGTCTGAACTGGAATTGGCTGGATTTAATCAATCTGAACTGGAATTGGCTGGATTTAATCGATCTGAACCAGAATCCGCTGGATTTAATCGATCTGAACCGGAATCCGCTGGATTTAAACGATCTGAACCGGAATCCGCTGGATTTAATCGGTCTGAACTAGAATCCGCTGGATTTAATCGGTCTGAACTAGAATCCGCTGGATTTAATCGGTCTGAACAAGAATCCGCTGGATTTAATCGGTCTGAACTGGAATTGGCTGGATTTAATCAATCTGAACTGGAATTGGCTGGATTTAATCGATCTGAACCGGAATCCGCTGGATTTAATCGGTCTGAACTGGAATTGGCTGGATTTAATCCATCTGAACCAGAATCCGCTGGATTTAATCGATCTGAACCGGAATCCGCTGGATTTAATCGATCTGAACCGGAATCCGCTGGATTTAATCGGTCTGAACTAGAATCCGCTGGATTTAATCGGTCTGAACAAGAATCCGCTGGATTTAATCGTTTTGAACTTGAATTGGCTGGATTTAATCGGTCTGAACTGGAATTCACTGGACTTAATCGATCTGAACCGGAATCCGCTGGATTTATGCGGTCTGAACTGGAATCCGCTGGATTTAATCGGTCTGAATTGGAATTGGCTGGATTTAATCGATCTGAACTTGAATTGGCGGGATTTAATTTATCTGAACTTGAATCTGCTGGATTTAATCGATCTGAACTAAAATCCGCTGGATTTAATCGGTCTGAACTGGAATTGGCTGGATTTAATCGATCTGAACCGGAATCCGCTGGATTTAATCGATCTGAACTGGAATTGGCTGGATTTAATCGATCTGAACCGGAATCCGCTGGATTTAATCGGTTTGAATTGGAATTGGCTGGATTTAATCGATCCGAACCGGAATCCGCTGGATTTAATCGATCTGAACCGGAATCCGCTGGATTTAATCGATCTGAACCGGAATCCGCTGGATTTAATCGGTCTGAATAAGAATCCGCTGTATTTAATCGTTATGAACTTGAATTGGCTGGATTTAATCGGTCTGAACTTGAATATGCTGGATTTAATCAATCTGAACTGGAATTGGCTGGATTTAATCGATCTGAACCGGAATCCGCTGGACTTAAACGGTCTGAACTGGAATCCGCTGGATTTAATCGGTCTGAACTGGAAGTGGCTGGATTTAATCGGTCTGAACCGGAATCCGCTGGACTTAATTGGTCTGAACTAAAATCCGCTGGATTTAATTGATCTGAACTTGAATCCGCTGGATTTAATCGGTCTGACCCGGAATTGGCTGGATTTAATCGATCTGAACTGGAATTGGCTGGATTTAATCGATCTGAACCGGAATCCGCTGGATTTAATCGGTTTGAATTGGAATTGGCTGGATTTAATCGATCCGAACCGGAATCCGCTGGATTTAATCGGTCTGAACCGGAATCCGCTGGATTTAATCGGTCTGAACAAGAATCCGCTGTATTTAATCGTTCTGAACTTGAATTGGCTGGATTTAATCGGTCTGAACTGGAATTCGCTGGATTTAATCGATCTGAACCAGAATCCGCTGGATTTAATCGGTCTGAACAAGAATCCGCTGGATTTAATCGATCTGAACCGGAATCCGCTGGATTTAATCGGTCTGAACTTGAATCCGCTGGATTTAATCGGTCTGACACGGAATTGGCTGGATTTAATCCATCTGAAATTAAATGGGCTGGATTTAATCGATCTGAAATTGAATTGGTTGGATTTAATCGATCTGAACCGGAATCCGCTGGATTTAATCGGTCTGAATTGGAATTGGCTGGATTTAATCGATCTGAACCTGAATTGGCGGGATTTAATTTATCTGAACTTGAATCCGCTGGATTTAATCGATCTGAACTAAAATCCGCTGGATTTAATCGATCTGAACTAAAATCCGCTGGATTTAATCGGTCTGAACTGGAATTGGCTGGATTTAATCAATCTGAACTGGAATTGGCTGGATTTAATCGATCTGAACCGGAATCCGCTGGATTTAATCGGTCTGAACTAGAATCCGCTGGATTTAATCGGTCTGAACTAGAATCCGCTGGATTTAATCGGTCTGAACAAGAATCCGCTGGATTTAATCGGTCTGAACTGGAATTGGCTGGATTTAATCAATCTGAACTGGAATTGGCTGGATTTAATCGATCTGAACCGGAATCCGCTGGATTTAATCGGTCTGAACTGGAATTGGCTGGATTTAATCCATCTGAACCAGAATCCGCTGGATTTAATCGATCTGAACCGGAATCCGCTGGATTTAATCGGTCTGAACTAGAATCCGCTGGATTTAATCGGTCTGAACAAGAATCCGCTGGATTTAATCGTTTTGAACTTGAATTGGCTGGATTTAATCGGTCTGAACTGGAATTCACTGGACTTAATCGATCTGAACCGGAATCCGCTGGATTTATGCGGTCTGAACTGGAATCCGCTGGATTTAATCGGTCTGAATTGGAATTGGCTGGATTTAATCGATCTGAACTTGAATTGGCGGGATTTAATTTATCTGAACTTGAATCTGCTGGATTTAATCGATCTGAACTAAAATCCACCTGGATTTAATCGGTCTGAACTGGAATTGGCTGGATTTAATCGATCTGAACCGGAATCCGCTGGATTTAATCGATCTGAACTGGAATTGGCTGGATTTAATCGATCTGAACCGGAATCCGCTGGATTTAATCGGTTTGAATTGGAATTGGCTGGATTTAATCGATCCGAACCGGAATCCGCTGGATTTAATCGATCTGAACCGGAATCCGCTGGATTTAATCGATCTGAACCGGAATCCGCTGGATTTAATCGGTCTGAATAAGAATCCGCTGTATTTAATCGTTCTGAACTTGAATTGGCTGGATTTAATCGGTCTGAACTGGAATATGCTGGATTTAATCAATCTGAATTGGAATTGGCTGGATTTAATCGATCTGAACTTGAATTGGCGGGATTTAATTTATCTGAACTTGAATCTGCTGGATTTAATCGATCTGAACTAAAATCCGCTGGATTTAATCGGTCTGAACTGGAATTGGCTGGATTTAATCGATCTGAACCGGAATCCGCTGGATTTAATCGATCTGAACTGGAATTGGCTGGATTTAATCGATCTGAACCGGAATCCGCTGGATTTAATCGGTTTGAATTGGAATTGGCTGGATTTAATCGATCCGAACCGGAATCCGCTGGATTTAATCGATCTGAACCGGAATCCGCTGGATTTAATCGGTCTGAATAAGAATCCGTTGTATTTAATCGTTCTGAACTTGAATTGGCTGGATTTAATCGGTCTGAACTGGAATATGCTGGATTTAATCAATCTGAACTGGAATTGGCTGGATTTAATCGATCTGAACCGGAATCCGCTGGACTTAAACGTTCTGAACTGGAATCCGCTGGATTTAATCGGTCTGAACTGGAAGTGGCTGGATTTAATCGGTCTGAACCGGAATCCGCTGGACGTAATTGGTCTGAACTGGAATCCGCTGGATTTAATTGATCTGAACTTGAATCCGCTGGATTTAATCGGTCTGACCCGGAATTGGCTGGATTTAATCGATCTGAACTTGAATTGGCGGGATTTAATTTATCTGAACTTGAATCCGCTGGATTTAATCGATCTGAACTAAAATCCGCTGGATTTAATCGGTCTGAACTGGAATTGGCTGGATTTAATCGGTCTGAACTGGAATTGGCTGGATTTAATCGATCTGAACCGGAATCCGCTGGATTTAATCGATCTGAACTGGAATTGGCTGGATTTAATCGATCTGAACCGGAATCCGCTGGATTTAATCGGTTTGAATTGGAATTGGCTGGATTTAATCGATCTGAACCGGAATCCGCTGGATTTAATCGATCTGAACCGGAATCCGCTGGATTTAATCGATCTGAACTGGAATTGGCTGGATTTAATCGATCTGAACCGGAATCCATTGGATTTAATCGGTTTGAATTGGAATTGGCTGGATTTAATCGATCTGAACCGGAATCCGCTGGATTTAATCGATCTGAACCGGAATCCGCTGGATTTAATCGGTCTGAACCGGAATCCGCTGGATTTAATCGATCTGAACCGGAATCCGTTGGATTTAATCGGTCTGAACAAGAATCCGCTGGATTTAATCGGTCTGAACTGGAATTCGCTGGATTTAATCGATCTAAACTGGAATTCGCTGGATTTAATCGATCTAAACTTGAATCCGCTGGATTTAATCGGTCTGACCCGGAATTGGCTGGATTTAATCGGTCTGAACTGGAATTCACTGGACTTAATCGATCTGAACCGGAATCCGCTGGATTTATGCGGTCTGAACTGGAATCCGCTGGATTTAATCGGTCTGAATTGGAATTGGCTGGATTTAATCGATCTGAACTTGAATTGGCGGGATTTAATTTATCTGAACTTGAATCCGCTGGATTTAATCGATCTGAACTAAAATCCCCTGGATTTAATCGGTCTGAACTGGAATTGGCTGGATTTAATCGGTCTGAACTGGAATTGGCTGGATTTAATCAATCTGAACCGGAATCCGCTGGATTTAATCGATCTGAACTGGAATTGGCTGGATTTAATCGATCTGAACCGGAATCCGCTGGATTTAATCGATCTGAACTGGAATTGGCTGGATTTAATCGATCTGAACCGGAATCCGCTGGATTTAATCGGTTTGAATTGGAATTGGCTGGATTTAATCGATCTGAACCGGAATCCGCTGGATTTAATCGATCTGAACCAAAAAATCCGCTGGATTTAATCGGTCTGAACTGGAATTGGCTGGATTTAATCGGTCTGAACTGGAATTGGCTGGATTTAATCGGTCTGAACTGGAATTGGCTGGATTTAATCGATCTGAACCGGAATCCGCTGGATTTAATCGATCTGAACAGGAATTGGCTGGATTTAATCGATCTGAACCGGAATCCGCTGGATTTAATCGATCTGAACCGGAATCCGCTGGATTTAATCGATCTGAACAAGAAAACGCTGGATTTAATCGGTCTGAACAAGAATCCGCTGTATTTAATCGTTCTGTACTTGAATTGGCTGGATTTAATCGATCTGAACCGGAATCCGCTGGATTTAATCGATCTGAACCGGAATCCGCTGGATTTAATCGATCTGAACAAGAAAACGCTGGATTTAATCGGTCTGAACAAGAATCCGCTGTATTTAATCATTCTGTACTTGAATTGGCTGGATTTAATCGGTCTGAACCGGAATTCGCTGGATTTAATTGAACTGAACTTGAATCCGCTGGATTTAATCGGTCTGACCCGGAATTGGCTGGATTTAATCGATCTGAAATTAAATGGGCTGGATTTAATCGATCTGAACCGGAATCCGCTGGATTTAATCGATCTGAACTGGAATTGGCTGGATTTAATCGATCTGAACCGGAATCCGCTGGATTTAATCGATCTGAACTGGAATTGGCTGGATTTAATCGATCTGAACCGGAATCCGCTGGACTTAATCGGTTTGAATTGGAATTGGCTGGATTTAATCGATCTGAACCGGAATCCGCTGGATTTAATCGATCTGAACCGGAATCCGCTGGATTTAATCGATCTGAACCGGAATCCGCTGGATTTAATCGATCTGAACAAGAAAACGCTGGATTTAATCGGTCTGAACAAGAATCCGCTGTATTTAATCGTTCTGTACTTGAATTGGCTGGATTTAATCGATCTGAACCGGAATCCGCTGGATTTAATCGATCTGAACCGGAATCCGCTGGATTTAATCGATCTGAACAAGAAAACGCTGGATTTAATCGGTCTGAACAAGAATCCGCTGTATTTAATCATTCTGTACTTGAATTGGCTGGATTTAATCGGTCTGAACCGGAATTCGCTGGATTTAATTGAACTGAACTTGAATCCGCTGGATTTAATCGGTCTGACCCGGAATTGGCTGGATTTAATCGATCTGAAATTAAATGGGCTGGATTTAATCGATCTGAACCGGAATCCGCTGGATTTAATCGATCTGAACTGGAATTGGCTGGATTTAATCGATCTGAACCGGAATCCGCTGGATTTAATCGATCTGAACTGGAATTGGCTGGATTTAATCGATCTGAACCGGAATCCGCTGGACTTAATCGGTTTGAATTGGAATTGGCTGGATTTAATCGATCTGAACCGGAATCCGCTGGATTAAATCGATCTGAACCGGAATCCGCTGGATTTAATCGATCTGAACAAGAATCCGCTGGATTTAATCGGTCTGAACAAGAATCCGCTGTATTTAATCGTTCTGAACTTGAATTGGCTGGATTTAATCGGTCTGAACTGGAATTCGCTGGATTTAATTGAACTGAACTTGAATCCGCTGGATTTAATCGGTCTGACCCGGAATTGGCTGGATTTAATCGATCTGAAATTAAATGGGCTGGATTTAATCGATCTGAAATAGAATTGGTTGGATTTAATCGATCTGAACCGGAATCCGCTGGATTTAATCGGTCTGAATTGGAATTGGCTGGATTTAATCGATCTGAACCTGAATTGGCGGGATTTAATTTATCTGAACTTGAATCCGCTGGATTTAATCGATCTGAACTAAAATCCGCTGGATTTAATCAATCTGAACTGGAATTGGCTGGATTTAATCGATCTGAACCGGAATCCGCTGGATTTAATCGGTCTGAACTAGAATCCGCTGGATTTAATCGGTCTGAACTAGAATCCGCTGGATTTAATCGGTCTGAACAAGAATCCGCTGGATTTAATCGGTCTGAACTGGAATTGGCTGGATTTAATCAATCTGAACTGGAATTGGCTGGATTTAATCGATCTGAACCGGAATCCGCTGGATTTAATCGGTCTGAACTGGAATTGGCTGGATTTAATCCATCTGAACCAGAATCCGCTGGATTTAATCGATCTGAACCGGAATCCGCTGGATTTAATCGATCTGAACCGGAATCCGCTGGATTTAATCGGTCTGAACTAGAATACGCTGGATTTAATCGGTCTGAACAAGAATCCGCTGGATTTAATCGTTTTGAACTTGAATTGGCTGGATTTAATCGGTCTGAACTGGAATTCACTGGACTTAATCGATCTGAACCGGAATCCGCTGGATTTATGCGGTCTGAACTGGAATCCGCTGGATTTAATCGGTCTGAATTGGAATTGGCTGGATTTAATCGATCTGAACTTGAATTGGCGGGATTTAATTTATCTGAACTTGAATCTGCTGGATTTAATCGATCTGAACTAAAATCCGCTGGATTTAATCGGTCTGAACTGGAATTGGCTGGATTTAATCGATCTGAACCGGAATCCGCTGGATTTAATCGATCTGAACTGGAATTGGCTGGATTTAATCGATCTGAACCGGAATCCGCTGGATTTAATCGGTTTGAATTGGAATTGGCTGGATTTAATCGATCCGAACCGGAATCCGCTGGATTTAATCGATCTGAACCGGAATCCGGTGGATTTAATCGATCTGAACCGGAATCCGCTGGATTTAATCGGTCTGAATAAGAATCCGCTGTATTTAATCGTTCTGAACTTGAATTGGCTGGATTTAATCGGTCTGAACTGGAATATGCTGGATTTAATCAATCTGAACTGGAATTGGCTGGATTTAATCGATCTGAACCGGAATCCGCTGGACTTAAACGGTCTGAACTGGAATCCGCTGGATTTAATCGGTCTGAACTGGAAGTGGCTGGATTTAATCGGTCTGAACCGGAATCCGCTGGACGTAATTGGTCTGAACTGGAATCCGCTGGATTTAATTGGTCTGAAATAAAATCCGCTGGATTTAATTGATCTGAACTTGAATCCGCTGGATTTAATCGGTCTGACCCGGAATTGGCTGGATTTAATCGATCTGAACTTGAATTGGCGGGATTTAATTTATCTGAACTTGAATCCGCTGGATTTAATCGATCTGAACTAAAATCCGCTGGATTTAATCGGTCTGAACTGGAATTGGCTGGATTTAATCGGTCTGAACTGGAATTGGCTGGATTTAATCGATCTGAACCGGAATCCGCTGGATTTAATCGATCTGAACTGGAATTGGCTGGATTTAATCGATCTGAACCGGAATCCGCTGGATTTAATTGATCTGAACTTGAATCCGCTGGATTTAATCGGTCTGACCCGGAATTGGCTGGATTTAATCGATCTGAACTTGAATTGGCGGGATTTAATTTATCTGAACTTGAATCCGCTGGATTTAATCGATCTGAACTAAAATCCGCTGGATTTAATCGGTCTGAACTGGAATTGGCTGGATTTAATCGGTCTGAACTGGAATTGGCTGGATTTAATCGATCTGAACCGGAATCCGCTGGATTTAATCGATCTGAACTGGAATTGGCTGGATTTAATCGATCTGAACCGGAATCCGCTGGATTTAATCGGTTTGAATTGGAATTGGCTGGATTTAATCGATCTGAACCGGAATCCGCTGGATTTAATCGATCTGAACCGGAATCCGCTGGATTTAATCGATCTGAACTGGAATTGGCTGGATTTAATCGATCTGAACCGGAATCCGTTGGATTTAATCGGTTTGAATTGGAATTGGCTGGATTTAATCGATCTGAACCGGAATCCGCTGGATTTAATCGATCTGAACCGGAATCCGCTGGATTTAATCGGTCTGAACCGGAATCCGCTGGATTTAATCGATCTGAACCGGAATCCGTTGGATTTAATCGGTCTGAACAAGAATCCGCTGGATTTAATCGGTCTGAACTGGAATTCGCTGGATTTAATCGATCTAAACTGGAATTCGCTGGATTTAATCGATCTAAACTTGAATCCGCTGGATTTAATCGGTCTGACCCGGAATTGGCTGGATTTAATCGGTCTGAACTGGAATTCACTGGACTTAATCGATCTGAACCGGAATCCGCTGGATTTATGCGGTCTGAACTGGAATCCGCTGGATTTAATCGGTCTGAATTGGAATTGGCTGGATTTAATCGCTCTGAACTTGAATTGGCGGGATTTAATTTATCTGAACTTGAATCCGCTGGATTTAATCGATCTGAACTAAAATCCCCTGGATTTAATCGGTCTGAACTGGAATTGGCTGGATTTAATCGGTCTGAACTGGAATTGGCTGGATTTAATCAATCTGAACCGGAATCCGCTGGATTTAATCGATCTGAACTGGAATTGGCTGGATTTAATCGATCTGAACCGGAATCCGCTGGATTTAATCGATCTGAACTGGAATTGGCTGGATTTAATCGATCTGAACCGGAATCCGCTGGATTTAATCGGTTTGAATTGGAATTGGCTGGATTTAATCGATCTGAACCGGAATCCGCTGGATTTAATCGATCTGAACCAAAAAATCCGCTGGATTTAATCGGTCTGAACTGGAATTGGCTGGATTTAATCGGTCTGAACTGGAATTGGCTGGATTTAATCGGTCTGAACTGGAATTGGCTGGATTTAATCGATCTGAACCGGAATCCGCTGGATTTAATCGATCTGAACAGGAATTGGCTGGATTTAATCGATCTGAACCGGAATCCGCTGGATTTAATCGATCTGAACCGGAATCCGCTGGATTTAATCGATCTGAACAAGAAAACGCTGGATTTAATCGGTCTGAACAAGAATCCGCTGTATTTAATCGTTCTGTACTTGAATTGGCTGGATTTAATCGATCTGAACCGGAATCCGTTGGATTTAATCGGTCTGAACAAGAATCCGCTGGATTTAATCGGTCTGAACTGGAATTCGCTGGATTTAATCGATCTAAACTGGAATTCGCTGGATTTAATCGATCTAAACTTGAATCCGCTGGATTTAATCGGTCTGACCCGGAATTGGCTGGATTTAATCGGTCTGAACTGGAATTCACTGGACTTAATCGATCTGAACCGGAATCCGCTGGATTTATGCGGTCTGAACTGGAATCCGCTGGATTTAATCGGTCTGAATTGGAATTGGCTGGATTTAATCGCTCTGAACTTGAATTGGCGGGATTTAATTTATCTGAACTTGAATCCGCTGGATTTAATCGATCTGAACTAAAATCCCCTGGATTTAATCGGTCTGAACTGGAATTGGCTGGATTTAATCGGTCTGAACTGGAATTGGCTGGATTTAATCAATCTGAACCGGAATCCGCTGGATTTAATCGATCTGAACTGGAATTGGCTGGATTTAATCGATCTGAACCGGAATCCGCTGGATTTAATCGATCTGAACTGGAATTGGCTGGATTTAATCGATCTGAACCGGAATCCGCTGGATTTAATCGGTTTGAATTGGAATTGGCTGGATTTAATCGATCTGAACCGGAATCCGCTGGATTTAATCGATCTGAACCAAAAAATCCGCTGGATTTAATCGGTCTGAACTGGAATTGGCTGGATTTAATCGGTCTGAACTGGAATTGGCTGGATTTAATCGGTCTGAACTGGAATTGGCTGGATTTAATCGATCTGAACCGGAATCCGCTGGATTTAATCGATCTGAACAGGAATTGGCTGGATTTAATCGATCTGAACCGGAATCCGCTGGATTTAATCGATCTGAACCGGAATCCGCTGGATTTAATCGATCTGAACAAGAAAACGCTGGATTTAATCGGTCTGAACAAGAATCCGCTGTATTTAATCGTTCTGTACTTGAATTGGCTGGATTTAATCGGTCTGAACTGGAATTCGCTGGATTTAATTGAACTGAACTTGAATCCGCTGGATTTAATCGGTCTGACCCGGAATTGGCTGGATTTAATCGATCTGAACCGGAATCCGCTGGATTTAATCGATCTGAACCGGAATCCGCTGGATTTAATCGATCTGAACAAGAAAACGCTGGATTTAATCGGTCTGAACAAGAATCCGCTGTATTTAATCATTCTGTACTTGAATTGGCTGGATTTAATCGGTCTGAACCGGAATTCGCTGGATTTAATTGAACTGAACTTGAATCCGCTGGATTTAATCGGTCTGACCCGGAATTGGCTGGATTTAATCGATCTGAAATTAAATGGGCTGGATTTAATCGATCTGAACCGGAATCCGCTGGATTTAATCGATCTGAACTGGAATTGGCTGGATTTAATCGATCTGAACCGGAATCCGCTGGATTTAATCGATCTGAACTGGAATTGGCTGGATTTAATCGATCTGAACCGGAATCCGCTGGACTTAATCGGTTTGAATTGGAATTGGCTGGATTTAATCGATCTGAACCGGAATCCGCTGGATTAAATCGATCTGAACCGGAATCCGCTGGATTTAATCGATCTGAACAAGAATCCGCTGGATTTAATCGGTCTGAACAAGAATCCGCTGTATTTAATCGTTCTGAACTTGAATTGGCTGGATTTAATCGGTCTGAACTGGAATTCGCTGGATTTAATTGAACTGAACTTGAATCCGCTGGATTTAATCGGTCTGACCCGGAATTGGCTGGATTTAATCGATCTGAAATTAAATGGGCTGGATTTAATCGATCTGAAATTGAATTGGTTGGATTTAATCGATCTGAACCGGAATCCGCTGGATTTAATCGGTCTGAATTGGAATTGGCTGGATTTAATCGATCTGAACCTGAATTGGCGGGATTTAATTTATCTGAACTTGAATCCGCTGGATTTAATCGATCTGAACTAAAATCCGCTGGATTTAATCAATCTGAACTGGAATTGGCTGGATTTAATCGATCTGAACCGGAATCCGCTGGATTTAATCGGTCTGAACTAGAATCCGCTGGATTTAATCGGTCTGAACTAGAATCCGCTGGATTTAATCGGTCTGAACAAGAATCCGCTGGATTTAATCGGTCTGAACTGGAATTGGCTGGATTTAATCAATCTGAACTGGAATTGGCTGGATTTAATCGATCTGAACCGGAATCCGCTGGATTTAATCGGTCTGAACTGGAATTGGCTGGATTTAATCCATCTGAACCAGAATCCGCTGGATTTAATCGATCTGAACCGGAATCCGCTGGAATTAATCGATCTGAACCGGAATCCGCTGGATTTAATCGGTCTGAACTAGAATACGCTGGATTTAATCGGTCTGAACAAGAATCCGCTGGATTTAATCGTTTTGAACTTGAATTGGCTGGATTTAATCGGTCTGAACTGGAATTCACTGGACTTAATCGATCTGAACCGGAATCCGCTGGATTTATGCGGTCTGAACTGGAATCCGCTGGATTTAATCGGTCTGAATTGGAATTGGCTGGATTTAATCGATCTGAACTTGAATTGGCGGGATTTAATTTATCTGAACTTGAATCTGCTGGATTTAATCGATCTGAACTAAAATCCGCTGGATTTAATCGGTCTGAACTGGAATTGGCTGGATTTAATCGATCTGAACCGGAATCCGCTGGATTTAATCGATCTGAACTGGAATTGGCTGGATTTAATCGATCTGAACCGGAATCCGCTGGATTTAATCGGTTTGAATTGGAATTGGCTGGATTTAATCGATCCGAACCGGAATCCGCTGGATTTAATCGATCTGAACCGGAATCCGGTGGATTTAATCGATCTGAACCGGAATCCGCTGGATTTAATCGGTCTGAATAAGAATCCGCTGTATTTAATCGTTCTGAACTTGAATTGGCTGGATTTAATCGGTCTGAACTGGAATATGCTGGATTTAATCAATCTGAACTGGAATTGGCTGGATTTAATCGATCTGAACCGGAATCCGCTGGACTTAAACGGTCTGAACTGGAATCCGCTGGATTTAATCGGTCTGAACTGGAAGTGGCTGGATTTAATCGGTCTGAACCGGAATCCGCTGGACGTAATTGGTCTGAACTGGAATCCGCTGGATTTAATTGGTCTGAAATAAAATCCGCTGGATTTAATTGATCTGAACTTGAATCCGCTGGATTTAATCGGTCTGACCCGGAATTGGCTGGATTTAATCGATCTGAACTTGAATTGGCGGGATTTAATTTATCTGAACTTGAATCCGCTGGATTTAATCGATCTGAACTAAAATCCGCTGGATTTAATCGGTCTGAACTGGAATTGGCTGGATTTAATCGGTCTGAACTGGAATTGGCTGGATTTAATCGATCTGAACCGGAATCCGCTGGATTTAATCGATCTGAACTGGAATTGGCTGGATTTAATCGATCTGAACCGGAATCCGCTGGATTTAATCGATCTGAACTGGAATTGGCTGGATTTAATCGATCTGAACCGGAATCCGCTGGATTTAATCGGTTTGAATTGGAATTGGCTGGATTTAATCGATCTGAACCGGAATCCGCTGGATTTAATCGATCTGAACCGGAATCCGCTGGATTTAATCGATCTGAACTGGAATTGGCTGGATTTAATCGATCTGAACCGGAATCCGTTGGATTTAATCGGTTTGAATTGGAATTGGCTGGATTTAATCGATCTGAACCGGAATCCGCTGGATTTAATCGATCTGAACCAGAATCCGCTGGATTTAATCGGTCTGAACTGGAATCCGCTGGATTTAATCGATCTGAACCGGAATCCGCTGGATTTAATCGGTCTGAACTGGAATTGGCTGGATTTAATCCATCTGAACCAGAATCCGCTGGATTTAATCGATCTGAACCGGAATCCGCTGGATTTAATCGATCTGAACCGGAATCCGCTGGATTTAATCGGTCTGAACTAGAATACGCTGGATTTAATCGGTCTGAACAAGAATCCGCTGGATTTAATCGTTTTGAACTTGAATTGGCTGGATTTAATCGGTCTGAACTGGAATTCACTGGACTTAATCGATCTGAACCGGAATCCGCTGGATTTATGCGGTCTGAACTGGAATCCGCTGGATTTAATCGGTCTGAATTGGAATTGGCTGGATTTAATCGATCTGAACTTGAATTGGCGGGATTTAATTTATCTGAACTTGAATCTGCTGGATTTAATCGATCTGAACTAAAATCCGCTGGATTTAATCGGTCTGAACTGGAATTGGCTGGATTTAATCGATCTGAACCGGAATCCGCTGGATTTAATCGATCTGAACTGGAATTGGCTGGATTTAATCGATCTGAACCGGAATCCGCTGGATTTAATCGGTTTGAATTGGAATTGGCTGGATTTAATCGATCCGAACCGGAATCCGCTGGATTTAATCGATCTGAACCGGAATCCGCTGGATTTAATCGATCTGAACCGGAATCCGCTGGATTTAATCGGTCTGAATAAGAATCCGCTGTATTTAATCGTTCTGAACTTGAATTGGCTGGATTTAATCGGTCTGAACTGGAATATGCTGGATTTAATCAATCTGAACTGGAATTGGCTGGATTTAATCGATCTGAACCGGAATCCGCTGGACTTAAACGGTCTGAACTGGAATCCGCTGGATTTAATCGGTCTGAACTGGAAGTGGCTGGATTTAATCGGTCTGAACCGGAATCCGCTGGACGTAATTGGTCTGAACTGGAATCCGCTGGATTTAATTGGTCTGAACTAAAATCCGCTGGATTTAATTGATCTGAACTTGAATCCGCTGGATTTAATCGGTCTGACCCGGAATTGGCTGGATTTAATCGATCTGAACTTGAATTGGCGGGATTTAATTTATCTGAACTTGAATCCGCTGGATTTAATCGATCTGAACTAAAATCCGCTGGATTTAATCGGTCTGAACTGGAATTGGCTGGATTTAATCGGTCTGAACTGGAATCGGCTGGATTTAATCGATCTGAACCGGAATCCGCTGGATTTAATCGATCTGAACTGGAATTGGCTGGATTTAATCGATCTGAACCGGAATCCGCTGGATTTAATCGATCTGAACTGGAATTGGCTGGATTTAATCGATCTGAACCGGAATCCGCTGGATTTAATCGGTTTGAATTGGAATTGGCTGGATTTAATCGATCTGAACCGGAATCCGCTGGATTTAATCGATCTGAACCGGAATCCGCTGGATTTAATCGATCTGAACTGGAATTGGCTGGATTTAATCGATCTGAACCGGAATCCGTTGGATTTAATCGGTTTGAATTGGAATTGGCTGGATTTAATCGATCTGAACCGGAATCCGCTGGATTTAATCGATCTGAACCGGAATCCGCTGGATTTAATCGGTCTGAACCGGAATCCGCTGGATTTAATCGATCTGAACCGGAATCCGTTGGATTTAATCGGTCTGAACAAGAATCCGCTGGATTTAATCGGTCTGAACTGGAATTCGCTGGATTTAATCGATCTAAACTGGAATTCGCTGGATTTAATCGATCTAAACTTGAATCCGCTGGATTTAATCGGTCTGACCCGGAATTGGCTGGATTTAATCGGTCTGAACTGGAATTCACTGGACTTAATCGATCTGAACCGGAATCCGCTGGATTTATGCGGTCTGAACTGGAATCCGCTGGATTTAATCGGTCTGAATTGGAATTGGCTGGATTTAATCGATCTGAACTTGAATTGGCGGGATTTAATTTATCTGAACTTGAATCCGCTGGATTTAATCGATCTGAACTAAAATCCCCTGGATTTAATCGGTCTGAACTGGAATTGGCTGGATTTAATCAATCTGAACCGGAATCCGCTGGATTTAATCGATCTGAACTGGAATTGGCTGGATTTAATCGATCTGAACCGGAATCCGCTGGATTTAATCGATCTGAACTGGAATTGGCTGGATTTAATCGATCTGAACCGGAATCCGCTGGATTTAATCGGTTTGAATTGGAATTGGCTGGATTTAATCGATCTGAACCGGAATCCGCTGGATTTAATCGATCTGAACTAAAATCCGCTGGATTTAATCGGTCTGAACTGGAATTGGCTGGATTTAATCGGTCTGAACTGGAATTGGCTGGATTTAATCGATCTGAACCGGAATCCGCTGGATTTAATCGATCTGAACTGGAATTGGCTGGATTTAATCGATCTGAACCGGAATCCGCTGGATTTAATCGGTTTGAATTGGAATTGGCTGGATTTAATCGATCTGAACCGGAATCCGCTGGATTTAATCGATCTGAACTAAAATCCGCTGGATTTAATCGGTCTGAACTGGAATTGGCTGGATTTAATCGGTCTGAACTGGAATTGGCTGGATTTAATCGATCTGAACCGGAATCCGCTGGATTTAATCGATCTGAACTGGAATTGGCTGGATTTAATCGATCTGAACCGGAATCCGCTGGATTTAATCGATCTGAACTGGAATTGGCTGGATTTAATCGATCTGAACCGGAATCCGCTGGATTTAATCGGTTTGAATTGGAATTGGCTGGATTTAATCGATCTGAACCGGAATCCGCTGGATTTAATCGATCTGAACCGGAATCCGCTGGATTTAATCGATCTGAACAAGAAAACGCTGGATTTAATCGGTCTGAACAAGAATCCGCTGTATTTAATCGTTCTGTACTTGAATTGGCTGGATTTAATCGGTCTGAACCGGAATCCGCTGGACTTAATCGGTTTGAATTGGAATTGGCTGGATTTAATCGATCTGAACCGGAATCCGCTGGATTAAATCGATCTGAACCGGAATCCGCTGGATTTAATCGATCTGAACAAGAATCCGCTGGATTTAATCGGTCTGAACAAGAATCCGCTGGATTTAATCGTTCTGAACTTGAATTGGCTGGATTTAATCGGTCTGAACTGGAATTCGCTGGATTTAATTGAACTGAACTTGAATCCGCTGGATTTAATCGGTCTGACCCGGCATTGGCTGGATTTAATCGATCTGAAATTAAATGGGCTGGATTTAATCGATCTGAAATTGAATTGGTTGGATTTAATCGATCTGAACCGGAATCCGCTGGATTTAATCGGTCTGAATTGGAATTTGCTGGATTTAATCGGTCTGAATTGGAATTGGCTGGATTTAATCGATCTGAACCTGAATTGGCGGGATTTAAATTATCTGAACTTGAATCCGCTGGATTTAATCGATCTAAACTTGAATCCGCTGGATTTAATCGGTCTGACCCGGAATTGGCTGGATTTAATCGATCTGAACAAGAATCCGCTGGATTTAATCGGTCTGACCCGGAATTGGCTGGATTTAATCGGTCTGAACTGGAATTCACTGGACTTAATCGATCTGAACCGGAATCCGCTGGATTTATGCGGTCTGAACCGGAATCCGCTGGATTTAATCGATCTGAACTGGAATTGGCTGGATTTAATCGATCTGAACCGGAATCCGCTGGATTTAATCGGTTTGAATTGGAATTGGCTGGATTTAATCGATCTGAACCGGAATCCGCTGGATTTAATCGATCTGAACCGGAATCCGCTGGATTTAATCGATCTGAACAAGAAAACGCTGGATTTAATCGGTCTGAAAAAGAATTCGCTGGATTTAATCGTTCTGAACTTGAATTGGCTGGATTTAATCGGTCTGAAATTAAATGGGCTGGATTTAATCGATCTGAAATTGAATTGGCTGGATTTAATCGATCTGAACCTAAATTGGCGGGATTTAATTTATCTGAACTTGAATCCGCTGGATTTAATCGATCTGAACTAAAATCCGCTGGATTTAATCGGTCTGAACTGGAATTGGCTGGATTTAATCGGTCTGAACTGGAATTGGCTGGATTTAATCGGTCTGAACTGGAATTGGCTGGATTTAATCGATCTGAACCGGAATCCGCTGGATTTAATCGATCTGAACTGGAATTGGCTGGATTTAATCGATCTGAACTGGAATTGGCTGGATTTAATCGATCTGAACCGGAATCCGCTGGATTTAATCGGTTTGAATTGGAATTGGCTGGATTTAATCGATCTGAACCGGAATCCGCTGGATTTAATCGATCTGAACTAAAATCCGCTGGATTTAATTGGTCTGAACTGGAATTGGCTGGATTTAATCGGTCTGAACTGGAATTGGCTGGATTTAATCGGTCTGAACCGGAATCCGCTGGATTTAATCGATCTGAACTGGAATTGGCTGGATTTAATCGATCTGAACCGGAATCCGCTGGATTTAATCGATCTGAACTAAAATCCGCTGGATTTAATCGGTCTGAACTGGAATTGGCTGGATTTAATCGGTCTGAACTGGAATTGGCTGGATTTAATCGATCTGAACCGGAATCCGCTGGATTTAATCGATCTGAACTGGAATTGGCTGGATTTAATCGATCTGAACCGGAATCTGCTGGATTTAATCGATCTGAACTGGAATTGGCTGGATTTAATCGATCTGAACCGGAATCCGCTGGATTTAATCGGTTTGAATTGGAATCGGCTGGATTTAATCGATCTGAACCGGAATCCGCTGGATTTAATCGATCTGAACTAAAATCCGCTGGATTTAATCGGTCTGAACTGGAATTGGCTGGATTTAATCGGTCTGAACTGGAATTGGCTGGATTTAATCGATCTGAACCGGAATCCGCTGGATTTAATCGATCTGAACTGGAATTGGCTGGATTTAATCGATCTGAACCGGAATCTGCTGGATTTAATCGATCTGAACTGGAATTGGCTGGATTTAATCGATCTGAACCGGAATCCGCTGGATTTAATCGGTTTGAATTGGAATCGGCTGGATTTAATCGATCTGAACCGGAATCCGCTGGATTTAATCGATCTGAACCGGAATCCGCTGGATTTAATCGATCTGAACAAGAAAACGCTGGATTTAATCGGTCTGAACAAGAATCCGCTGTATTTAATCGTTCTGTACTTGAATTGGCTGGATTTAATCGGTCTGAATTGGAATTGGCTGGATTTAATCGATCTGAACTTGAATTGGCGGGATTTAATTTATCTGAACTTGAATCCGCTGGATTTAATCGATCTGAACTAAAATCCCCTGGATTTAATCGGTCTGAACTGGAATTGGCTGGATTTAATCGGTCTGAACTGGAATTGGCTGGATTTAATCAATCTGAACCGGAATCCGCTGGATTTAATCGATCTGAACTGGAATTGGCTGGATTTAATCGATCTGAACCGGAATCCGCTGGATTTAATCGATCTGAACTGGAATTGGCTGGATTTAATCGATCTGAACCGGAATCCGCTGGATTTAATCGGTTTGAATTGGAATTGGCTGGATTTAATCGATCTGAACCGGAATCCGCTGGATTTAATCGATCTGAACTAAAATCCGCTGGATTTAATCGGTCTGAACTGGAATTGGCTGGATTTAATCGGTCTGAACTGGAATTGGCTGGATTTAATCGATCTGAACCGGAATCCGCTGGATTTAATCGATCTGAACTGGAATTGGCTGGATTTAATCGATCTGAACCGGAATCCGCTGGATTTAATCGGTTTGAATTGGAATTGGCTGGATTTAATCGATCTGAACCGGAATCCGCTGGATTTAATCGATCTGAACTAAAATCCGCTGGATTTAATCGGTCTGAACTGGAATTGGCTGGATTTAATCGGTCTGAACTGGAATTGGCTGGATTTAATCGATCTGAACCGGAATCCGCTGGATTTAATCGATCTGAACTGGAATTGGCTGGATTTAATCGATCTGAACCGGAATCCGCTGGATTTAATCGATCTGAACTGGAATTGGCTGGATTTAATCGATCTGAACCGGAATCCGCTGGATTTAATCGGTTTGAATTGGAATTGGCTGGATTTAATCGATCTGAACCGGAATCCGCTGGATTTAATCGATCTGAACCGGAATCCGCTGGATTTAATCGATCTGAACAAGAAAACGCTGGATTTAATCGGTCTGAACAAGAATCCGCTGTATTTAATCGTTCTGTACTTGAATTGGCTGGATTTAATCGGTCTGAACCGGAATCCGCTGGACTTAATCGGTTTGAATTGGAATTGGCTGGATTTAATCGATCTGAACCGGAATCCGCTGGATTAAATCGATCTGAACCGGAATCCGCTGGATTTAATCGATCTGAACAAGAATCCGCTGGATTTAATCGGTCTGAACAAGAATCCGCTGGATTTAATCGTTCTGAACTTGAATTGGCTGGATTTAATCGGTCTGAACTGGAATTCGCTGGATTTAATTGAACTGAACTTGAATCCGCTGGATTTAATCGGTCTGACCCGGCATTGGCTGGATTTAATCGATCTGAAATTAAATGGGCTGGATTTAATCGATCTGAAATTGAATTGGTTGGATTTAATCGATCTGAACCGGAATCCGCTGGATTTAATCGGTCTGAATTGGAATTTGCTGGATTTAATCGGTCTGAATTGGAATTGGCTGGATTTAATCGATCTGAACCTGAATTGGCGGGATTTAAATTATCTGAACTTGAATCCGCTGGATTTAATCGATCTAAACTTGAATCCGCTGGATTTAATCGGTCTGACCCGGAATTGGCTGGATTTAATCGATCTGAACAAGAATCCGCTGGATTTAATCGGTCTGACCCGGAATTGGCTGGATTTAATCGGTCTGAACTGGAATTCACTGGACTTAATCGATCTGAACCGGAATCCGCTGGATTTATGCGGTCTGAACCGGAATCCGCTGGATTTAATCGATCTGAACTGGAATTGGCTGGATTTAATCGATCTGAACCGGAATCCGCTGGATTTAATCGGTTTGAATTGGAATTGGCTGGATTTAATCGATCTGAACCGGAATCCGCTGGATTTAATCGATCTGAACCGGAATCCGCTGGATTTAATCGATCTGAACAAGAAAACGCTGGATTTAATCGGTCTGAAAAAGAATTCGCTGGATTTAATCGTTCTGAACTTGAATTGGCTGGATTTAATCGGTCTGAAATTAAATGGGCTGGATTTAATCGATCTGAAATTGAATTGGCTGGATTTAATCGATCTGAACCTAAATTGGCTGGATTTAATTTATCTGAACTTGAATCCGCTGGATTTAATCGATCTGAACTAAAATCCGCTGGATTTAATCGGTCTGAACTGGAATTGGCTGGATTTAATCGGTCTGAACTGGAATTGGCTGGATTTAATCGGTCTGAACTGGAATTGGCTGGATTTAATCGATCTGAACCGGAATCCGCTGGATTTAATCGATCTGAACTGGAATTGGCTGGATTTAATCGATCTGAACCGGAATCCGCTGGATTTAATCGATCTGAACTGGAATTGGCTGGATTTAATCGATCTGAACCGGAATCCGCTGGATTTAATCGGTTTGAATTGGAATTGGCTGGATTTAATCGATCTGAACCGGAATCCGCTGGATTTAATCGATCTGAACCGGAATCCGCTGGATTTAATCGATCTGAACAAGAAAACGCTGGATTTAATCGGTCTGAACAAGAATCCGCTGTATTTAATCGTTCTGTACTTGAATTGGCTGGATTTAATCGGTCTGAACCGGAATCCGCTGGACTTAATCGGTTTGAATTGGAATTGGCTGGATTTAATCGATCTGAACCGGAATCCGCTGGATTAAATTGATCTGAACCGGAATCCGCTGGATTTAATCGATCTGAACAAGAATCCGCTGGATTTAATCGGTCTGAACAAGAATCCGCTGGATTTAATCGTTCTGAACTTGAATTGGCTGGATTTAATCGGTCTGAACTGGAATTCGCTGGATTTAATTGAACTGAACTTGAATCCGCTGGATTTAATCGGTCTGACCCGGCATTGGCTGGATTTAATCGATCTGAAATTAAATGGGCTGGATTTAATCGATCTGAAATTGAATTGGTTGGATTTAATCGATCTGAACCGGAATCCGCTGGATTTAATCGGTCTGAATTGGAATTTGCTGGATTTAATCGGTCTGAATTGGAATTGGCTGGATTTAATCGATCTGAACCTGAATTGGCGGGATTTAAATTATCTGAACTTGAATCCGCTGGATTTAATCGATCTAAACTTGAATCCGCTGGATTTAATCGGTCTGACCCGGAATTGGCTGGATTTAATCGATCTGAACAAGAATCCGCTGGATTTAATCGGTCTGACCCGGAATTGGCTGGATTTAATCGGTCTGAACTGGAATTCACTGGACTTAATCGATCTGAACCGGAATCCGCTGGATTTATGCGGTCTGAACCGGAATCCGCTGGATTTAATCGATCTGAACTGGAATTGGCTGGATTTAATCGATCTGAACCGGAATCCGCTGGATTTAATCGGTTTGAATTGGAATTGGCTGGATTTAATCGATCTGAACCGGAATCCGCTGGATTTAATCGATCTGAACCGGAATCCGCTGGATTTAATCGATCTGAACAAGAAAACGCTGGATTTAATCGGTCTGAAAAAGAATTGGCTGGATTTAATCGGTCTGAAATTAAATGGGCTGGATTTAATCGATCTGAAATTGAATTGGCTGGATTTAATCGATCTGAACCTAAATTGGCGGGATTTAATTTATCTGAACTTGAATCCGCTGGATTTAATCGATCTGAACTAAAATCCGCTGGATTTAATCGGTCTGAACTGGAATTGGCTGGATTTAATCGGTCTGAACTGGAATTGGCTGGATTTAATCGGTCTGAACTGGAATTGGCTGGATTTAATCGATCTGAACCGGAATCCGCTGGATTTAATCGATCTGAACTGGAATTGGCTGGATTTAATCGATCTGAACTGGAATTGGCTGGATTTAATCGATCTGAACCGGAATCCGCTGGATTTAATCGGTTTGAATTGGAATTGGCTGGATTTAATCGATCTGAACCGGAATCCGCTGGATTTAATCGATCTGAACTAAAATCCGCTGGATTTAATTGGTCTGAACTGGAATTGGCTGGATTTAATCGGTCTGAACTGGAATTGGCTGGATTTAATCGGTCTGAACCGGAATCCGCTGGATTTAATCGATCTGAACTGGAATTGGCTGGATTTAATCGATCTGAACCGGAATCCGCTGGATTTAATCGGTTTGAATTGGAATTGGCTGGATTTAATCGATCTGAACCGGAATCCGCTGGATTTAATCGATCTGAACTAAAATCCGCTGGATTTAATCGGTCTGAACTGGAATTGGCTGGATTTAATCGGTCTGAACTGGAATTGGCTGGATTTAATCGATCTGAACCGGAATCCGCTGGATTTAATCGATCTGAACTGGAATTGGCTGGATTTAATCGATCTGAACCGGAATCTGCTGGATTTAATCGATCTGAACTGGAATTGGCTGGATTTAATCGATCTGAACCGGAATCCGCTGGATTTAATCGGTTTGAATTGGAATCGGCTGGATTTAATCGATCTGAACCGGAATCCGCTGGATTTAATCGATCTGAACCGGAATCCGCTGGATTTAATCGATCTGAACAAGAAAACGCTGGATTTAATCGGTCTGAACAAGAATCCGCTGTATTTAATCGTTCTGTACTTGAATTGGCTGGATTTAATCGGTCTGAACTGGAATTGGCTGGATTTAATCGAACTGAACTTGAATCCGCTGGATTTAATCGGTCTGACCCGGAATTGGCTGGATTTAATCGATCTGAACCGGAATCCGCTGGATTTAATCGATCTGAACCAGAATCCGCTGGATTTAATCGATCTGAACAAGAAAACGCTGGATTTAATCGGTCTGAACAAGAATCCGCTGTATTTAATCGTTCTGTACTTGAATTGGCTGGATTTAATCGGTCTGAACTGGAATTCGCTGGATTTAATTGAACTGAACTTGAATCCGCTGGATTTAATCGGTCTGACCCGGAATTGGCTGGATTTAATCGATCTGAAATTAAATGGGCTGGATTTAATCGATCTGAACCGGAATCCGCTGGATTTAATCGATCTGAACCGGAATTGGCTGGATTTAATCGATCTGAACCGGAATCCGCTGGATTTAATCGATCTGAACTGGAATTGGCTGGATTTAATCGATCTGAACCGGAATCCGCTGGACTTAATCGGTTTGAATTGGAATTGGCTGGATTTTATCGATCTGAACCGGAATCCGCTGGATTTAATCGATCTGAACCGGAATCCGCTGGATTTAATCGGTCTGAACTGGAATTGGCTGGATTTAATCCATCTGAACCAGAATCCGCTGGATTTAATCGATCTGAACCGGAATCCGCTGGATTTAATCGATCTGAACCGGAATCCGCTGGATTTAATCGGTCTGAACTAGAATACGCTGGATTTAATCGGTCTGAACAAGAATCCGCTGGATTTAATCGTTTTGAACTTGAATTGGCTGGATTTAATCGGTCTGAACTGGAATTCACTGGACTTAATCGATCTGAACCGGAATCCGCTGGATTTATGCGGTCTGAACTGGAATCCGCTGGATTTAATCGGTCTGAATTGGAATTGGCTGGATTTAATCGATCTGAACTTGAATTGGCGGGATTTAATTTATCTGAACTTGAATCTGCTGGATTTAATCGATCTGAACTAAAATCCGCTGGATTTAATCGGTCTGAACTGGAATTGGCTGGATTTAATCGGTCTGAACTGGAATTGGCTGGATTTAATCGGTCTGAACCGGAATCCGCTGGATTTAATCGATCTGAACTGGAATTGGCTGGATTTAATCGATCTGAACCGGAATCCGCTGGATTTAATCGGTTTGAATTGGAATTGGCTGGATTTAATCGATCTGAACCGGAATCCGCTGGATTTAATCGATCTGAACTAAAATCCGCTGGATTTAATCGGTCTGAACTGGAATTGGCTGGATTTAATCGGTCTGAACTGGAATTGGCTGGATTTAATCGATCTGAACCGGAATCCGCTGGATTTAATCGATCTGAACTGGAATTGGCTGGATTTAATCGATCTGAACCGGAATCTGCTGGATTTAATCGATCTGAACTGGAATTGGCTGGATTTAATCGATCTGAACCGGAATCCGCTGGATTTAATCGGTTTGAATTGGAATCGGCTGGATTTAATCGATCTGAACCGGAATCCGCTGGATTTAATCGATCTGAACCGGAATCCGCTGGATTTAATCGATCTGAACAAGAAAACGCTGGATTTAATCGGTCTGAACAAGAATCCGCTGTATTTAATCGTTCTGTACTTGAATTGGCTGGATTTAATCGGTCTGAACTGGAATTGGCTGGATTTAATCGAACTGAACTTTAATCCGCTGGATTTAATCGGTCTGACCCGGAATTGGCTGGATTTAATCGTTCTGAACCGGAATCCGCTGGATTTAATCGATCTGAACCAGAATCCGCTGGATTTAATCGATCTGAACAAGAAAACGCTGGATTTAATCGGTCTGAACAAGAATCCGCTGTATTTAATCGTTCTGTACTTGAATTGGCTGGATTTAATCGGTCTGAACTGGAATTCGCTGGATTTAATTGAACTGAACTTGAATCCGCTGGATTTAATCGGTCTGACCCGGAATTGGCTGGATTTAATCGATCTGAAATTAAATGGGCTGGATTTAATCGATCTGAACCGGAATCCGCTGGATTTAATCGATCTGAACCGGAATTGGCTGGATTTAATCGATCTGAACCGGAATCCGCTGGATTTAATCGATCTGAACTGGAATTGGCTGGATTTAATCGATCTGAACCGGAATCCGCTGGACTTAATCGGTTTGAATTGGAATTGGCTGGATTTTATCGATCTGAACCGGAATCCGCTGGATTTAATCGATCTGAACCGGAATCCGCTGGATTTAATCGGTCTGAACTGGAATTGGCTGGATTTAATCCATCTGAACCAGAATCCGCTGGATTTAATCGATCTGAACCGGAATCCGCTGGATTTAATCGATCTGAACCGGAATCCGCTGGATTTAATCGGTCTGAACTAGAATACGCTGGATTTAATCGGTCTGAACAAGAATCCGCTGGATTTAATCGTTTTGAACTTGAATTGGCTGGATTTAATCGGTCTGAACTGGAATTCACTGGACTTAATCGATCTGAACCGGAATCCGCTGGATTTATGCGGTCTGAACTGGAATCCGCTGGATTTAATCGGTCTGAATTGGAATTGGCTGGATTTAATCGATCTGAACTTGAATTGGCGGGATTTAATTTATCTGAACTTGAATCTGCTGGATTTAATCGATCTGAACTAAAATCCGCTGGATTTAATCGGTCTGAACTGGAATTGGCTGGATTTAATCGATCTGAACCGGAATCCGCTGGATTTAATCGATCTGAACTGGAATTGGCTGGATTTAATCGATCTGAACCGGAATCCGCTGGATTTAATCGATCTGAACCAGAATCCGCTGGATTTAATCGGTCTGAACCGGAATCCGCTGGATTTAATCGATCTGAACCGGAATCCGCTGGATTTAATCGGTCTGAACTGGAATTGGCTGGATTTAATCCATCTGAACCAGAATCCGCTGGATTTAATCGATCTGAACCGGAATCCGCTGGATTTAATCGATCTGAACCGGAATCCGCTGGATTTAATCGGTCTGAACTAGAATACGCTGGATTTAATCGGTCTGAACAAGAATCCGCTGGATTTAATCGTTTTGAACTTGAATTGGCTGGATTTAATCGGTCTGAACTGGAATTCACTGGACTTAATCGATCTGAACCGGAATCCGCTGGATTTATGCGGTCTGAACTGGAATCCGCTGGATTTAATCGGTCTGAATTGGAATTGGCTGGATTTAATCGATCTGAACTTGAATTGGCGGGATTTAATTTATCTGAACTTGAATCTGCTGGATTTAATCGATCTGAACTAAAATCCGCTGGATTTAATCGGTCTGAACTGGAATTGGCTGGATTTAATCGATCTGAACCGGAATCCGCTGGATTTAATCGATCTGAACTGGAATTGGCTGGATTTAATCGATCTGAACCGGAATCCGCTGGATTTAATCGGTTTGAATTGGAATTGGCTGGATTTAATCGATCCGAACCGGAATCCGCTGGATTTAATCGATCTGAACCGGAATCCGCTGGATTTAATCGATCTGAACCGGAATCCGCTGGATTTAATCGGTCTGAATAAGAATCCGCTGTATTTAATCGTTCTGAACTTGAATTGGCTGGATTTAATCGGTCTGAACTGGAATATGCTGGATTTAATCAATCTGAACTGGAATTGGCTGGATTTAATCGATCTGAACCGGAATCCGCTGGACTTAAACGGTCTGAACTGGAATCCGCTGGATTTAATCGGTCTGAACTGGAAGTGGCTGGATTTAATCGGTCTGAACCGGAATCCGCTGGACGTAATTGGTCTGAACTGGAATCCGCTGGATTTAATTGGTCTGAACTAAAATCCGCTGGATTTAATTGATCTGAACTTGAATCCGCTGGATTTAATCGGTCTGACCCGGAATTGGCTGGATTTAATCGATCTGAACTTGAATTGGCGGGATTTAATTTATCTGAACTTGAATCCGCTGGATTTAATCGATCTGAACTAAAATCCGCTGGATTTAATCGGTCTGAACTGGAATTGGCTGGATTTAATCGGTCTGAACTGGAATCGGCTGGATTTAATCGATCTGAACCGGAATCCGCTGGATTTAATCGATCTGAACTGGAATTGGCTGGATTTAATCGATCTGAACCGGAATCCGCTGGATTTAATCGATCTGAACTGGAATTGGCTGGATTTAATCGATCTGAACCGGAATCCGCTGGATTTAATCGGTTTGAATTGGAATTGGCTGGATTTAATCGATCTGAACCGGAATCCGCTGGATTTAATCGATCTGAACTGGAATTGGCTGGATTTAATCGATCTGAACCGGAATCCGTTGGATTTAATCGGTTTGAATTGGAATTGGCTGGATTTAATCGATCTGAACCGGAATCCGCTGGATTTAATCGATCTGAACCGGAATCCGCTGGATTTAATCGGTCTGAACCGGAATCCGCTGGATTTAATCGATCTGAACCGGAATCCGTTGGATTTAATCGGTCTGAACAAGAATCCGCTGGATTTAATCGGTCTGAACTGGAATTCGCTGGATTTAATCGATCTAAACTGGAATTCGCTGGATTTAATCGATCTAAACTTGAATCCGCTGGATTTAATCGGTCTGACCCGGAATTGGCTGGATTTAATCGGTCTGAACTGGAATTCACTGGACTTAATCGATCTGAACCGGAATCCGCTGGATTTATGCGGTCTGAACTGGAATCCGCTGGATTTAATCGGTCTGAATTGGAATTGGCTGGATTTAATCGATCTGAACTTGAATTGGCGGGATTTAATTTATCTGAACTTGAATCCGCTGGATTTAATCGATCTGAACTAAAATCCCCTGGATTTAATCGGTCTGAACTGGAATTGGCTGGATTTAATCGGTCTGAACTGGAATTGGCTGGATTTAATCAATCTGAACCGGAATCCGCTGGATTTAATCGATCTGAACTGGAATTGGCTGGATTTAATCGATCTGAACCAGAATCCGCTGGATTTAATCGATCTGAACTGGAATTGGCTGGATTTAATCGATCTGAACCGGAATCCGCTGGATTTAATCGGTTTGAATTGGAATTGGCTGGATTTAATCGATCTGAACCGGAATCCGCTGGATTTAATCGATCTGAACTAAAATCCGCTGGATTTAATCGGTCTGAACTGGAATTGGCTGGATTTAATCGGTCTGAACTGGAATTGGCTGGATTTAATCGATCTGAACCGGAATCCGCTGGATTTAATCGATCTGAACTGGAATTGGCTGGATTTAATCGATCTGAACCGGAATCCGCTGGATTTAATCGATCTGAACTGGAATTGGCTGGATTTAATCGATCTGAACCGGAATCCGCTGGATTTAATCGGTTTGAATTGGAATTGGCTGGATTTAATCGATCCGAACCGGAATCCGCTGGATTTAATCGATCTGAACCGGAATCCGCTGGATTTAATCGATCTGAACCGGAATCCGCTGGATTTAATCGGTCTGAATAAGAATCCGCTGTATTTAATCGTTCTGAACTTGAATTGGCTGGATTTAATCGGTCTGAACTGGAATATGCTGGATTTAATCAATCTGAACTGGAATTGGCTGGATTTAATCGATCTGAACCGGAATCCGCTGGACTTAAACGGTCTGAACTGGAATCCGCTGGATTTAATCGGTCTGAACTGGAAGTGGCTGGATTTAATCGGTCTGAACCGGAATCCGCTGGACGTAATTGGTCTGAACTGGAATCCGCTGGATTTAATTGGTCTGAACTAAAATCCGCTGGATTTAATTGATCTGAACTTGAATCCGCTGGATTTAATCGGTCTGACCCGGAATTGGCTGGATTTAATCGATCTGAACTTGAATTGGCGGGATTTAATTTATCTGAACTTGAATCCGCTGGATTTAATCGATCTGAACTAAAATCCGCTGGATTTAATCGGTCTGAACTGGAATTGGCTGGATTTAATCGGTCTGAACTGGAATCGGCTGGATTTAATCGATCTGAACCGGAATCCGCTGGATTTAATCGATCTGAACTGGAATTGGCTGGATTTAATCGATCTGAACCGGAATCCGCTGGATTTAATCGATCTGAACTGGAATTGGCTGGATTTAATCGATCTGAACCGGAATCCGCTGGATTTAATCGGTTTGAATTGGAATTGGCTGGATTTAATCGATCTGAACCGGAATCCGCTGGATTTAATCGATCTGAACCGGAATCCGCTGGATTTAATCGATCTGAACTGGAATTGGCTGGATTTAATCGATCTGAACCGGAATCCGTTGGATTTAATCGGTTTGAATTGGAATTGGCTGGATTTAATCGATCTGAACCGGAATCCGCTGGATTTAATCGATCTGAACCGGAATCCGCTGGATTTAATCGGTCTGAACCGGAATCCGCTGGATTTAATCGATCTGAACCGGAATCCGTTGGATTTAATCGGTCTGAACAAGAATCCGCTGGATTTAATCGGTCTGAACTGGAATTCGCTGGATTTAATCGATCTAAACTGGAATTCGCTGGATTTAATCGATCTAAACTTGAATCCGCTGGATTTAATCGGTCTGACCCGGAATTGGCTGGATTTAATCGGTCTGAACTGGAATTCACTGGACTTAATCGATCTGAACCGGAATCCGCTGGATTTATGCGGTCTGAACTGGAATCCGCTGGATTTAATCGGTCTGAATTGGAATTGGCTGGATTTAATCGATCTGAACTTGAATTGGCGGGATTTAATTTATCTGAACTTGAATCCGCTGGATTTAATCGATCTGAACTAAAATCCCCTGGATTTAATCGGTCTGAACTGGAATTGGCTGGATTTAATCGGTCTGAACTGGAATTGGCTGGATTTAATCAATCTGAACCGGAATCCGCTGGATTTAATCGATCTGAACTGGAATTGGCTGGATTTAATCGATCTGAACCAGAATCCGCTGGATTTAATCGATCTGAACTGGAATTGGCTGGATTTAATCGATCTGAACCGGAATCCGCTGGATTTAATCGGTTTGAATTGGAATTGGCTGGATTTAATCGATCTGAACCGGAATCCGCTGGATTTAATCGATCTGAACTAAAATCCGCTGGATTTAATCGGTCTGAACTGGAATTGGCTGGATTTAATCGGTCTGAACTGGAATTGGCTGGATTTAATCGATCTGAACCGGAATCCGCTGGATTTAATCGATCTGAACTGGAATTGGCTGGATTTAATCGATCTGAACCGGAATCCGCTGGATTTAATCGGTTTGAATTGGAATTGGCTGGATTTAATCGATCTGAACCGGAATCCGCTGGATTTAATCGATCTGAACTAAAATCCGCTGGATTTAATCGGTCTGAACTGGAATTGGCTGGATTTAATCGGTCTGAACTGGAATTGGCTGGATTTAATCGATCTGAACCGGAATCCGCTGGATTTAATCGATCTGAACTGGAATTGGCTGGATTTAATCGATCTGAACCGGAATCCGCTGGATTTAATCGATCTGAACTGGAATTGGCTGGATTTAATCGATCTGAACCGGAATCCGCTGGATTTAATCGGTTTGAATTGGAATTGGCTGGATTTAATCGATCTGAACCGGAATCCGCTGGATTTAATCGATCTGAACCGGAATCCGCTGGATTTAATCGATCTGAACAAGAAAACGCTGGATTTAATCGGTCTGAACAAGAATCCGCTGTATTTAATCGTTCTGTACTTGAATTGGCTGGATTTAATCGGTCTGAACCGGAATCCGCTGGACTTAATCGGTTTGAATTGGAATTGGCTGGATTTAATCGATCTGAACCGGAATCCGCTGGATTAAATCGATCTGAACCGGAATCCGCTGGATTTAATCGATCTGAACAAGAATCCGCTGGATTTAATCGGTCTGAACAAGAATCCGCTGGATTTAATCGTTCTGAACTTGAATTGGCTGGATTTAATCGGTCTGAACTGGAATTCGCTGGATTTAATTGAACTGAACTTGAATCCGCTGGATTTAATCGGTCTGACCCGGCATTGGCTGGATTTAATCGATCTGAAATTAAATGGGCTGGATTTAATCGATCTGAAATTGAATTGGTTGGATTTAATCGATCTGAACCGGAATCCGCTGGATTTAATCGGTCTGAATTGGAATTTGCTGGATTTAATCGGTCTGAATTGGAATTGGCTGGATTTAATCGATCTGAACCTGAATTGGCGGGATTTAAATTATCTGAACTTGAATCCGCTGGATTTAATCGATCTAAACTTGAATCCGCTGGATTTAATCGGTCTGACCCGGAATTGGCTGGATTTAATCGATCTGAACAAGAATCCGCTGGATTTAATCGGTCTGACCCGGAATTGGCTGGATTTAATCGGTCTGAACTGGAATTCACTGGACTTAATCGATCTGAACCGGAATCCGCTGGATTTAATCGATCTGAACTGGAATTGGCTGGATTTAATCGATCTGAACCGGAATCCGCTGGATTTAATCGGTTTGAATTGGAATTGGCTGGATTTAATCGATCTGAACCGGAATCCGCTGGATTTAATCGATCTGAACCGGAATCCGCTGGATTTAATCGATCTGAACAAGAAAACGCTGGATTTAATCGGTCTGAAAAAGAATTCGCTGGATTTAATCGTTCTGAACTTGAATTGGCTGGATTTAATCGGTCTGAAATTAAATGGGCTGGATTTAATCGATCTGAAATTGAATTGGCTGGATTTAATCGATCTGAACCTAAATTGGCGGGATTTAATTTATCTGAACTTGAATCCGCTGGATTTAATCGATCTGAACTAAAATCCGCTGGATTTAATCGGTCTGAACTGGAATTGGCTGGATTTAATCGGTCTGAACTGGAATTGGCTGGATTTAATCGGTCTGAACTGGAATTGGCTGGATTTAATCGATCTGAACCGGAATCCGCTGGATTTAATCGATCTGAACTGGAATTGGCTGGATTTAATCGATCTGAACTGGAATTGGCTGGATTTAATCGATCTGAACCGGAATCCGCTGGATTTAATCGGTTTGAATTGGAATTGGCTGGATTTAATCGATCTGACCCGGAATCCGCTGGATTTAATCGATCTGAACTAAAATCCGCTGGATTTAATTGGTCTGAACTGGAATTGGCTGGATTTAATCGGTCTGAACTGGAATTGGCTGGATTTAATCGGTCTGAACCGGAATCCGCTGGATTTAATCGATCTGAACTGGAATTGGCTGGATTTAATCGATCTGAACCGGAATCCGCTGGATTTAATCGGTTTGAATTGGAATTGGCTGGATTTAATCGATCTGAACCGGAATCCGCTGGATTTAATCGATCTGAACTAAAATCCGCTGGATTTAATCGGTCTGAACTGGAATTGGCTGGATTTAATCGGTCTGAACTGGAATTGGCTGGATTTAATCGATCTGAACCGGAATCCGCTGGATTTAATCGATCTGAACTGGAATTGGCTGGATTTAATCGATCTGAACCGGAATCTGCTGGATTTAATCGATCTGAACTGGAATTGGCTGGATTTAATCGATCTGAACCGGAATCCGCTGGATTTAATCGGTTTGAATTGGAATCGGCTGGATTTAATCGATCTGAACCGGAATCCGCTGGATTTAATCGATCTGAACCGGAATCCGCTGGATTTAATCGATCTGAACAAGAAAACGCTGGATTTAATCGGTCTGAACAAGAATCCGCTGTATTTAATCGTTCTGTACTTGAATTGGCTGGATTTAATCGGTCTGAACTGGAATTCGCTGGATTTAATTGAACTGAACTTGAATCCGCTGGATTTAATCGGTCTGACCCGGAATTGGCTGGATTTAATCGATCTGAAATTAAATGGGCTGGATTTAATCGATCTGAACTAAAATCCGCTGGATTTAATCGGTCTGAACTGGAATTGGCTGGATTTAATCGATCTGAACCGGAATCCGCTGGATTTAATCGATCTGAACTGGAATTGGCTGGATTTAATCGATCTGAACCGGAATCCGCTGGACTTAATCGGTTTGAATTGGAATTGGCTGGATTTTATCGATCTGAACCGGAATCCGCTGGATTTAATCGATCTGAACCGGAATCCGCTGGATTTAATCGGTCTGAACTGGAATTGGCTGGATTTAATCCATCTGAACCAGAATCCGCTGGATTTAATCGATCTGAACCGGAATCCGCTGGATTTAATCGATCTGAACCGGAATCCGCTGGATTTAATCGGTCTGAACTAGAATACGCTGGATTTAATCGGTCTGAACAAGAATCCGCTGGATTTAATCGTTTTGAACTTGAATTGGCTGGATTTAATCGGTCTGAACTGGAATTCACTGGACTTAATCGATCTGAACCGGAATCCGCTGGATTTATGCGGTCTGAACTGGAATCCGCTGGATTTAATCGGTCTGAATTGGAATTGGCTGGATTTAATCGATCTGAACTTGAATTGGCGGGATTTAATTTATCTGAACTTGAATCTGCTGGATTTAATCGATCTGAACTAAAATCCGCTGGATTTAATCGGTCTGAACTGGAATTGGCTGGATTTAATCGATCTGAACCGGAATCCGCTGGATTTAATCGATCTGAACTGGAATTGGCTGGATTTAATCGATCTGAACCGGAATCCGCTGGATTTAATCGGTTTGAATTGGAATTGGCTGGATTTAATCGATCCGAACCGGAATCCGCTGGATTTAATCGATCTGAACCGGAATCCGCTGGATTTAATCGGTCTGAATAAGAATCCGCTGTATTTAATCGTTCTGAACTTGAATTGGCTGGATTTAATCGGGCTGAACTGGAATATGCTGGATTTAATCAATCTGAACTGGAATTGGCTGGATTTAATCGATCTGAACCGGAATCCGCTGGATTTAATCGATCTGAACCGGAATCCGCTGGATTTAATCGGTCTGAACTGGAATTGGCTGGATTTAATCCATCTGAACCAGAATCCGCTGGATTTAATCGATCTGAACCGGAATCCGCTGGATTTAATCGATCTGAACCGGAATCCGCTGGATTTAATCGGTCTGAACTAGAATACGCTGGATTTAATCGGTCTGAACAAGAATCCGCTGGATTTAATCGTTTTGAACTTGAATTGGCTGGATTTAATCGATCTGAACCGGAATCCGCTGGATTTAATCGGTCTGAACTAGAATACGCTGGATTTAATCGGTCTGAACAAGAATCCGCTGGATTTAATCGTTTTGAACTTGAATTGGCTGGATTTAATCGGTCTGAACTGGAATTCACTGGACTTAATCGATCTGAACCGGAATCCGCTGGATTTATGCGGTCTGAACTGGAATCCGCTGGATTTAATCGGTCTGAATTGGAATTGGCTGGATTTAATCGATCTGAACTTGAATTGGCGGGATTTAATTTATCTGAACTTGAATCTGCTGGATTTAATCGATCTGAACTAAAATCCGCTGGATTTAATCGGTCTGAACTGGAATTGGCTGGATTTAATCGATCTGAACCGGAATCCGCTGGATTTAATCGATCTGAACTGGAATTGGCTGGATTTAATCGATCTGAACCGGAATCCGCTGGATTTAATCGGTTTGAATTGGAATTGGCTGGATTTAATCGATCCGAACCGGAATCCGCTGGATTTAATCGATCTGAACCGGAATCCGCTGGATTTAATCGATCTGAACCGGAATCCGCTGGATTTAATCGGTCTGAATAAGAATCCGCTGTATTTAATCGTTCTGAACTTGAATTGGCTGGATTTAATCGGTCTGAACTGGAATATGCTGGATTTAATCAATCTGAACTGGAATTGGCTGGATTTAATCGATCTGAACCGGAATCCGCTGGACTTAAACGGTCTGAACTGGAATCCGCTGGATTTAATCGGTCTGAACTGGAAGTGGCTGGATTTAATCGGTCTGAACCGGAATCCGCTGGACGTAATTGGTCTGAACTGGAATCCGCTGGATTTAATTGGTCTGAACTAAAATCCGCTGGATTTAATTGATCTGAACTTGAATCCGCTGGATTTAATCGGTCTGACCCGGAATTGGCTGGATTTAATCGATCTGAACTTGAATTGGCGGGATTTAATTTATCTGAACTTGAATCCGCTGGATTTAATCGATCTGAAATAAAATCCGCTGGATTTAATCGGTCTGAACTGGAATTGGCTGGATTTAATCGGTCTGAACTGGAATTGGCTGGATTTAATCGATCTGAACCGGAATCCGCTGGATTTAATCGATCTGAACTGGAATTGGCTGGATTTAATCGATCTGAACCGGAATCCGCTGGATTTAATCGATCTGAACTGGAATTGGCTGGATTTAATCGATCTGAACCGGAATCCGCTGGATTTAATCGGTTTGAATTGGAATTGGCTGGATTTAATCGATCTGAACCGGAATCCGCTGGATTTAATCGATCTGAACCGGAATCCGCTGGATTTAATCGATCTGAACTGGAATTGGCTGGATTTAATCGATCTGAACCGGAATCCGTTGGATTTAATCGGTTTGAATTGGAATTGGCTGGATTTAATCGATCTGAACCGGAATCCGCTGGATTTAATCGATCTGAACCAGAATCCGCTGGATTTAATCGGTCTGAACCGGAATCCGCTGGATTTAATCGATCTGAACCGGAATCCGCTGGATTTAATCGGTCTGAACTGGAATTGGCTGGATTTAATCCATCTGAACCAGAATCCGCTGGATTTAATCGATCTCAACCGGAATCCGCTGGATTTAATCGATCTGAACCGGAATCCGCTGGATTTAATCGGTCTGAACTAGAATCCGCTGGATTTAATCGGTCTGAACCGGAATCCGCTGGATTTAATCGGTCTGAATAAGAATCCGCTGTATTTAATCGTTCTGAACTTGAATTGGCTGGATTTAATCGGTCTGAACTGGAATATGCTGGATTTAATCAATCTGAACTGGAATTGGCTGGATTTAATCGATCTGAACCGGAATCCGCTGGACTTAAACGGTCTGAACTGGAATCCGCTGGATTTAATCGGTCTGAACTGGAAGTGGCTGGATTTAATCGGTCTGAACCGGAATCCGCTGGACGTAATTGGTCTGAACTGGAATCCGCTGGATTTAATTGGTCTGAACTAAAATCCGCTGGATTTAATTGATCTGAACTTGAATCCGCTGGATTTAATCGGTCTGACCCGGAATTGGCTGGATTTAATCGATCTGAACTTGAATTGGCGGGATTTAATTTATCTGAACTTGAATCCGCTGGATTTAATCGATCTGAACTAAAATCCGCTGGATTTAATCGGTCTGAACTGGAATTGGCTGGATTTAATCGGTCTGAACTGGAATCGGCTGGATTTAATCGATCTGAACCGGAATCCGCTGGATTTAATCGATCTGAACTGGAATTGGCTGGATTTAATCGATCTGAACCGGAATCCGCTGGATTTAATCGATCTGAACTGGAATTGGCTGGATTTAATCGATCTGAACCGGAATCCGCTGGATTTAATCGGTTTGAATTGGAATTGGCTGGATTTAATCGATCTGAACCGGAATCCGCTGGATTTAATCGATCTGAACCGGAATCCGCTGGATTTAATCGATCTGAACTGGAATTGGCTGGATTTAATCGATCTGAACCGGAATCCGTTGGATTTAATCGGTTTGAATTGGAATTGGCTGGATTTAATCGATCTGAACCGGAATCCGCTGGATTTAATCGATCTGAACCGGAATCCGCTGGATTTAATCGGTCTGAACCGGAATCCGCTGGATTTAATCGATCTGAACCGGAATCCGTTGGATTTAATCGGTCTGAACAAGAATCCGCTGGATTTAATCGGTCTGAACTGGAATTCGCTGGATTTAATCGATCTAAACTGGAATTCGCTGGATTTAATCGATCTAAACTTGAATCCGCTGGATTTAATCGGTCTGACCCGGAATTGGCTGGATTTAATCGGTCTGAACTGGAATTCACTGGACTTAATCGATCTGAACCGGAATCCGCTGGATTTATGCGGTCTGAACTGGAATCCGCTGGATTTAATCGGTCTGAATTGGAATTGGCTGGATTTAATCGATCTGAACTTGAATTGGCGGGATTTAATTTATCTGAACTTGAATCCGCTGGATTTAATCGATCTGAACTAAAATCCCCTGGATTTAATCGGTCTGAACTGGAATTGGCTGGATTTAATCGGTCTGAACTGGAATTGGCTGGATTTAATCAATCTGAACCGGAATCCGCTGGATTTAATCGATCTGAACTTGAATTGGCGGGATTTAATTTATCTGAACTTGAATCCGCTGGATTTAATCGATCTGAACTAAAATCCCCTGGATTTAATCGGTCTGAACTGGAATTGGCTGGATTTAATCGGTCTGAACTGGAATTGGCTGGATTTAATCAATCTGAACCGGAATCCGCTGGATTTAATCGATCTGAACTGGAATTGGCTGGATTTAATCGATCTGAACCGGAATCCGCTGGATTTAATCGATCTGAACTGGAATTGGCTGGATTTAATCGATCTGAACCGGAATCCGCTGGATTTAATCGGTTTGAATTGGAATTGGCTGGATTTAATCGATCTGAACCGGAATCCGCTGGATTTAATCGATCTGAACTAAAATCCGCTGGATTTAATCGGTCTGAACTGGAATTGGCTGGATTTAATCGGTCTGAACTGGAATTGGCTGGATTTAATCGATCTGAACCGGAATCCGCTGGATTTAATCGATCTGAACTGGAATTGGCTGGATTTAATCGATCTGAACCGGAATCCGCTGGATTTAATCGATCTGAACTGGAATTGGCTGGATTTAATCGATCTGAACCGGAATCCGCTGGATTTAATCGGTTTGAATTGGAATTGGCTGGATTTAATCGATCTGAACCGGAATCCGCTGGATTTAATCGATCTGAACCGGAATCCGCTGGATTTAATCGATCTGAACAAGAAAACGCTGGATTTAATCGGTCTGAACAAGAATCCGCTGTATTTAATCGTTCTGTACTTGAATTGGCTGGATTTAATCGGTCTGAACCGGAATTCGCTGGATTTAATTGAACTGAACTTGAATCCGCTGGATTTAATCGGTCTGACCCGGAATTGGCTGGATTTAATCGATCTGAAATTAAATGGGCTGGATTTAATCGATCTGAACCGGAATCCGCTGGATTTAATCGATCTGAACTGGAATTGGCTGGATTTAATCGATCTGAACCGGAATCCGCTGGATTTAATCGATCTGAACTGGAATTGGCTGGATTTAATCGATCTGAACCGGAATCCGCTGGACTTAATCGGTTTGAATTGGAATTGGCTGGATTTAATCGATCTGAACCGGAATCCGCTGGATTAAATCGATCTGAACCGGAATCCGCTGGATTTAATCGATCTGAACAAGAATCCGCTGGATTTAATCGGTCTGAACAAGAATCCGCTGGATTTAATCGTTCTGAACTTGAATTGGCTGGATTTAATCGGTCTGAACTGGAATTCGCTGGATTTAATTGAACTGAACTTGAATCCGCTGGATTTAATCGGTCTGACCCGGCATTGGCTGGATTTAATCGATCTGAAATTAAATGGGCTGGATTTAATCGATCTGAAATTGAATTGGTTGGATTTAATCGATCTGAACCGGAATCCGCTGGATTTAATCGGTCTGAATTGGAATTTGCTGGATTTAATCGGTCTGAATTGGAATTGGCTGGATTTAATCGATCTGAACCTGAATTGGCGGGATTTAAATTATCTGAACTTGAATCCGCTGGATTTAATCGATCTAAACTTGAATCCGCTGGATTTAATCGGTCTGACCCGGAATCGGCTGGATTTAATCGATCTGAACAAGAATCCGCTGGATTTAATCGGTCTGACCCGGAATTGGCTGGATTTAATCGGTCTGAACTGGAATTCACTGGACTTAATCGATCTGAACCGGAATCCGCTGGATTTATGCGGTCTGAACCGGAATCCGCTGGATTTAATCGATCTGAACTGGAATTGGCTGGATTTAATCGATCTGAACCGGAATCTGCTGGATTTAATCGGTTTGAATTGGAATTGGCTGGATTTAATCGATCTGAACCGGAATCCGCTGGATTTAATCGATCTGAACCGGAATCCGCTGGATTTAATCGATCTGAACAAGAAAACGCTGGATTTAATCGGTCTGAACAAGAATCCGCTGGATTTAATCGTTCTGAACTTGAATTGGCTGGATTTAATCGGTCTGAAATTAAATGGGCTGGATTTAATCGATCTGAAATTGAATTGGCTGGATTTAATCGATCTGAACCTAAATTGGCGGGATTTAATTTATCTGAACTTGAATCCGCTGGATTTAATCGATCTGAACTAAAATCCGCTGGATTTAATCGGTCTGAACTGGAATTGGCTGGATTTAATCGGTCTGAACTGGAATTGGCTGGATTTAATCGGTCTGAACTGGAATTGGCTGGATTTAATCGATCTGAACCGGAATCCGCTGGATTTAATCGATCTGAACTGGAATTGGCTGGATTTAATCGATCTGAACTGGAATTGGCTGGATTTAATCGATCTGAACCGGAATCCGCTGGATTTAATCGGTTTGAATTGGAATTGGCTGGATTTAATCGATCTGAACCGGAATCCGCTGGATTTAATCGATCTGAACTAAAATCCGCTGGATTTAATTGGTCTGAACTGGAATTGGCTGGATTTAATCGGTCTGAACTGGAATTGGCTGGATTTAATCGGTCTGAACCGGAATCCGCTGGATTTAATCGATCTGAACTGGAATTGGCTGGATTTAATCGATCTGAACCGGAATCCGCTGGATTTAATCGGTTTGAATTGGAATTGGCTGGATTTAATCGATCTGAACCGGAATCCGCTGGATTTAATCGATCTGAACTAAAATCCGCTGGATTTAATCGGTCTGAACTGGAATTGGCTGGATTTAATCGGTCTGAACTGGAATTGGCTGGATTTAATCGATCTGAACCGGAATCCGCTGGATTTAATCGATCTGAACTGGAATTGGCTGGATTTAATCGATCTGAACCGGAATCTGCTGGATTTAATCGATCTGAACTGGAATTGGCTGGATTTAATCGATCTGAACCGGAATCCGCTGGATTTAATCGGTTTGAATTGGAATCGGCTGGATTTAATCGATCTGAACCGGAATCCGCTGGATTTAATCGATCTGAACCGGAATCCGCTGGATTTAATCGATCTGAACAAGAAAACGCTGGATTTAATCGGTCTGAACAAGAATCCGCTGTATTTAATCGTTCTGTACTTGAATTGGCTGGATTTAATCGGTCTGAACTGGAATTGGCTGGATTTAATCGAACTGAACTTGAATCCGCTGGATTTAATCGGTCTGACCCGGAATTGGCTGGATTTAATCGATCTGAACCGGAATCCGCTGGATTTAATCGATCTGAACCAGAATCCGCTGGATTTAATCGATCTGAACTGGAATTGGCTGGATTTAATCGGTCTGAACTGGAATTCGCTGGATTTAATTGAACTGAACTTGAATCCGCTGGATTTAATCGGTCTGACCCGGAATTGGCTGGATTTAATCGATCTGAAATTAAATGGGCTGGATTTAATCGATCTGAACCGGAATCCGCTGGATTTAATCGATCTGAACTGGAATTGGCTGGATTTAATCGATCTGAACCGGAATCCGCTGGATTTAATCGATCTGAACTGGAATTGGCTGGATTTAATCGATCTGAACCGGAATCCGCTGGATTTAATCGATCTGAACTGGAATTGGCTGGATTTAATCGATCTGAACCGGAATCCGCTGGACTTAATCGGTTTGAATTGGAATTGGCTGGATTTAATCGATCTGAACCGGAATCCGCTGGATTTAATCGATCTGAACCGGAATCCGCTGGATTTAATCGATCTGAACAAGAATCCGCTGGATTTAATCGGTCTGAACAAGAATCCGCTGGATTTAATCGGTCTGACCCGGAATTGGCTGGATTTAATCGGTCTGAACTGGAATTCGCTGGATTTAATTGAACTGAACTTGAATCCGCTGGATTTAATCGGTCTGACCCGGAATTGGCTGGATTTAATCGATCTGAAATTAAATGGGCTGGATTTAATCGATCTGAAATTGAATTGGTTGGATTTAATCGATCTGAACCGGAATCCGCTGGATTTAATCGATCTGAACTGGAATTGGCTGGATTTAATCGATCTGAACCGGAATCCGCTGGATTTAATCGGTTTGAATTGGAATTGGCTGGATTTAATCGATCTGAACCGGAATCCGCTGGATTTAATCGATCTGAACTAAAATCCGCTGGATTTAATCGGTCTGAACTGGAATCGGCTGGATTTAATCGGTCTGAACTGGAATTGGCTGGATTTAATCGATCTGAACCGGAATCCGCTGGATTTAATCGATCTGAACTGGAATTGGCTGGATTTAATCGATCTGAACCGGAATTGGCTGGATTTAATCGATCTGAACTGGAATTGGCTGGATTTAATCGATCTGAACCGGAATCCGCTGGATTTAATCGATCTGAACTGGAATTGGCTGGATTTAATCGATCTGAACTGGAATTGGCTGGATTTAATCGATCTGAACAAGAATCCGCTGGATTTAATCGGTCTGAACAAGAATCCGCTGGATTTAATCGGTCTGACCCGGAATTGGCTGGATTTAATCGGTCTGAACTGGAATTCGCTGGATTTAATTGAACTGAACTTGAATCCGCTGGATTTAATCGGTCTGACCCGGAATTGGCTGGATTTAATCGATCTGAAATTAAATGGGCTGGATTTAATCGATCTGAAATTGAATTGGTTGGATTTAATCGATCTGAACCGGAATCCGCTGGATTTAATCGATCTGAACTGGAATTGGCTGGATTTAATCGATCTGAACCGGAATCCGCTGGATTTAATCGGTTTGAATTGGAATTGGCTGGATTTAATCGATCTGAACCGGAATCCGCTGGATTTAATCGATCTGAACTAAAATCCGCTGGATTTAATCGGTCTGAACTGGAATCGGCTGGATTTAATCGGTCTGAACTGGAATTGGCTGGATTTAATCGATCTGAACCGGAATCCGCTGGATTTAATCGATCTGAACTGGAATTGGCTGGATTTAATCGATCTGAACCGGAATTGGCTGGATTTAATCGATCTGAACTGGAATTGGCTGGATTTAATCGATCTGAACCGGAATCCGCTGGATTTAATCGATCTGAACTGGAATTGGCTGGATTTAATCGATCTGAACTGGAATTGGCTGGATTTAATCGATCTGAACTGGAATTGGCTGGATTTAATCGATCTGAACCGGAATCCGCTGGATTTAATCGGTTTGAATTGGAATCGGCTGGATTTAATCGATCTGAACCGGAATCCGCTGGATTTAATCGATCTGAACCGGAATCCGCTGGATTTAATCGATCTGAACAAGAAAACGCTGGATTTAATCGGTCTGAACTAGAATCCGCTGTATTTAATCGTTCTGTACTTGAATTGGCTGGATTTAATCGGTCTGAACTGGAATTCGCTGGATTTAATTGAACTGAACTTGAATCCGCTGGATTTAATCGGTCTGACCCGGAATTGGCTGGATTTAATCGATCTGAACCGGAATCCGCTGGATTTAATCGATCTGAACCGGAATCCGCTGGATTTAATCGATCTGAACAAGAAAACGCTGGATTTAATCGGTCTGAACAAGAATCCGCTGTATTTAATCGTTCTGTACTTGAATTGGCTGGATTTAATCGGTCTGAACTGGAATTCGCTGGATTTAATTGAACTGAATTTGAATCCGCTGGATTTAATCGGTCTGACCCGGAATTGGCTGGATTTAATCGATCTGAAATTAAATGGGCTGGATTTAATCGATCTGAACCGGAATCCGCTGGATTTAATCGATCTGAACTGGAATTGGCTGGATTTAATCGATCTGAACCGGAATCCGCTGGACTTAATCGGTTTGAATTGGAATTGGCTGGATTTAATCGATCTGAACCGGAATCCGCTGGATTTAATCGATCTGAACCGGAATCCGCTGGATTTAATCGATCTGAACAAAAATCCGCTGGATTTAATCGGTCTGAACAAGAATCCGCTGTATTTAATCGTTCTGAACTTGAATTGGCTGGATTTAATTGAACTGAACTTGAATCCGCTGGATTTAATCGGTCTGACCCGGAATTGGCTGGATTTAATCGATCTGAAATTAAATGGGCTGGATTTAATCGATCTGAAATTGAATTGGTTGGATTTAATCGATCTGAACCGGAATCCGCTGGATTTAATCGGTCTGAACTGGAATTGGCTGGATTTAATCGATCTGAACCGGAATCCGCTGGATTTAATCGATCTGAACCGTAATCCGCTGGATTTAATCGGTCTGAACAAGAATCCGCTGGATTTAATCGATCTGAACGGGAATCCGCTGGATTTAATCGGTCTGAACAAGAATCCGCTGGATTTAATCGATCTGAACCGGAATCCGCTGGATTTAATCGGTCTGAACAAGAAAACGCTGGATTTAATCGATCTGAACCGGAATCCATTGGATTTAATCGGTCTGAACAAGAATCCACTGGATTTAATCGGTCTGAACTGGAATTCGCTGGATTTAATCGGTCTGAACCGGAATCCGCTGGATTTAATCGGTCTGACCCGGAGTTGGCTGGACTTAATCGATCTGAACCGGAATCCGCTGGATTTATGCGGTCTGAACTGGAATCCGCTGGATTTAATCGGTCTGAATTGGAATTGGCTGGATTTAATCGATCTGAACTTGAATTGGCGGGATTTAATTTATCTGAACTGGAATTGGCTGGATTTAATCGGTCAGAACTGGAATTGGCTGGATTTAATCGATCTGAAACGGAATCCGCTGGATTTAATCGATCTGAACTGGAATTGGCTGGATTTAATCGATCTGAACCGGAATCCGCTGGATTTAATCGATCTGAACTGGAATTGGCTGGATTTAATCGATCTGAACCGGAATCCGTTGGATTTAATCGGTTTGAATTGGAATTGGCTGGATTTAATCGATCTGAACCGGAATCCGCTGGATTTAATCGATCTGAACTAAAATCCGCTGGATTTAATCGGTCTGAACTGGAATCGGCTGGATTTAATCGGTCTGAACTGGAATTGGCTGGATTTAATCGATCTGAACCGGAATCCGCTGGATTTAATCGATCTGAACTGGAATTGGCTGGATTTAATCGATCTGAACCGGAATTGGCTGGATTTAATCGATCTGAACTGGAATTGGCTGGATTTAATCGATCTGAACCGGAATCCGCTGGATTTAATCGATCTGAACTGGAATTGGCTGGATTTAATCGATCTGAACTGGAATTGGCTGGATTTAATCGATCTGAACTGGAATTGGCTGGATTTAATCGATCTGAACCGGAATCCGCTGGATTTAATCGGTTTGAATTGGAATCGGCTGGATTTAATCGATCTGAACCGGAATCCGCTGGATTTAATCGATCTGAACCGGAATCCGCTGGATTTAATCGATCTGAACAAGAAAACGCTGGATTTAATCGGTCTGAACAAGAATCCGCTGTATTTAATCGTTCTGTACTTGAATTGGCTGGATTTAATCGGTCTGAACTGGAATTCGCTGGATTTAATTGAACTGAACTTGAATCCGCTGGATTTAATCGGTCTGACCCGGAATTGGCTGGATTTAATCGATCTGAACCGGAATCCGCTGGATTTAATCGATCTGAACCGGAATCCGCTGGATTTAATCGATCTGAACAAGAAAACGCTGGATTTAATCGGTCTGAACAAGAATCCGCTGTATTTAATCGTTCTGTACTTGAATTGGCTGGATTTAATCGGTCTGAACTGGAATTCGCTGGATTTAATTGAACTGAATTTGAATCCGCTGGATTTAATCGGTCTGACCCGGAATTGGCTGGATTTAATCGATCTGAAATTAAATGGGCTGGATTTAATCGATCTGAACCGGAATCCGCTGGATTTAATCGATCTGAACTGGAATTGGCTGGATTTAATCGATCTGAACCGGAATCCGCTGGACTTAATCGGTTTGAATTGGAATTGGCTGGATTTAATCGATCTGAACCGGAATCCGCTGGATTTAATCGATCTGAACCGGAATCCGCTGGATTTAATCGATCTGAACAAGAATCCGCTGGATTTAATCGGTCTGAACAAGAATCCGCTGTATTTAATCGTTCTGAACTTGAATTGGCTGGATTTAATTGAACTGAACTTGAATCCGCTGGATTTAATCGGTCTGACCCGGAATTGGCTGGATTTAATCGATCTGAAATTAAATGGGCTGGATTTAATCGATCTGAAATTGAATTGGTTGGATTTAATCGATCTGAACCGGAATCCGCTGGATTTAATCGGTCTGAACTGGAATTGGCTGGATTTAATCGATCTGAACCGGAATCCGCTGGATTTAATCGATCTGAACCGTAATCCGCTGGATTTAATCGGTCTGAACAAGAATCCGCTGGATTTAATCGATCTGAACGGGAATCCGCTGGATTTAATCGGTCTGAACAAGAATCCGCTGGATTTAATCGATCTGAACCGGAATCCGCTGGATTTAATCGGTCTGAACAAGAAAACGCTGGATTTAATCGATCTGAACCGGAATCCATTGGATTTAATCGGTCTGAACAAGAATCCACTGGATTTAATCGGTCTGAACTGGAATTCGCTGGATTTAATCGGTCTGAACCGGAATCCGCTGGATTTAATCGGTCTGACCCGGAGTTGGCTGGACTTAATCGATCTGAACCGGAATCCGCTGGATTTATGCGGTCTGAACTGGAATCCGCTGGATTTAATCGGTCTGAATTGGAATTGGCTGGATTTAATCGATCTGAACTTCAATTGGCGGGATTTAATTTATCTGAACTGGAATTGGCTGGATTTAATCGGTCAGAACTGGAATTGGCTGGATTTAATCGATCTGAAACGGAATCCGCTGGATTTAATCGATCTGAACTGGAATTGGCTGGATTTAATCGATCTGAACCGGAATCCGCTGGATTTAATCGATCTGAACTGGAATTGGCTGGATTTAATCGATCTGAACCGGAATCCGTTGGATTTAATCGGTTTGAATTGGAATTGGCTGGATTTAATCGATCTGAACCGGAATCCGCTGGATTTAATCGATCTGAACCGGAATCCGCTGGATTTAATCGGTCTAAACAAGAAAACGCTGGATTTAATCGATCTGAACCGGAATCCGTTGGATTTAATCGGTCTGAACAAGAATCCACTGGATTTAATCGGTCTGAACCGGAATTCGCTGGATTTAATCGATCTAAACTTGAATCCGCTGGATTTAATCGGTCTGACTCGGAATTGGCTGGATTTAATCGGTCTGAACAAGAATCCGCTGGATTTAATCGGTCTGAATTGGAATTGGCTGGATTTAATCGATCTGAACTTGAATTGGAGGGATTTAATTTATCTGAACTTGAATCCGCTGGATTTAATCGATCTGAACTAAAATCCGCTCGATTTAATCGATCTGAACTAAAATCCGCTGGATTTAATCGGTCTGAACTGGAATTGGCTGGATTTAATCGGTCTGAACTGGAATTGGCTTGATTTAATCGATCTGAACCGGAATCCGCTGGATTTAATCGATCTGAACTGGAATTGGCTGGATTTAATCGATCTGAACCGGAATCCGCTGGATTTAATCGGTTTGAATTGGAATCCGCTGGATTTAATCGATGTGAACAAGAAAACGCTGGATTTAATCGGTCTGAACAAGAATCCGCTGTATTTAATCGTTCTGAACTTGAATTGGCTGGATTTAATCGGTCTGAACTGGAATTCGCTGGATTTAATTGAACTGAACTTGAATCCGCTGGATTTAATCGGTCTGACCCGGAATTGGCTGGATTTAATCGATCTGAAATTAAATGGGCTGGATTTAATCGATCTGAACCGGAATCCGCTGGATTTAATCGATCTGAACTGGAATTGGCTGGATTTAATCGATCTGAACCGGAATCCGCTGGATTTAATCGATCTGAACTGGAATTGGCTGGATTTAATCGATCTGAACCGGAATCCGCTGGACTTAATCGGTTTGAATTGGAATTGGCTGGATTTAATCGATCTGAACCGGAATCCGCTGGATTTAATCGATCTGAACCGGAATCCGCTGGATTTAATCGATCTGAACAAGAATCCGCTGGATTTAATCGGTCTGAACAAGAATCCGCTGTATTTAATCGTTCTGAACTTGAATTGGCTGGATTTAATCGGTCTGAACTGGAATTCGCTGGATTTAATTGAACTGAACTTGAATCCGCTGGATTTAATCGGTCTGACCCGGAATTGGCTGGATTTAATCGATCTGAAATTAAATGGGCTGGATTTAATCGATCTGAAATTGAATTGGTTGGATTTAATCGATCTGAACCGGAATCCGCTGGATTTAATCGATCTGAACTGGAATTGGCTGGATTTAATCGGTCTGAACTGGAATTGGCTGGATTTCATCGATCTGAACCGGAATCCGCTGGATTTAATCGATCTGAACCGGAATCCGCTGGATTTAATCGGTTTGAATTGGAATCGGCTGGATTTAATCGATCTGAACCGGAATCCGCTGGATTTAATCGATCTGAACCGGAATCCGCTGGATTTAATCGATCTGAACCGGAAAACGCTGGATTTAATCGGTCTGAACAAGAATCCGCTGTATTTAATCGTTCTGTACTTGAATTGGCTGGATTTAATCGGTCTGAACTGGAATTCGCTGGATTTAATTGAACTGAACTTGAATCCGCTGGATTTAATCGGTCTGACCCGGAATTGGCTGGATTTAATCGATCTGAACCGGAATCCGCTGGATTTAATCGATCTGAACCGGAATCCGCTGGATTTAATCGATCTGAACAAGAAAACGCTGGATTTAATCGGTCTGAACAAGAATCCGCTGTATTTAATCGTTCTGTACTTGAATTGGCTGGATTTAATCGGTCTGAACTGGAATTCGCTGGATTTAATTGAACTGAACTTGAATCCGCTGGATTTAATCGGTCTGACCCGGAATTGGCTGGATTTAATCGATCTGAAATTAAATGGGCTGGATTTAATCGATCTGAACCGGAATCCGCTGGATTTAATCGATCTGAACTGGAATTGGCTGGATTTAATCGATCTGAACCGGAATCCGCTGGATTTAATCGATCTGAACTGGAATTGGCTGGATTTAATCGATCTGAACCGGAATCCGCTGGATTTAATCGATCTGAACTGGAATTGGCTGGATTTAATCGATCTGAACCGGAATCCGCTGGACTTAATCGGTTTGAATTGGAATTGGCTGGATTTAATCGATCTGAACCGGAATCCGCTGGATTTAATCGTTCTGAACTTGAATTGGCTGGATTTAATCGGTCTGAACTGGAATTCGCTGGATTTAATTGAACTGAACTTGAATCCGCTGGATTTAATCGGTCTGACCCGGAATTGGCTGGATTTAATCGATCTGAAATTAAATGGGCTGGATTTAATCGATCTGAAATTGAATTGGTTGGATTTAATCGATCTGAACCGGAATCCGCTGGATTTAATCGATCTGAACTGGAATTGGCTGGATTTAATCGGTCTGAACTGGAATTGGCTGGATTTCATCGATCTGAACCGGAATCCGCTGGATTTAATCGATCTGAACCGGAATCCGCTGGATTTAATCGGTTTGAATTGGAATCGGCTGGATTTAATCGATCTGAACCGGAATCCGCTGGATTTAATCGATCTGAACCGGAATCCGCTGGATTTAATCGATCTGAACAAGAAAACGCTGGATTTAATCGGTCTGAACAAGAATCCGCTGTATTTAATCGTTCTGTACTTGAATTGGCTGGATTTAATCGGTCTGAACTGGAATTCGCTGGATTTAATTGAACTGAACTTGAATCCGCTGGATTTAATCGGTCTGACCCGGAATTGGCTGGATTTAATCGATCTGAACCGGAATCCGCTGGATTTAATCGATCTGAACCGGAATCCGCTGGATTTAATCGATCTGAACAAGAAAACGCTGGATTTAATCGGTCTGAACAAGAATCCGCTGTATTTAATCGTTCTGTACTTGAATTGGCTGGATTTAATCGGTCTGAACTGGAATTCGCTGGATTTAATTGAACTGAACTTGAATCCGCTGGATTTAATCGGTCTGACCCGGAATTGGCTGGATTTAATCGATCTGAAATTAAATGGGCTGGATTTAATCGATCTGAACCGGAATCCGCTGGATTTAATCGATCTGAACTGGAATTGGCTGGATTTAATCGATCTGAACCGGAATCCGCTGGATTTAATCGATCTGAACTGGAATTGGCTGGATTTAATCGATCTGAACCGGAATCCGCTGGATTTAATCGATCTGAACTGGAATTGGCTGGATTTAATCGATCTGAACCGGAATCCGCTGGACTTAATCGGTTTGAATTGGAATTGGCTGGATTTAATCGATCTGAACCGGAATCCGCTGGATTTAATCGTTCTGAACTTGAATTGGCTGGATTTAATCGGTCTGAACTGGAATTCGCTGGATTTAATTGAACTGAACTTGAATCCGCTGGATTTAATCGGTCTGACCCGGAATTGGCTGGATTTAATCGATCTGAAATTAAATGGGCTGGATTTAATCGATCTGAAATTGAATTGGTTGGATTTAATCGATCTGAACCGGAATCCGCTGGATTTAATCGGTCTGAATTGGAATTTGCTGGATTTAATCGGTCTGAATTGGAATTGGCTGGATTTAATCGATCTGAACCTGAATTGGCGGGATTTAAATTATCTGAACTTGAATCCGCTGGATTTAATCGATCTAAACTTGAATCCGCTGGATTTAATCGGTCTGACCCGGAATTGGCTGGATTTAATCGGTCTGAACAAGAATCCGCTGGATTTAATCGGTCTGACCCGGAATTGGCTGGATTTAATCGGTCTGAACTGGAATTCACTGGACTTAATCGATCTGAACCGGAATCCGCTGGATTTATGCGGTCTGAACCGGAATCCGCTGGATTTAATCGTTCTGAACTGGAATTGGCTGGATTTAATCGATCTGAACCGGAATCCGCTGGATTTAATCGGTTTGAATTGGAATTGGCTGGATTTAATCGATCTGAACCGGAATCCGCTGGATTTAATCGATCTGAACCGGAATCCGCTGGATTTAATCGATCTGAACAAGAAAACGCTGGATTTAATCGGTCTGAACAAGAATCCGCTGGATTTAATCGTTCTGAACTTGAATTGGCTGGATTTAATCGGTCTGAAATTAAATGGGCTGGATTTAATCGATCTGAAATTGAATTGGCTGGATTTAATCGAGCTGAACCGGAATCCGCTAGATTTAACCGGTCTGAATTGGAATTGGCTGGATTTAATCAATCTGAACCGGAATCCGCTGTATTTATTCGATCTGAACTGGAATTGGCTGGATTTAATCGATCTGAACCGGAATCCGCTGGATTTAATCGGTCTGAACTGGAATTGGCTGGATTTAATCGATCTGAACCGGAATCCGCTGGATTTAATCGATCTGAACCGTAATCCGCTGGATTTAATCGGTCTGAACAAGAATCCGCTGGATTTAATCGATCTGAACGGGAATCCGCTGGATTTAATCGGTCTGAACAAGAATCCGCTGGATTTAATCGATCTGAAACGGAATCCGCTGGATTTAATCGGTCTGAACAAGAATCCGCTGGATTTAATCGATCTGAACCGGAATCCGCTGGATTTAATCGGTCTGAACAAGAATCCGCTGGATTTAATCGGTCTGAACTGGAATTCGCTGGATTTAATCGATCTAAACTTGAATCCGCTGGATTTAATCGGTCTGACCCGGAATTGGCTGGATTTAATCGGTCTGAACAAGAATCCGCTGGATTTAATCGGTCTGACCCGGAATTGGCTGGATTTAATCGGTCTGAACTGGAATCCGCTGGATTTATGCGGTCTGAACTGGAATCCGCTGGATTTAATCGGTCTGAATTGGAATTGGCTGGATTTAATCGATCTGAACTTGAATTGGCGGGATTTAATTTATCTGAACTGGAATTGGCTGGATTTAATCGGTCAGAACTGGAATTGGCTGGATTTAATCGATCTGAAACGGAATACGCTGGATTTAATCGATCTGAACTGGAATTGGCTGGATTTAATCGATCTGAACCGGAATCCGCTGGATTTAATCGATCTGAACTGGAATTGGCTGGATTTAATCGATCTGAACCGGAATCCGTTGGATTTAATCGGTTTGAATTGGAATTGGCTGGATTTAATCGATCTGAACCGGAATCCGCTGGATTTAATCGGTCTGAACAAGAAAACGCTGGATTTAATCGATCTGAACCGGAATCCATTGGATTTAATCGGTCTGAACAAGAATCCACTGGATTTAATCGGTCTGAACTGGAATTCGCTGGATTTAATCGGTCTGAACAAGAATCCGCTGGATTTAATCGGTCTGACCCGGAGTTGGCTGGACTTAATCGATCTGAACCGGAATCCGCTGGATTTATGCGGTCTGAACTGGAATCCGCTGGATTTAATCGGTCTGAATTGGAATTGGCTGGATTTAATCGATCTGAACTTGAATTGGCGGGATTTAATTTATCTGAACCGGAATTGGCTGGATTTAATCGGTCAGAACTGGAATTGGCTGGATTTAATCGATCTGAAACGGAATCCGCTGGATTTAATCGATCTGAACTGGAATTGGCTGGATTTAATCGATCTGAACCGGAATCCGCTGGATTTAATCGATCTGAACTGGAATTGGCTGGATTTAATCGATCTGAACCGGAATCCGTTGGATTTAATCGGTTTGAATTGGAATTGGCTGGATTTAATCGATCTGAACCGGAATCCGCTGGATTTAATCGATCTGAACCGGAATCCGCTGGATTTAATCGGTCTGAACAAGAAAACGCTGGATTTAATCGATCTGAACTGGAATTCACTGGACTTAATCGATCTGAACCGGAATCCGCTGGATTTATGCGGTCTGAACCGGAATCCGCTGGATTTAATCGTTCTGAACTGGAATTGGCTGGATTTAATCGATCTGAACCGGAATCCGCTGGATTTAATCGGTTTGAATTGGAATTGGCTGGATTTAATCGATCTGAACCGGAATCCGCTGGATTTAATCGATCTGAACCGGAATCCGCTGGATTTAATCGATCTGAACAAGAAAACGCTGGATTTAATCGGTCTGAACAAGAATCCGCTGGACTTAATCGTTCTGAACTTGAATTGGCTGGATTTAATCGGTCTGAAATTAAATGGGCTGGATTTAATCGATCTGAAATTGAATTGGCTGGATTTAATCGAGCTGAACCGGAATCCGCTAGATTTAACCGGTCTGAATTGGAATTGGCTGGATTTAATCAATCTGAACCGGAATCCGCTGTATTTATTCGATCTGAACTGGAATTGGCTGGATTTAATCGATCTGAACCGGAATCCGCTGGATTTAATCGGTCTGAACTGGAATTGGCTGGATTTAATCGATCTGAACCGGAATCCGCTGGATTTAATCGATCTGAACCGTAATCCGCTGGATTTAATCGGTCTGAACAAGAATCCGCTGGATTTAATCGATCTGAACGGGAATCCGCTGGATTTAATCGGTCTGAACAAGAATCCGCTGGATTTAATCGATCTGAAACGGAATCCGCTGGATTTAATCGGTCTGAACAAGAATCCGCTGGATTTAATCGATCTGAACCGGAATCCGCTGGATTTAATCGGTCTGAACAAGAATCCGCTGGATTTAATCGGTCTGAACTGGAATTCGCTGGATTTAATCGATCTGAACTGGAATCCGCTGGATTTAATCGGTCTGAATTGGAATTGGCTGGATTTAATCGATCTGAACTTGAATTGGCGGGATTTAATTTATCTGAACTGGAATTGGCTGGATTTAATCGGTCAGAACTGGAATTGGCTGGATTTAATCGATCTGAAACGGAATCCGCTGGATTTAATCGATCTGAACTGGAATTGGCTGGATTTAATCGATCTGAACCGGAATCCGCTGGATTTAATCGATCTGAACTGGAATTGGCTGGATTTAATCGATCTGAACCGGAATCCGTTGGATTTAATCGGTTTGAATTGGAATTGGCTGGATTTAATCGATCTGAACCGGAATCCGCTGGATTTAATCGGTCTGAACAAGAAAACGCTGGATTTAATCGATCTGAACCGGAATCCATTGGATTTAATCGGTCTGAACAAGAATCCACTGGATTTAATCGGTCTGAACTGGAATTCGCTGGATTTAATCGGTCTGAACAAGAATCCGCTGGATTTAATCGGTCTGACCCGGAGTTGGCTGGACTTAATCGATCTGAACCGGAATCCGCTGGATTTATGCGGTCTGAACTGGAATCCGCTGGATTTAATCGGTCTGAATTGGAATTGGCTGGATTTAATCGATCTGAACTTGAATTGGCGGGATTTAATTTATCTGAACCGGAATTGGCTGGATTTAATCGGTCAGAACTGGAATTGGCTGGATTTAATCGATCTGAAACGGAATCCGCTGGATTTAATCGATCTGAACTGGAATTGGCTGGATTTAATCGATCTGAACCGGAATCCGCTGGATTTAATCGATCTGAACTGGAATTGGCTGGATTTAATCGATCTGAACCGGAATCCGTTGGATTTAATCGGTTTGAATTGGAATTGGCTGGATTTAATCGATCTGAACCGGAATCCGCTGGATTTAATCGATCTGAACCGGAATCCGCTGGATTTAATCGGTCTGAACAAGAAAACGCTGGATTTAATCGATCTGAACCGGAATCCGTTGGATTTAATCGGTCTGAAACGGAATCCGCTGGATTTAATCGATCTGAACTGGAATTGGCTGGATTTAATCGATCTGAACCGGAATCCGCTGGATTTAATCGATCTGAACTGGAATTGGCTGGATTTAATCGATCTGAACCGGAATCCGTTGGATTTAATCGGTTTGAATTGGAATTGGCTGGATTTAATCGATCTGAACCGGAATCCGCTGGATTTAATCGATCTGAACCGGAATCCGCTGGATTTAATCGATCTGAACTGGAATTGGCTGGATTTAATCGATCTGAACCGGAATCCGCTGGATTTAATCGATCTGAACTGGAATTGGCTGGATTTAATCGATCTGAACCGGAATCCGTTGGATTTAATCGGTTTGAATTGGAATTGGCTGGATTTAATCGATCTGAACCGGAATCCGCTGGATTTAATCGATCTGAACCGGAATCCGCTGGATTTAATCGGTCTGAACAAGAAAACGCTGGATTTAATCGATCTGAACTGGAATTCACTGGACTTAATCGATCTGAACCGGAATCCGCTGGATTTATGCGGTCTGAACCGGAATCCGCTGGATTTAATCGTTCTGAACTGGAATTGGCTGGATTTAATCGATCTGAACCGGAATCCGCTGGATTTAATCGGTTTGAATTGGAATTGGCTGGATTTAATCGATCTGAACCGGAATCCGCTGGATTTAATCGATCTGAACCGGAATCCGCTGGATTTAATCGATCTGAACAAGAAAACGCTGGATTTAATCGGTCTGAACAAGAATCCGCTGGACTTAATCGTTCTGAACTTGAATTGGCTGGATTTAATCGGTCTGAAATTAAATGGGCTGGATTTAATCGATCTGAAATTGAATTGGCTGGATTTAATCGAGCTGAACCGGAATCCGCTAGATTTAACCGGTCTGAATTGGAATTGGCTGGATTTAATCAATCTGAACCGGAATCCGCTGTATTTATTCGATCTGAACTGGAATTGGCTGGATTTAATCGATCTGAACCGGAATCCGCTGGATTTAATCGGTCTGAACTGGAATTGGCTGGATTTAATCGATCTGAACCGGAATCCGCTGGATTTAATCGATCTGAACCGTAATCCGCTGGATTTAATCGGTCTGAACAAGAATCCGCTGGATTTAATCGATCTGAACGGGAATCCGCTGGATTTAATCGGTCTGAACAAGAATCCGCTGGATTTAATCGATCTGAAACGGAATCCGCTGGATTTAATCGGTCTGAACAAGAATCCGCTGGATTTAATCGATCTGAACCGGAATCCGCTGGATTTAATCGGTCTGAACAAGAATCCGCTGGATTTAATCGGTCTGAACTGGAATTCGCTGGATTTAATCGATCTGAACTGGAATCCGCTGGATTTAATCGGTCTGAATTGGAATTGGCTGGATTTAATCGATCTGAACTTGAATTGGCGGGATTTAATTTATCTGAACTGGAATTGGCTGGATTTAATCGGTCAGAACTGGAATTGGCTGGATTTAATCGATCTGAAACGGAATCCGCTGGATTTAATCGATCTGAACTGGAATTGGCTGGATTTAATCGATCTGAACCGGAATCCGCTGGATTTAATCGATCTGAACTGGAATTGGCTGGATTTAATCGATCTGAACCGGAATCCGTTGGATTTAATCGGTTTGAATTGGAATTGGCTGGATTTAATCGATCTGAACCGGAATCCGCTGGATTTAATCGGTCTGAACAAGAAAACGCTGGATTTAATCGATCTGAACCGGAATCCATTGGATTTAATCGGTCTGAACAAGAATCCACTGGATTTAATCGGTCTGAACTGGAATTCGCTGGATTTAATCGGTCTGAACAAGAATCCGCTGGATTTAATCGGTCTGACCCGGAGTTGGCTGGACTTAATCGATCTGAACCGGAATCCGCTGGATTTATGCGGTCTGAACTGGAATCCGCTGGATTTAATCGGTCTGAATTGGAATTGGCTGGATTTAATCGATCTGAACTTGAATTGGCGGGATTTAATTTATCTGAACCGGAATTGGCTGGATTTAATCGGTCAGAACTGGAATTGGCTGGATTTAATCGATCTGAAACGGAATCCGCTGGATTTAATCGATCTGAACTGGAATTGGCTGGATTTAATCGATCTGAACCGGAATCCGCTGGATTTAATCGATCTGAACTGGAATTGGCTGGATTTAATCGATCTGAACCGGAATCCGTTGGATTTAATCGGTTTGAATTGGAATTGGCTGGATTTAATCGATCTGAACCGGAATCCGCTGGATTTAATCGATCTGAACCGGAATCCGCTGGATTTAATCGGTCTGAACAAGAAAACGCTGGATTTAATCGATCTGAACCGGAATCCGTTGGATTTAATCGGTCTGAACAAGAATCCACTGGATTTAATCGGTCTGAACCGGAATTCGCTGGATTTAATCGATCTAAACTTGAATCCGCTGGATTTAATCGGTCTGACCCGGAATTGGCTGGATTTAATCGGTCTGAACAAGAATCCGCTGGATTTAATCGGTCTGACCCGGAGTTGGCTGGACTTAATCGATCTGAACCGGAATCCGCTGGATTTATGCGGTCTGAACTGGAATCCGCTGGATTTAATCGGTCTGAATTGGAATTGGCTGGATTTAATCGATCTGAACTTGAATTGGTGGGATTTAATTTATCTGAACTTGAATCCGCTGGATTTAATCGATCTGAACTAAAATCCGCTGGATTTAATCGATCTGAACTAAAATCCGCTGGATTTAATCGGTCTGAACTGGAATTGGCTGGATTTAATCGGTCTGAACTGGAATTGGCTGGATTTAATCGATCTGAACCGGAATCCGCTGGATTTAATCGATCTGAACTGGAATTGGCTGGATTTAATCGATCTGAACCGGAATCCGCTGGATTTAATCGGTTTGAATTGGAATCCGCTGGATTTAATCGATCTGAACAAGAAAACGCTGGATTTAATCGGTCTGAACAAGAATCCGCTGTATTTAATCGTTCTGAACTTGAATTGGCTGGATTTAATCGGTCTGAACTGGAATTCGCTGGATTTAATTGAACTGAACTTGAATCCGCTGGATTTAATCGGTCTGACCCGGAATCCGCTGGATTTAATCGATCTGAACTGGAATTGGCTGGATTTAATCGATCTGAACCGGAATCCGCTGTATTTAATCGATCTGAACTGGAATTGGCTGGATTTAATCGATCTGAACCGGAATCCACTGGACTTAATCGGTTTGAATTGGAATTGGCTGGATTTAATCGATCTGAACCGGAATCCGCTGGATTTAATCGATCTGAACAAGAAAACGCTGGATTTAATCGGTCTGAACAAGAATCCGCTGTATTTAATCGTTCTGTACTTGAATTGGCTGGATTTAATCGGTCTGAACTGGAATTCGCTGGATTTAATTGAACTGAACTTGAATCCGCTGGATTTAATCGGTCTGACCCGGAATTGGCTGGATTTAATCGATCTGAAATTAAATGGGCTGGATTTAATCGATCTGAAATTGAATTGGTTGGATTTAATCGATCTGAACCGGAATCCGCTGGATTTAATTGGTCTGAATTGGAATTTGCTGGATTTAATCGGTCTGAATTGGAATTGGCTGGATTTAATCGATCTGAACCTGAATTGGCGGGATTTAATTTATCTGAACTTGAATCCGCTGGATTTAATCGATCTGAACTAAAATCCGCTGGATTTAATCGGTCTGAACTGGAATTGGCTGGATTTAATCAATCTGAACTGGAATTGGCTGGATTTAATCGATCTGAACCGGAATCCGCTGGATTTAATCGGTCTGAACTGGAATCCGCTGGATTTAATCGGTCTGAACAAGAATCCGCTGGATTTAATCGATCTGAAACGGAATCCGCTGGATTTAATCGGTCTGAACAAGAATCCGCTGGATTTAATCGGTCTGAACTGGAATTCGCTGGATTTAATCGATCTAAACTTGAATCCGCTGGATTTAATCGGTCTGACCCGGAATTGGCTGGATTTAATCGGTCTGAACAAGAATCCGCTGGATTTAATCGGTCTGACCCGGAATTGGCTGGATTTAATCGGTCTGAACTGGAATCCGCTGGATTTATGCGGTCTGAACTGGAATCCGCTGGATTTAATCGGTCTGAATTGGAATTGGCTGGATTTAATCGATCTGAACTTGAATTGGCGGGATTTAATTTATCTGAACTGGAATTGGCTGGATTTAATCGGTCAGAACTGGAATTGGCTGGATTTAATCGATCTGAAACGGAATCCGCTGGATTTAATCGATCTGAACTGGAATTGGCTGGATTTAATCGATCTGAACCGGAATCCGCTGGATTTAATCGATCTGAACTGGAATTGGCTGGATTTAATCGATCTGAACCGGAATCCGTTGGATTTAATCGGTTTGAATTGGAATTGGCTGGATTTAATCGATCTGAACCGGAATCCGCTGGATTTAATCGGTCTGAACAAGAAAACGCTGGATTTAATCGATCTGAACCGGAATCCATTGGATTTAATCGGTCTGAACAAGAATCCACTGGATTTAATCGGTCTGAACTGGAATTCGCTGGATTTAATCGGTCTGAACAAGAATCCGCTGGATTTAATCGGTCTGACCCGGAGTTGGCTGGACTTAATCGATCTGAACCGGAATCCGCTGGATTTATGCGGTCTGAACTGGAATCCGCTGGATTTAATCGGTCTGAACAAGAATCCGCTGGATTTAATCGATCTGAAACGGAATCCGCTGGATTTAATCGATCTGAACTAAAATCCGCTGGATTTAATCGGTCTGAACTGGAATTGGCTGGATTTAATCGGTCTGAACTGGAATTGGCTGGATTTAATCGATCTGAACCGGAATCCGCTGGATTTAATCGATCTGAACTAAAATCCGCTGGATTTAATCGGTCTGAACTGGAATTGGCTGGATTTAATCGGTCTGAACTGGAATTGGCTGGATTTAATCGATCTGAACCGGAATCCGCTGGATTTAATCGATCTGAACTGGAATTGGCTGGATTTAATCGATCTGAACCGGAATCCGCTGGATTTAATCGGTTTGAATTGGAATCCGCTGGATTTAATCGATCTGAACAAGAAAACGCTGGATTTAATCGGTCTGAACAAGAATCCGCTGTATTTAATCGTTCTGAACTTGAATTGGCTGGATTTAATCGGTCTGAACTGGAATTCGCTGGATTTAATTGAACTGAACTTGAATCCGCTGGATTTAATCGGTCTGACCCGGAATCCGCTGGATTTAATCGATCTGAACTGGAATTGGCTGGATTTAATCGATCTGAACCGGAATCCGCTGTATTTAATCGATCTGAACTGGAATTGGCTGGATTTAATCGATCTGAACCGGAATCCGCTGGATTTAATCGATCTGAACAAGAAAACGCTGGATTTAATCGGTCTGAACAAGAATCCGCTGTATTTAATCGTTCTGTACTTGAATTGGCTGGATTTAATCGGTCTGAACTGGAATTCGCTGGATTTAATTGAACTGAACTTGAATCCGCTGGATTTAATCGGTCTGACCCGGAATTGGCTGGATTTAATCGATCTGAAATTAAATGGGCTGGATTTAATCGATCTGAAATTGAATTGGTTGGATTTAATCGATCTGAACCGGAATCCGCTGGATTTAATTGGTCTGAATTGGAATTTGCTGGATTTAATCGGTCTGAATTGGAATTGGCTGGATTTAATCGATCTGAACCTGAATTGGCGGGATTTAATTTATCTGAACTTGAATCCGCTGGATTTAATCGATCTGAACTAAAATCCGCTGGATTTAATCGGTCTGAACTGGAATTGGCTGGATTTAATCAATCTGAACTGGAATTGGCTGGATTTAATCGATCTGAACCGGAATCCGCTGGATTTAATCGGTCTGAACTGGAATCCGCTGGATTTAATCGGTCTGAACAAGAATCCGCTGGATTTAATCGATCTGAAACGGAATCCGCTGGATTTAATCGGTCTGAACAAGAATCCGCTGGATTTAATCGGTCTGAACTGGAATTCGCTGGATTTAATCGATCTAAACTTGAATCCGCTGGATTTAATCGGTCTGACCCGGAATTGGCTGGATTTAATCGGTCTGAACAAGAATCCGCTGGATTTAATCGGTCTGACCCGGAATTGGCTGGATTTAATCGGTCTGAACTGGAATCCGCTGGATTTATGCGGTCTGAACTGGAATCCGCTGGATTTAATCGGTCTGAATTGGAATTGGCTGGATTTAATCGATCTGAACTTGAATTGGCGGGATTTAATTTATCTGAACTGGAATTGGCTGGATTTAATCGGTCAGAACTGGAATTGGCTGGATTTAATCGATCTGAAACGGAATCCGCTGGATTTAATCGATCTGAACTGGAATTGGCTGGATTTAATCGATCTGAACCGGAATCCGCTGGATTTAATCGATCTGAACTGGAATTGGCTGGATTTAATCGATCTGAACCGGAATCCGTTGGATTTAATCGGTTTGAATTGGAATTGGCTGGATTTAATCGATCTGAACCGGAATCCGCTGGATTTAATCGGTCTGAACAAGAAAACGCTGGATTTAATCGATCTGAACCGGAATCCATTGGATTTAATCGGTCTGAACAAGAATCCACTGGATTTAATCGGTCTGAACTGGAATTCGCTGGATTTAATCGGTCTGAACAAGAATCCGCTGGATTTAATCGGTCTGACCCGGAGTTGGCTGGACTTAATCGATCTGAACCGGAATCCGCTGGATTTATGCGGTCTGAACTGGAATCCGCTGGATTTAATCGGTCTGAACAAGAATCCGCTGGATTTAATCGATCTGAAACGGAATCCGCTGGATTTAATCGGTCTGAACAAGAATCCGCTGGATTTAATCGATCTGAACCGGAATCCGCTGGATTTAATCGGTCTGAACAAGAATCCGCTGGATTTAATCGGTCTGAACTGGAATTCGCTGGATTTAATCGATCTAAACTTGAATCCGCTGGATTTAATCGGTCTGACCCGGAATTGGCTGGATTTAATCGGTCTGAACAAGAATCCGCTGGATTTAATCGGTCTGACCCGGAATTGGCTGGATTTAATCGGTCTGAACTGGAATCCGCTGGATTTAATCGGTCTGACCCGGAGTTGGCTGGACTTAATCGATCTGAACCGGAATCCGCTGGATTTATGCGGTCTGAACTGGAATCCGCTGGATTTAATCGGTCTGAATTGGAATTGGCTGGATTTAATCGATCTGAACTTGAATTGGCGGGATTTAATTTATCTGAACCGGAATTGGCTGGATTTAATCGGTCAGAACTGGAATTGGCTGGATTTAATCGATCTGAAACGGAATCCGCTGGATTTAATCGATCTGAACTGGAATTGGCTGGATTTAATCGATCTGAACCGGAATCCGCTGGATTTAATCGATCTGAACTGGAATTGGCTGGATTTAATCGATCTGAACCGGAATCCGTTGGATTTAATCGGTTTGAATTGGAATTGGCTGGATTTAATCGATCTGAACCGGAATCCGCTGGATTTAATCGGTCTGAACAAGAAAACGCTGGATTTAATCGATCTGAACCGGAATCCATTGGATTTAATCGGTCTGAACAAGAATCCACTGGATTTAATCGGTCTGAACTGGAATTCGCTGGATTTAATCGGTCTGAACAAGAATCCGCTGGATTTAATCGGTCTGACCCGGAGTTGGCTGGACTTAATCGATCTGAACCGGAATCCGCTGGATTTATGCGGTCTGAACTGGAATCCGCTGGATTTAATCGGTCTGAACAAGAATCCGCTGGATTTAATCGATCTGAAACGGAATCCGCTGGATTTAATCGGTCTGAACAAGAATCCGCTGGATTTAATCGATCTGAACCGGAATCCGCTGGATTTAATCGGTCTGAACAAGAATCCGCTGGATTTAATCGGTCTGAACTGGAATTCGCTGGATTTAATCGATCTAAACTTGAATCCGCTGGATTTAATCGGTCTGACCCGGAATTGGCTGGATTTAATCGGTCTGAACAAGAATCCGCTGGATTTAATCGGTCTGACCCGGAATTGGCTGGATTTAATCGGTCTGAACTGGAATCCGCTGGATTTATGCGGTCTGAACTGGAATCCGCTGGATTTAATCGGTCTGAATTGGAATTGGCTGGATTTAATCGATCTGAACTTGAATTGGCGGGATTTAATTTATCTGAACTGGAATTGGCTGGATTTAATCGGTCAGAACTGGAATTGGCTGGATTTAATCGATCTGAAACGGAATCCGCTGGATTTAATCGATCTGAACTGGAATTGGCTGGATTTAATCGATCTGAACCGGAATCCGCTGGATTTAATCGATCTGAACTGGAATTGGCTGGATTTAATCGATCTGAACCGGAATCCGTTGGATTTAATCGGTTTGAATTGGAATTGGCTGGATTTAATCGATCTGAACCGGAATCCGCTGGATTTAATCGGTCTGAACAAGAAAACGCTGGATTTAATCGATCTGAACCGGAATCCATTGGATTTAATCGGTCTGAACAAGAATCCACTGGATTTAATCGGTCTGAACTGGAATTCGCTGGATTTAATCGGTCTGAACAAGAATCCGCTGGATTTAATCGGTCTGACCCGGAGTTGGCTGGACTTAATCGATCTGAACCGGAATCCGCTGGATTTATGCGGTCTGAACTGGAATCCGCTGGATTTAATCGGTCTGAACAAGAATCCGCTGGATTTAATCGATCTGAAACGGAATCCGCTGGATTTAATCGGTCTGAACAAGAATCCGCTGGATTTAATCGATCTGAACCGGAATCCGCTGGATTTAATCGGTCTGAACAAGAATCCGCTGGATTTAATCGGTCTGAACTGGAATTCGCTGGATTTAATCGATCTAAACTTGAATCCGCTGGATTTAATCGGTCTGACCCGGAATTGGCTGGATTTAATCGGTCTGAACAAGAATCCGCTGGATTTAATCGGTCTGACCCGGAATTGGCTGGATTTAATCGGTCTGAACTGGAATCCGCTGGATTTATGAGGTCTGAACTGGAATCCGCTGGATTTAATCGGTCTGAATTGGAATTGGCTGGATTTAATCGATCTGAACTTGAATTGGCGGGATTTAATTTATCTGAACTGGAATTGGCTGGATTTAATCGGTCAGAACTGGAATTGGCTGGATTTAATCGATCTGAAACGGAATCCGCTGGATTTAATCGATCTGAACTGGAATTGGCTGGATTTAATCGATCTGAACCGGAATCCGCTGGATTTAATCGATCTGAACTGGAATTGGCTGGATTTAATCGATCTGAACCGGAATCCGTTGGATTTAATCGGTTTGAATTGGAATTGGCTGGATTTAATCGATCTGAACCGGAATCCGCTGGATTTAATCGGTCTGAACAAGAAAACGCTGGATTTAATCGATCTGAACCGGAATCCATTGGATTTAATCGGTCTGAACAAGAATCCACTGGATTTAATCGGTCTGAACTGGAATTCGCTGGATTTAATCGGTCTGAACAAGAATCCGCTGGATTTAATCGGTCTGACCCGGAGTTGGCTGGACTTAATCGATCTGAACCGGAATCCGCTGGATTTATGCGGTCTGAACTGGAATCCGCTGGATTTAATCGGTCTGAATTGGAATTGGCTGGATTTAATCGATCTGAACTTGAATTGGCGGGATTTAATTTATCTGAACCGGAATTGGCTGGATTTAATCGGTCAGAACTGGAATTGGCTGGATTTAATCGATCTGAAACGGAATCCGCTGGATTTAATCGATCTGAACTGGAATTGGCTGGATTTAATCGATCTGAACCGGAATCCGCTGGATTTAATCGATCTGAACTGGAATTGGCTGGATTTAATCGATCTGAACCGGAATCCGTTGGATTTAATCGGTTTGAATTGGAATTGGCTGGATTTAATCGATCTGAACCGGAATCCGCTGGATTTAATCGGTCTGAACAAGAAAACGCTGGATTTAATCGATCTGAACCGGAATCCATTGGATTTAATCGGTCTGAACAAGAATCCACTGGATTTAATCGGTCTGAACTGGAATTCGCTGGATTTAATCGGTCTGAACAAGAATCCGCTGGATTTAATCGGTCTGACCCGGAGTTGGCTGGACTTAATCGATCTGAACCGGAATCCGCTGGATTTATGCGGTCTGAACTGGAATCCGCTGGATTTAATCGGTCTGAACAAGAATCCGCTGGATTTAATCGATCTGAAACGGAATCCGCTGGATTTAATCGGTCTGAACAAGAATCCGCTGGATTTAATCGATCTGAACGGGAATCCGCTGGATTTAATCGGTCTGAACAAGAATCCGCTGGATTTAATCGGTCTGAACTGGAATTCGCTGGATTTAATCGATCTAAACTTGAATCCGCTGGATTTAATCGGTCTGACCCGGAATTGGCTGGATTTAATTGGTCTGAACAAGAATCCGCTGGATTTAATCGGTCTGACCCGGAATTGGCTGGATTTAATCGGTCTGAACTGGAATCCGCTGGATTTATGCGGTCTGAACTGGAATCCGCTGGATTTAATCGGTCTGAATTGGAATTGGCTGGATTTAATCGATCTGAACTTGAATTGGCGGGATTTAATTTATCTGAACTGGAATTGGCTGGATTTAATCGGTCAGAACTGGAATTGGCTGGATTTAATCGATCTGAAACGGAATCCGCTGGATTTAATCGATCTGAACTGGAATTGGCTGGATTTAATCGATCTGAACCGGAATCCGCTGGATTTAATCGATCTGAACTGGAATTGGCTGGATTTAATCGATCTGAACCGGAATCCGTTGGATTTAATCGGTTTGAATTGGAATTGGCTGGATTTAATCGATCTGAACCGGAATCCGCTGGATTTAATCGGTCTGAACAAGAAAACGCTGGATTTAATCGATCTGAACCGGAATCCATTGGATTTAATCGGTCTGAACAAGAATCCACTGGATTTAATCGGTCTGAACTGGAATTCGCTGGATTTAATCGGTCTGAACAAGAATCCGCTGGATTTAATCGGTCTGACCCGGAGTTGGCTGGACTTAATCGATCTGAACCGGAATCCGCTGGATTTATGCGGTCTGAACTGGAATCCGCTGGATTTAATCGGTCTGAACAAGAATCCGCTGGATTTAATCGATCTGAAACGGAATCCGCTGGATTTAATCGGTCTGAACAAGAATCCGCTGGATTTAATCGATCTGAACCGGAATCCGCTGGATTTAATCGGTCTGAACAAGAATCCGCTGGATTTAATCGGTCTGAACTGGAATTCGCTGGATTTAATCGATCTAAACTTGAATCCGCTGGATTTAATCGGTCTGACCCGGAATTGGCTGGATTTAATCGGTCTGAACAAGAATCCGCTGGATTTAATCGGTCTGACCCGGAATTGGCTGGATTTAATCGGTCTGAACTGGAATCCGCTGGATTTATGAGGTCTGAACTGGAATCCGCTGGATTTAATCGGTCTGAATTGGAATTGGCTGGATTTAATCGATCTGAACTTGAATTGGCGGGATTTAATTTATCTGAACTGGAATTGGCTGGATTTAATCGGTCAGAACTGGAATTGGCTGGATTTAATCGATCTGAAACGGAATCCGCTGGATTTAATCGATCTGAACTGGAATTGGCTGGATTTAATCGATCTGAACCGGAATCCGCTGGATTTAATCGATCTGAACTGGAACTGGCTGGATTTAATCGATCTGAACCGGAATCCGTTGGATTTAATCGGTTTGAATTGGAATTGGCTGGATTTAATCGATCTGAACCGGAATCCGCTGGATTTAATCGGTCTGAACAAGAAAACGCTGGATTTAATCGATCTGAACCGGAATCCATTGGATTTAATCGGTCTGAACAAGAATCCACTGGATTTAATCGGTCTGAACTGGAATTCGCTGGATTTAATCGGTCTGAACAAGAATCCGCTGGATTTAATCGGTCTGACCCGGAGTTGGCTGGACTTAATCGATCTGAACCGGAATCCGCTGGATTTATGCGGTCTGAACTGGAATCCGCTGGATTTAATCGGTCTGAATTGGAATTGGCTGGATTTAATCGATCTGAACTTGAATTGGCGGGATTTAATTTATCTGAACCGGAATTGGCTGGATTTAATCGGTCAGAACTGGAATTGGCTGGATTTAATCGATCTGAAACGGAATCCGCTGGATTTAATCGATCTGAACTGGAATTGGCTGGATTTAATCGATCTGAACCGGAATCCGCTGGATTTAATCGATCTGAACTGGAATTGGCTGGATTTAATCGATCTGAACCGGAATCCGTTGGATTTAATCGGTTTGAATTGGAATTGGCTGGATTTAATCGATCTGAACCGGAATCCGCTGGATTTAATCGGTCTGAACAAGAAAACGCTGGATTTAATCGATCTGAACCGGAATCCATTGGATTTAATCGGTCTGAACAAGAATCCACTGGATTTAATCGGTCTGAACTGGAATTCGCTGGATTTAATCGGTCTGAACAAGAATCCGCTGGATTTAATCGGTCTGACCCGGAGTTGGCTGGACTTAATCGATCTGAACCGGAATCCGCTGGATTTATGCGGTCTGAACTGGAATCCGCTGGATTTAATCGGTCTGAACAAGAATCCGCTGGATTTAATCGATCTGAAACGGAATCCGCTGGATTTAATCGGTCTGAACAAGAATCCGCTGGATTTAATCGATCTGAACCGGAATCCGCTGGATTTAATCGGTCTGAACAAGAATCCGCTGGATTTAATCGGTCTGAACTGGAATTCGCTGGATTTAATCGATCTAAACTTGAATCCGCTGGATTTAATCGGTCTGACCCGGAATTGGCTGGATTTAATCGGTCTGAACAAGAATCCGCTGGATTTAATCGGTCTGACCCGGAATTGGCTGGATTTAATCGGTCTGAACTGGAATCCGCTGGATTTATGCGGTCTGAACTGGAATCCGCTGGATTTAATCGGTCTGAATTGGAATTGGCTGGATTTAATCGATCTGAACTTGAATTGGCGGGATTTAATTTATCTGAACTGGAATTGGCTGGATTTAATCGGTCAGAACTGGAATTGGCTGGATTTAATCGATCTGAAACGGAATCCGCTGGATTTAATCGATCTGAACTGGAATTGGCTGGATTTAATCGATCTGAACCGGAATCCGCTGGATTTAATCGATCTGAACTGGAATTGGCTGGATTTAATCGATCTGAACCGGAATCCGTTGGATTTAATCGGTTTGAATTGGAATTGGCTGGATTTAATCGATCTGAACCGGAATCCGCTGGATTTAATCGGTCTGAACAAGAAAACGCTGGATTTAATCGATCTGAACCGGAATCCATTGGATTTAATCGGTCTGAACAAGAATCCACTGGATTTAATCGGTCTGAACTGGAATTCGCTGGATTTAATCGGTCTGAACAAGAATCCGCTGGATTTAATCGGTCTGACCCGGAGTTGGCTGGACTTAATCGATCTGAACCGGAATCCGCTGGATTTATGCGGTCTGAACTGGAATCCGCTGGATTTAATCGGTCTGAATTGGAATTGGCTGGATTTAATCGATCTGAACTTGAATTGGCGGGATTTAATTTATCTGAACCGGAATTGGCTGGATTTAATCGGTCAGAACTGGAATTGGCTGGATTTAATCGATCTGAAACGGAATCCGCTGGATTTAATCGATCTGAACTGGAATTGGCTGGATTTAATCGATCTGAACCGGAATCCGCTGGATTTAATCGATCTGAACTGGAATTGGCTGGATTTAATCGATCTGAACCGGAATCCGTTGGATTTAATCGGTTTGAATTGGAATTGGCTGGATTTAATCGATCTGAACCGGAATCCGCTGGATTTAATCGATCTGAACCGGAATCCGCTGGATTTAATCGGTCTGAACAAGAAAACGCTGGATTTAATCGATCTGAACCGGAATCCGTTGGATTTAATCGGTCTGAACAAGAATCCACTGGATTTAATCGGTCTGAACCGGAATTCGCTGGATTTAATCGATCTAAACTTGAATCCGCTGGATTTAATCGGTCTGACCCGGAATTGGCTGGATTTAATCGGTCTGAACAAGAATCCGCTGGATTTAATCGGTCTGACCCGGAGTTGGCTGGACTTAATCGATCTGAACCGGAATCCGCTGGATTTATGCGGTCTGAACTGGAATCCGCTGGATTTAATCGGTCTGAATTGGAATTGGCTGGATTTAATCGATCTGAACTTGAATTGGTGGGATTTAATTTATCTGAACTTGAATCCGCTGGATTTAATCGATCTGAACTAAAATCCGCTGGATTTAATCGATCTGAACTAAAATCCGCTGGATTTAATCGGTCTGAACTGGAATTGGCTGGATTTAATCGGTCTGAACTGGAATTGGCTGGATTTAATCGATCTGAACCGGAATCCGCTGGATTTAATCGATCTGAACTGGAATTGGCTGGATTTAATCTATCTGAACCGGAATCCGCTGGATTTAATCGGTTTGAATTGGAATCCGCTGGATTTAATCGATCTGAACAAGAAAACGCTGGATTTAATCGGTCTGAACAAGAATCCGCTGTATTTAATCGTTCTGAACTTGAATTGGCTGGATTTAATCGGTCTGAACTGGAATTCGCTGGATTTAATTGAACTGAACTTGAATCCGCTGGATTTAATCGGTCTGACCCGGAATTGGCTGGATTTAATCGATCTGAACAAGAAAACGCTGGATTTAATCGGTCTGAACAAGAATCCGCTGTATTTAATCGTTCTGTACTTGAATTGGCTGGATTTAATCGGTCTGAACTGGAATTCGCTGGATTTAATTGAACTGAACTTGAATCCGCTGGATTTAATCGGTCTGACCCGGAATTGGCTGGATTTAATCGATCTGAAATTAAATGGGCTGGATTTAATCGATCTGAAATTGAATTGGTTGGATTTAATCGATCTGAACCGGAATCCGCTGGATTTAATTGGTCTGAATTGGAATTTGCTGGATTTAATCGGTCTGAATTGGAATTGGCTGGATTTAATCGATCTGAACCTGAATTGGCTGGATTTAATCAATCTGAACCGGAATCCGCTGTATTTATTCGATCTGAACTGGAATTGGCTGGATTTAATCGATCTGAACCGGAATCCGCTGGATTTAATCGGTCTGAACTGGAATTGGCTGGATTTAATCGATCTGAACAAGAATCCGCTGGATTTAATCGATCTGAACGGGAATCCGCTGGATTTAATCGGTCTGAACAAGAATCCGCTGGATTTAATCGATCTGAAACGGAATCCGCTGGATTTAATCGGTCTGAACAAGAATCCGCTGGATTTAATCGATCTGAACCGGAATCCGCTGGATTTAATCGGTCTGAACAAGAATCCGCTGGATTTAATCGGTCTGAACTGGAATTCGCTGGATTTAATCGATCTAAACTTGAATCCGCTGGATTTAATCGGTCTGACCCGGAATTGGCTGGATTTAATCGGTCTGAACAAGAATCCGCTGGATTTAATCGGTCTGACCCGGAATTGGCTGGATTTAATCGGTCTGAACTGGAATCCGCTGGATTTAATCGGTCTGAACTGGAATCCGCTGGATTTAATCGGTCTGAATTGGAATTGGCTGGATTTAATCGATCTGAACTTGAATTGGCGGGATTTAATTTATCTGAACTGGAATTGGCTGGATTTAATCGGTCAGAACTGGAATTGGCTGGATTTAATCGATCTGAAACGGAATCCGCTGGATTTAATCGATCTGAACTGGAATTGGCTGGATTTAATCGATCTGAACCGGAATCCGCTGGATTTAATCGATCTGAACTGGAATTGGCTGGATTTAATCGATCTGAACCGGAATCCGTTGGATTTAATCGGTTTGAATTGGAATTGGCTGGATTTAATCGATCTGAACCGGAATCCGCTGGATTTAATCGGTCTGAACAAGAAAACGCTGGATTTAATCGATCTGAACCGGAATCCATTGGATTTAATCGGTCTGAACAAGAATCCACTGGATTTAATCGGTCTGAACTGGAATTCGCTGGATTTAATCGGTCTGAACAAGAATCCGCTGGATTTAATCGGTCTGACCCGGAGTTGGCTGGACTTAATCGATCTGAACCGGAATCCGCTGGATTTATGCGGTCTGAACTGGAATCCGCTGGATTTAATCGGTCTGAATTGGAATTGGCTGGATTTAATCGATCTGAACTTGAATTGGCGGGATTTAATTTATCTGAACCGGAATTGGCTGGATTTAATCGGTCAGAACTGGAATTGGCTGGATTTAATCGATCTGAAACGGAATCCGCTGGATTTAATCGATCTGAACTGGAATTGGCTGGATTTAATCGATCTGAACCGGAATCCGCTGGATTTAATCGATCTGAACTGGAATTGGCTGGATTTAATCGATCTGAACCGGAATCCGTTGGATTTAATCGGTTTGAATTGGAATTGGCTGGATTTAATCGATCTGAACCGGAATCCGCTGGATTTAATCGATCTGAACCGGAATCCGCTGGATTTAATCGGTCTGAACAAGAAAACGCTGGATTTAATCGATCTGAACCGGAATCCGTTGGATTTAATCGGTCTGAACTTGAATTGGTGGGATTTAATTTATCTGAACTTGAATCCGCTGGATTTAATCGATCTGAACTAAAATCCGCTGGATTTAATCGATCTGAACTAAAATCCGCTGGATTTAATCGGTCTGAACTGGAATTGGCTGGATTTAATCGGTCTGAACTGGAATTGGCTGGATTTAATCGATCTGAACCGGAATCCGCTGGATTTAATCGATCTGAACTGGAATTGGCTGGATTTAATCTATCTGAACCGGAATCCGCTGGATTTAATCGGTTTGAATTGGAATCCGCTGGATTTAATCGATCTGAACAAGAAAACGCTGGATTTAATCGGTCTGAACAAGAATCCGCTGTATTTAATCGTTCTGAACTTGAATTGGCTGGATTTAATCGGTCTGAACTGGAATTCGCTGGATTTAATTGAACTGAACTTGAATCCGCTGGATTTAATCGGTCTGACCCGGAATTGGCTGGATTTAATCGATCTGAAATTAAATGGGCTGGATTTAATCGATCTGAAATTGAATTGGTTGGATTTAATCGATCTGAACCGGAATCCGCTGGATTTAATTGGTCTGAATTGGAATTTGCTGGATTTAATCGGTCTGAATTGGAATTGGCTGGATTTAATCGATCTGAACCTGAATTGGCGGGATTTAATTTATCTGAACTTGAATCCGCTGGATTTAATCGATCTGAACTAAAATCCGCTGGATTTAATCGGTCTGAACTGGAATTGGCTGGATTTAATCAATCTGAACTGGAATTGGCTGGATTTAATCGATCTGAACCGGAATCCGCTGGATTTAATCGGTCTGAACTGGAATTGGCGGGATTTAATCGATCTGAACCGGAATCCGCTGGATTTAATCGATCTGAACCGGAATCCGCTGGATTTAATCGGTCTGAACAAGAATCCGCTGGATTTAATCGTTCTGAACTTGAATTGGCTGGATTTAATCGGTCTGAACTGGAATCCGCTGGATTTAATCGGTCTGACCCGGAATTGGCTGGATTTAATCGGTCTGAAATTAAATGGGCTGGATTTAATCGATCTGAAATTGAATTGGCTGGATTTAATCGATCTGAACCGGAATCCACTGGATTTAATCGGTCTGAACTGGAATTGGCTGGATTTAATCGATCTGAACCGGAATCCGCTGGATTTAATCGATCTGAACCGGAATCCGCTGGATTTAATCGGTCTGAACAAGAATCCGCTGGATTTAATCGATCTGAACCGGAATCCGCTGGATTTAATCGGTCTGAACAAGAATCCGCTGGATTTAATCAATCTGAACCGGAATTGGCTGGATTTAATCGATCTGAACCGGAATCCGCTGGATTTAATCGGTCTGAACTGGAATTGGCTGGATTTAATCGATCTGAACCGGAATCCGCTGGATTTAATCGATCTGAACCGGAATCCGCTGGATTTAATCGGTCTGAACAAGAATCCGCTGGATTTAATCGATCTGAACCGGAATCCGCTGGATTTAATCGGTCTGAACAAGAATCCGCTGGATTTAATCGGTCTGAACTGGAATTCGCTGGATTTAATCGATCTAAACTTGAATCCGCTGGATTTAATCGGTCTGACCCGGAATCGGCTGGATTTAATCGGTCTGAACAAGAATCCGCTGGATTTAATCGATCTGAACCGGAATCCGCTGGATTTAATCGGTCTGAACAAGAATCCGCTGGATTTAATCGGTCTGAACTGGAATTCGCTGGATTTAATCGGTCTGAACTGGAATTGGCTGGATTTAATCAATCTGAACTGGAATTGGCTGGATTTAATCGATCTGAACCGGAATCCGCTGGATTTAATCGGTCTGAACTGGAATTGGCGGGATTTAATCGATCTGAACCGGAATCCGCTGGATTTAATCGATCTGAACCGGAATCCGCTGGATTTAATCGGTCTGAACTGGAATCCGCTGGATTTAATCGGTCTGAACAAGAATCCGCTGGATTTAATCGTTCTGAACTTGAATTGGCTGGATTTAATCGGTCTGAACTGGAATCCGCTGGATTTAATCGGTCTGACCCGGAATTGGCTGGATTTAATCGGTCTGAAATTAAATGGGCTGGATTTAATCGATCTGAAATTGAATTGGCTGGATTTAATCGATCTGAACCGGAATCCACTGGATTTAACCGGTCTGAATTGGAATTGGCGGGATTTAATCGATCTGAACCGGAATCCGCTGGATTTAATCGATCTGAACCGGAATCCGCTGGATTTAATCGGTCTGAACAAGAATCCGCTGGATTTAATCGTTCTGAACTTGAATTGGCTGGATTTAATCGGTCTGAACTGGAATCCGCTGGATTTAATCGGTCTGACCCGGAATTGGCTGGATTTAATCGGTCTGAAATTAAATGGGCTGGATTTAATCGATCTGAAATTGAATTGGCTGGATTTAATCGATCTGAACCGGAATCCACTGGATTTAATCGGTCTGAACTGGAATTGGCTGGATTTAATCGATCTGAACCGGAATCCGCTGGATTTAATCGATCTGAACCGGAATCCGCTGGATTTAATCGGTCTGAACAAGAATCCGCTGGATTTAATCGATCTGAACCGGAATCCGCTGGATTTAATCGGTCTGAACAAGAATCCGCTGGATTTAATCAATCTGAACCGGAATTGGCTGGATTTAATCGATCTGAACCGGAATCCGCTGGATTTAATCGGTCTGAACTGGAATTGGCTGGATTTAATCGATCTGAACCGGAATCCGCTGGATTTAATCGATCTGAACCGGAATCCGCTGGATTTAATCGGTCTGAACAAGAATCCGCTGGATTTAATCGATCTGAACCGGAATCCGCTGGATTTAATCGGTCTGAACAAGAATCCGCTGGATTTAATCGGTCTGAACTGGAATTCGCTGGATTTAATCGATCTAAACTTGAATCCGCTGGATTTAATCGGTCTGACCCGGAATTGGCTGGATTTAATCGGTCTGAACAAGAATCCGCTGGATTTAATCGATCTGAACCGGAATCCGCTGGATTTAATCGGTCTGAACAAGAATCCGCTGGATTTAATCGGTCTGAACTGGAATTCGCTGGATTTAATCGGTCTGAACTGGAATTGGCTGGATTTAATCAATCTGAACTGGAATTGGCTGGATTTAATCGATCTGAACCGGAATCCGCTGGATTTAATCGGTCTGAACTGGAATTGGCGGGATTTAATCGATCTGAACCGGAATCCGCTGGATTTAATCGATCTGAACCGGAATCCGCTGGATTTAATCGGTCTGAACTGGAATCCGCTGGATTTAATCGGTCTGAACAAGAATCCGCTGGATTTAATCGTTCTGAACTTGAATTGGCTGGATTTAATCGGTCTGAACTGGAATCCGCTGGATTTAATCGGTCTGACCCGGAATTGGCTGGATTTAATCGGTCTGAACTGGAATCCGCTGGATTTATGCGGTCTGAACTGGAATCCGCTGGATTTAATCGGTCTGAATTGGAATTGGCTGGATTTAATCGATCTGAACTTGAATTGGCGGGATTTAATTTATCTGAACTGGAATTGGCTGGATTTAATCGGTCAGAACTGGAATTGGCTGGATTTAATCGATCTGAAACGGAATCCGCTGGATTTAATCGATCTGAACTGGAATTGGCTGGATTTAATCGATCTGAACCGGAATCCGCTGGATTTAATCGATCTGAACTGGAATTGGCTGGATTTAATCGATCTGAACCGGAATCCGTTGGATTTAATCGGTTTGAATTGGAATTGGCTGGATTTAATCGATCTGAACCGGAATCCGCTGGATTTAATCGGTCTGAACAAGAAAACGCTGGATTTAATCGATCTGAACCGGAATCCATTGGATTTAATCGGTCTGAACAAGAATCCACTGGATTTAATCGGTCTGAACTGGAATTCGCTGGATTTAATCGGTCTGAACAAGAATCCGCTGGATTTAATCGGTCTGACCCGGAGTTGGCTGGACTTAATCGATCTGAACCGGAATCCGCTGGATTTATGCGGTCTGAACTGGAATCCGCTGGATTTAATCGGTCTGAATTGGAATTGGCTGGATTTAATCGATCTGAACTTGAATTGGCGGGATTTAATTTATCTGAACCGGAATTGGCTGGATTTAATCGGTCAGAACTGGAATTGGCTGGATTTAATCGATCTGAAACGGAATCCGCTGGATTTAATCGATCTGAACTGGAATTGGCTGGATTTAATCGATCTGAACCGGAATCCGCTGGATTTAATCGATCTGAACTGGAATTGGCTGGATTTAATCGATCTGAACCGGAATCCGTTGGATTTAATCGGTTTGAATTGGAATTGGCTGGATTTAATCGATCTGAACCGGAATCCGCTGGATTTAATCGATCTGAACCGGAATCCGCTGGATTTAATCGGTCTGAACAAGAAAACGCTGGATTTAATCGATCTGAACCGGAATCCGTTGGATTTAATCGGTCTGAACAAGAATCCACTGGATTTAATCGGTCTGAACCGGAATTCGCTGGATTTAATCGATCTAAACTTGAATCCGCTGGATTTAATCGGTCTGACCCGGAATTGGCTGGATTTAATCGGTCTGAACAAGAATCCGCTGGATTTAATCGGTCTGACCCGGAGTTGGCTGGACTTAATCGATCTGAACCGGAATCCGCTGGATTTATGCGGTCTGAACTGGAATCCGCTGGATTTAATCGGTCTGAATTGGAATTGGCTGGATTTAATCGATCTGAACTTGAATTGGTGGGATTTAATTTATCTGAACTTGAATCCGCTGGATTTAATCGATCTGAACTAAAATCCGCTGGATTTAATCGATCTGAACTAAAATCCGCTGGATTTAATCGGTCTGAACTGGAATTGGCTGGATTTAATCGGTCTGAACTGGAATTGGCTGGATTTAATCGATCTGAACCGGAATCCGCTGGATTTAATCGATCTGAACTGGAATTGGCTGGATTTAATCGATCTGAACCGGAATCCGCTGGATTTAATCGGTTTGAATTGGAATCCGCTGGATTTAATCGATCTGAACAAGAAAACGCTGGATTTAATCGGTCTGAACAAGAATCCGCTGTATTTAATCGTTCTGAACTTGAATTGGCTGGATTTAATCGGTCTGAACTGGAATTCGCTGGATTTAATTGAACTGAACTTGAATCCGCTGGATTTAATCGGTCTGACCCGGAATCCGCTGGATTTAATCGATCTGAACTGGAATTGGCTGGATTTAATCGATCTGAACCGGAATCCGCTGTATTTAATCGATCTGAACTGGAATTGGCTGGATTTAATCGATCTGAACCGGAATCCACTGGACTTAATCGGTTTGAATTGGAATTGGCTGGATTTAATCGATCTGAACCGGAATCCGCTGGATTTAATCGATCTGAACAAGAAAACGCTGGATTTAATCGGTCTGAACAAGAATCCGCTGTATTTAATCGTTCTGTACTTGAATTGGCTGGATTTAATCGGTCTGAACTGGAATTCGCTGGATTTAATTGAACTGAACTTGAATCCGCTGGATTTAATCGGTCTGACCCGGAATTGGCTGGATTTAATCGATCTGAAATTAAATGGGCTGGATTTAATCGATCTGAAATTGAATTGGTTGGATTTAATCGATCTGAACCGGAATCCGCTGGATTTAATTGGTCTGAATTGGAATTTGCTGGATTTAATCGGTCTGAATTGGAATTGGCTGGATTTAATCGATCTGAACCTGAATTGGCGGGATTTAATTTATCTGAACTTGAATCCGCTGGATTTAATCGATCTGAACTAAAATCCGCTGGATTTAATCGGTCTGAACTGGAATTGGCTGGATTTAATCAATCTGAACTGGAATTGGCTGGATTTAATCGGTCTGAACAAGAATCCGCTGGATTTAATTGATCTGAACCGGAATCCGCTGGATTTAATCGATCTGAACAAGAAAACGCTGGATTTAATCGGTCTGAACAAGAATCCGCTGTATTTAATCGTTCTGAACTTGAATTGGCTGGATTTAATCGGTCTGAACTGGAATTCGCTGGATTTAATTGAACTGAACTTGAATCCGCTGGATTTAATCGGTCTGACCCGGAATCCGCTGGATTTAATCGATCTGAACTGGAATTGGCTGGATTTAATCGATCTGAACCGGAATCCGCTGTATTTAATCGATCTGAACTGGAATTGGCTGGATTTAATCGATCTGAACCGGAATCCACTGGACTTAATCGGTTTGAATTGGAATTGGCTGGATTTAATCGATCTGAACCGGAATCCGCTGGATTTAATCGATCTGAACAAGAAAACGCTGGATTTAATCGGTCTGAACAAGAATCCGCTGTATTTAATCGTTCTGTACTTGAATTGGCTGGATTTAATCGGTCTGAACTGGAATTCGCTGGATTTAATTGAACTGAACTTGAATCCGCTGGATTTAATCGGTCTGACCCGGAATTGGCTGGATTTAATCGATCTGAAATTAAATGGGCTGGATTTAATCGATCTGAAATTGAATTGGTTGGATTTAATCGATCTGAACCGGAATCCGCTGGATTTAATTGGTCTGAATTGGAATTTGCTGGATTTAATCGGTCTGAATTGGAATTGGCTGGATTTAATCGATCTGAACCTGAATTGGCGGGATTTAATTTATCTGAACTTGAATCCGCTGGATTTAATCGATCTGAACTAAAATCCGCTGGATTTAATCGGTCTGAACTGGAATTGGCTGGATTTAATCAATCTGAACTGGAATTGGCTGGATTTAATCGATCTGAACCGGAATCCGCTGGATTTAATCGGTCTGAACTGGAATCCGCTGGATTTAATCGGTCTGAACAAGAATCCGCTGGATTTAATCGATCTGAAACGGAATCCGCTGGATTTAATCGGTCTGAACAAGAATCCGCTGGATTTAATCGGTCTGAACTGGAATTCGCTGGATTTAATCGATCTAAACTTGAATCCGCTGGATTTAATCGGTCTGACCCGGAATTGGCTGGATTTAATCGGTCTGAACAAGAATCCGCTGGATTTAATCGGTCTGACCCGGAATTGGCTGGATTTAATCGGTCTGAACTGGAATCCGCTGGATTTATGCGGTCTGAACTGGAATCCGCTGGATTTAATCGGTCTGAATTGGAATTGGCTGGATTTAATCGATCTGAACTTGAATTGGCGGGATTTAATTTATCTGAACTGGAATTGGCTGGATTTAATCGGTCAGAACTGGAATTGGCTGGATTTAATCGATCTGAAACGGAATCCGCTGGATTTAATCGATCTGAACTGGAATTGGCTGGATTTAATCGATCTGAACCGGAATCCGCTGGATTTAATCGATCTGAACTGGAATTGGCTGGATTTAATCGATCTGAACCGGAATCCGTTGGATTTAATCGGTTTGAATTGGAATTGGCTGGATTTAATCGATCTGAACCGGAATCCGCTGGATTTAATCGGTCTGAACAAGAAAACGCTGGATTTAATCGATCTGAACCGGAATCCATTGGATTTAATCGGTCTGAACAAGAATCCACTGGATTTAATCGGTCTGAACTGGAATTCGCTGGATTTAATCGGTCTGAACAAGAATCCGCTGGATTTAATCGGTCTGACCCGGAGTTGGCTGGACTTAATCGATCTGAACCGGAATCCGCTGGATTTATGCGGTCTGAACTGGAATCCGCTGGATTTAATCGGTCTGAACAAAAATCCGCTGGATTTAATCGATCTGAAACGGAATCCGCTGGATTTAATCGGTCTGAACAAGAATCCGCTGGATTTAATCGATCTGAACCGGAATCCGCTGGATTTAATCGGTCTGAACAAGAATCCGCTGGATTTAATCGGTCTGAACTGGAATTCGCTGGATTTAATCGATCTAAACTTGAATCCGCTGGATTTAATCGGTCTGACCCGGAATTGGCTGGATTTAATCGGTCTGAACAAGAATCCGCTGGATTTAATCGGTCTGACCCGGAATTGGCTGGATTTAATCGGTCTGAACTGGAATCCGCTGGATTTAATCGGTCTGACCCGGAGTTGGCTGGACTTAATCGATCTGAACCGGAATCCGCTGGATTTATGCGGTCTGAACTGGAATCCGCTGGATTTAATCGGTCTGAATTGGAATTGGCTGGATTTAATCGATCTGAACTTGAATTGGCGGGATTTAATTTATCTGAACCGGAATTGGCTGGATTTAATCGGTCAGAACTGGAATTGGCTGGATTTAATCGATCTGAAACGGAATCCGCTGGATTTAATCGATCTGAACTGGAATTGGCTGGATTTAATCGATCTGAACCGGAATCCGCTGGATTTAATCGATCTGAACTGGAATTGGCTGGATTTAATCGATCTGAACCGGAATCCGTTGGATTTAATCGGTTTGAATTGGAATTGGCTGGATTTAATCGATCTGAACCGGAATCCGCTGGATTTAATCGGTCTGAACAAGAAAACGCTGGATTTAATCGATCTGAACCGGAATCCATTGGATTTAATCGGTCTGAACAAGAATCCACTGGATTTAATCGGTCTGAACTGGAATTCGCTGGATTTAATCGGTCTGAACAAGAATCCGCTGGATTTAATCGGTCTGACCCGGAGTTGGCTGGACTTAATCGATCTGAACCGGAATCCGCTGGATTTATGCGGTCTGAACTGGAATCCGCTGGATTTAATCGGTCTGAACAAGAATCCGCTGGATTTAATCGATCTGAAACGGAATCCGCTGGATTTAATCGGTCTGAACAAGAATCCGCTGGATTTAATCGATCTGAACCGGAATCCGCTGGATTTAATCGGTCTGAACAAGAATCCGCTGGATTTAATCGGTCTGAACTGGAATTCGCTGGATTTAATCGATCTAAACTTGAATCCGCTGGATTTAATCGGTCTGACCCGGAATTGGCTGGATTTAATCGGTCTGAACAAGAATCCGCTGGATTTAATCGGTCTGACCCGGAATTGGCTGGATTTAATCGGTCTGAACTGGAATCCGCTGGATTTATGCGGTCTGAACTGGAATCCGCTGGATTTAATCGGTCTGAATTGGAATTGGCTGGATTTAATCGATCTGAACTTGAATTGGCGGGATTTAATTTATCTGAACTGGAATTGGCTGGATTTAATCGGTCAGAACTGGAATTGGCTGGATTTAATCGATCTGAAACGGAATCCGCTGGATTTAATCGATCTGAACTGGAATTGGCTGGATTTAATCGATCTGAACCGGAATCCGCTGGATTTAATCGATCTGAACTGGAATTGGCTGGATTTAATCGATCTGAACCGGAATCCGTTGGATTTAATCGGTTTGAATTGGAATTGGCTGGATTTAATCGATCTGAACCGGAATCCGCTGGATTTAATCGGTCTGAACAAGAAAACGCTGGATTTAATCGATCTGAACCGGAATCCATTGGATTTAATCGGTCTGAACAAGAATCCACTGGATTTAATCGGTCTGAACTGGAATTCGCTGGATTTAATCGGTCTGAACAAGAATCCGCTGGATTTAATCGGTCTGACCCGGAGTTGGCTGGACTTAATCGATCTGAACCGGAATCCGCTGGATTTATGCGGTCTGAACTGGAATCCGCTGGATTTAATCGGTCTGAACAAGAATCCGCTGGATTTAATCGATCTGAAACGGAATCCGCTGGATTTAATCGGTCTGAACAAGAATCCGCTGGATTTAATCGATCTGAACTGGAATCCGCTGGATTTAATCGGTCTGAACAAGAATCCGCTGGATTTAATCGGTCTGAACTGGAATTCGCTGGATTTAATCGGTCTGAACTGGAATTCGCTGGATTTAATCGATCTAAACTTGAATCCGCTGGATTTAATCGGTCTGACCCGGAATTGGCTGGATTTAATCGGTCTGAACAAGAATCCGCTGGATTTAATCGGTCTGACCCGGAATTGGCTGGATTTAATCGGTCTGAACTGGAATCCGCTGGATTTATGAGGTCTGAACTGGAATCCGCTGGATTTAATCGGTCTGAATTGGAATTGGCTGGATTTAATCGATCTGAACTTGAATTGGCGGGATTTAATTTATCTGAACTGGAATTGGCTGGATTTAATCGGTCAGAACTGGAATTGGCTGGATTTAATCGATCTGAAACGGAATCCGCTGGATTTAATCGATCTGAACTGGAATTGGCTGGATTTAATCGATCTGAACCGGAATCCGCTGGATTTAATCGATCTGAACTGGAATTGGCTGGATTTAATCGATCTGAACCGGAATCCGTTGGATTTAATCGGTTTGAATTGGAATTGGCTGGATTTAATCGATCTGAACCGGAATCCGCTGGATTTAATCGGTCTGAACAAGAAAACGCTGGATTTAATCGATCTGAACCGGAATCCATTGGATTTAATCGGTCTGAACAAGAATCCACTGGATTTAATCGGTCTGAACTGGAATTCGCTGGATTTAATCGGTCTGAACAAGAATCCGCTGGATTTAATCGGTCTGACCCGGAGTTGGCTGGACTTAATCGATCTGAACCGGAATCCGCTGGATTTATGCGGTCTGAACTGGAATCCGCTGGATTTAATCGGTCTGAACAAGAATCCGCTGGATTTAATCGATCTGAAACGGAATCCGCTGGATTTAATCGGTCTGAACAAGAATCCGCTGGATTTAATCGATCTGAACCGGAATCCGCTGGATTTAATCGGTCTGAACAAGAATCCGCTGGATTTAATCGGTCTGAACTGGAATTCGCTGGATTTAATCGATCTAAACTTGAATCCGCTGGATTTAATCGGTCTGACCCGGAATTGGCTGGATTTAATCGGTCTGAACAAGAATCCGCTGGATTTAATCGGTCTGACCCGGAATTGGCTGGATTTAATCGGTCTGAACTGGAATCCGCTGGATTTATGCGGTCTGAACTGGAATCCGCTGGATTTAATCGGTCTGAATTGGAATTGGCTGGATTTAATCGATCTGAACTTGAATTGGCGGGATTTAATTTATCTGAACTGGAATTGGCTGGATTTAATCGGTCAGAACTGGAATTGGCTGGATTTAATCGATCTGAAACGGAATCCGCTGGATTTAATCGATCTGAACTGGAATTGGCTGGATTTAATCGATCTGAACCGGAATCCGCTGGATTTAATCGATCTGAACTGGAATTGGCTGGATTTAATCGATCTGAACCGGAATCCGTTGGATTTAATCGGTTTGAATTGGAATTGGCTGGATTTAATCGATCTGAACCGGAATCCGCTGGATTTAATCGGTCTGAACAAGAAAACGCTGGATTTAATCGATCTGAACCGGAATCCATTGGATTTAATCGGTCTGAACAAGAATCCACTGGATTTAATCGGTCTGAACTGGAATTCGCTGGATTTAATCGGTCTGAACAAGAATCCGCTGGATTTAATCGGTCTGACCCGGAGTTGGCTGGACTTAATCGATCTGAACCGGAATCCGCTGGATTTATGCGGTCTGAACTGGAATCCGCTGGATTTAATCGGTCTGAATTGGAATTGGCTGGATTTAATCGATCTGAACTTGAATTGGCGGGATTTAATTTATCTGAACCGGAATTGGCTGGATTTAATCGGTCAGAACTGGAATTGGCTGGATTTAATCGATCTGAAACGGAATCCGCTGGATTTAATCGATCTGAACTGGAATTGGCTGGATTTAATCGATCTGAACCGGAATCCGCTGGATTTAATCGATCTGAACTGGAATTGGCTGGATTTAATCGATCTGAACCGGAATCCGTTGGATTTAATCGGTTTGAATTGGAATTGGCTGGATTTAATTGATCTGAACCGGAATCCGCTGGATTTAATCGATCTGAACCGGAATCCGCTGGATTTAATCGGTCTGAACAAGAAAACGCTGGATTTAATCGATCTGAACCGGAATCCGTTGGATTTAATCGGTCTGAACAAGAATCCACTGGATTTAATCGGTCTGAACCGGAATTCGCTGGATTTAATCGATCTAAACTTGAATCCGCTGGATTTAATCGGTCTGACCCGGAATTGGCTGGATTTAATCGGTCTGAACAAGAATCCGCTGGATTTAATCGGTCTGACCCGGAGTTGGCTGGACTTAATCGATCTGAACCGGAATCCGCTGGATTTATGCGGTCTGAACTGGAATCCGCTGGATTTAATCGGTCTGAATTGGAATTGGCTGGATTTAATCGATCTGAACTTGAATTGGTGGGATTTAATTTATCTGAACTTGAATCCGCTGGATTTAATCGATCTGAACTAAAATCCGCTGGATTTAATCGATCTGAACTAAAATCCGCTGGATTTAATCGGTCTGAACTGGAATTGGCTGGATTTAATCGGTCTGAACTGGAATTGGCTGGATTTAATCGATCTGAACCGGAATCCGCTGGATTTAATCGATCTGAACTGGAATTGGCTGGATTTAATCTATCTGAACCGGAATCCGCTGGATTTAATCGGTTTGAATTGGAATCCGCTGGATTTAATCGATCTGAACAAGAAAACGCTGGATTTAATCGGTCTGAACAAGAATCCGCTGTATTTAATCGTTCTGAACTTGAATTGGCTGGATTTAATCGGTCTGAACTGGAATTCGCTGGATTTAATTGAACTGAACTTGAATCCGCTGGATTTAATCGGTCTGACCCGGAATTGGCTGGATTTAATCGATCTGAACAAGAAAACGCTGGATTTAATCGGTCTGAACAAGAATCCGCTGTATTTAATCGTTCTGTACTTGAATTGGCTGGATTTAATCGGTCTGAACTGGAATTCGCTGGATTTAATTGAACTGAACTTGAATCCGCTGGATTTAATCGGTCTGACCCGGAATTGGCTGGATTTAATCGATCTGAAATTAAATGGGCTGGATTTAATCGATCTGAAATTGAATTGGTTGGATTTAATCGATCTGAACCGGAATCCGCTGGATTTAATTGGTCTGAATTGGAATTTGCTGGATTTAATCGGTCTGAATTGGAATTGGCTGGATTTAATCGATCTGAACCTGAATTGGCTGGATTTAATCAATCTGAACCGGAATCCGCTGTATTTATTCGATCTGAACTGGAATTGGCTGGATTTAATCGATCTGAACCGGAATCCGCTGGATTTAATCGGTCTGAACTGGAATTGGCTGGATTTAATCGATCTGAACAAGAATCCGCTGGATTTAATCGATCTGAACGGGAATCCGCTGGATTTAATCGGTCTGAACAAGAATCCGCTGGATTTAATCGATCTGAAACGGAATCCGCTGGATTTAATCGGTCTGAACAAGAATCCGCTGGATTTAATCGATCTGAACCGGAATCCGCTGGATTTAATCGGTCTGAACAAGAATCCGCTGGATTTAATCGGTCTGAACTGGAATTCGCTGGATTTAATCGATCTAAACTTGAATCCGCTGGATTTAATCGGTCTGACCCGGAATTGGCTGGATTTAATCGGTCTGAACAAGAATCCGCTGGATTTAATCGGTCTGACCCGGAATTGGCTGGATTTAATCGGTCTGAACTGGAATCCGCTGGATTTATGCGGTCTGAACTGGAATCCGCTGGATTTAATCGATCTGAACTTGAATTGGCGGGATTTAATTTATCTGAACTGGAATTGGCTGGATTTAATCGGTCAGAACTGGAATTGGCTGGATTTAATCGATCTGAAACGGAATCCGCTGGATTTAATCGATCTGAACTGGAATTGGCTGGATTTAATCGATCTGAACCGGAATCCGCTGGATTTAATCGATCTGAACTGGAATTGGCTGGATTTAATCGATCTGAACCGGAATCCGTTGGATTTAATCGGTTTGAATTGGAATTGGCTGGATTTAATCGATCTGAACCGGAATCCGCTGGATTTAATCGGTCTGAACAAGAAAACGCTGGATTTAATCGATCTGAACCGGAATCCATTGGATTTAATCGGTCTGAACAAGAATCCACTGGATTTAATCGGTCTGAACTGGAATTCGCTGGATTTAATCGGTCTGAACAAGAATCCGCTGGATTTAATCGGTCTGACCCGGAGTTGGCTGGACTTAATCGATCTGAACCGGAATCCGCTGGATTTATGCGGTCTGAACTGGAATCCGCTGGATTTAATCGGTCTGAACAAGAATCCGCTGGATTTAATCGATCTGAAACGGAATCCGCTGGATTTAATCGGTCTGAACAAGAATCCGCTGGATTTAATCGATCTGAACCGGAATCCGCTGGATTTAATCGGTCTGAACAAGAATCCGCTGGATTTAATCGGTCTGAACTGGAATTCGCTGGATTTAATCGATCTAAACTTGAATCCGCTGGATTTAATCGGTCTGACCCGGAATTGGCTGGATTTAATCGGTCTGAACAAGAATCCGCTGGATTTAATCGGTCTGACCCGGAATTGGCTGGATTTAATCGGTCTGAACTGGAATCCGCTGGATTTATGCGGTCTGAACTGGAATCCGCTGGATTTAATCGGTCTGAATTGGAATTGGCTGGATTTAATCGATCTGAACTTGAATTGGCGGGATTTAATTTATCTGAACTGGAATTGGCTGGATTTAATCGGTCAGAACTGGAATTGGCTGGATTTAATCGATCTGAAACGGAATCCGCTGGATTTAATCGATCTGAACTGGAATTGGCTGGATTTAATCGATCTGAACCGGAATCCGCTGGATTTAATCGATCTGAACTGGAATTGGCTGGATTTAATCGATCTGAACCGGAATCCGTTGGATTTAATCGGTTTGAATTGGAATTGGCTGGATTTAATCGATCTGAACCGGAATCCGCTGGATTTAATCGGTCTGAACAAGAAAACGCTGGATTTAATCGATCTGAACCGGAATCCATTGGATTTAATCGGTCTGAACAAGAATCCACTGGATTTAATCGGTCTGAACTGGAATTCGCTGGATTTAATCGGTCTGAACAAGAATCCGCTGGATTTAATCGGTCTGACCCGGAGTTGGCTGGACTTAATCGATCTGAACCGGAATCCGCTGGATTTATGCGGTCTGAACTGGAATCCGCTGGATTTAATCGGTCTGAATTGGAATTGGCTGGATTTAATCGATCTGAACTTGAATTGGCGGGATTTAATTTATCTGAACCGGAATTGGCTGGATTTAATCGGTCAGAACTGGAATTGGCTGGATTTAATCGATCTGAAACGGAATCCGCTGGATTTAATCGATCTGAACTGGAATTGGCTGGATTTAATCGATCTGAACCGGAATCCGCTGGATTTAATCGATCTGAACTGGAATTGGCTGGATTTAATCGATCTGAACCGGAATCCGTTGGATTTAATCGGTTTGAATTGGAATTGGCTGGATTTAATTGATCTGAACCGGAATCCGCTGGATTTAATCGATCTGAACCGGAATCCGCTGGATTTAATCGGTCTGAACAAGAAAACGCTGGATTTAATCGATCTGAACCGGAATCCGTTGGATTTAATCGGTCTGAACAAGAATCCACTGGATTTAATCGGTCTGAACCGGAATTCGCTGGATTTAATCGATCTAAACTTGAATCCGCTGGATTTAATCGGTCTGACCCGGAATTGGCTGGATTTAATCGGTCTGAACAAGAATCCGCTGGATTTAATCGGTCTGACCCGGAGTTGGCTGGACTTAATCGATCTGAACCGGAATCCGCTGGATTTATGCGGTCTGAACTGGAATCCGCTGGATTTAATCGGTCTGAATTGGAATTGGCTGGATTTAATCGATCTGAACTTGAATTGGTGGGATTTAATTTATCTGAACTTGAATCCGCTGGATTTAATCGATCTGAACTAAAATCCGCTGGATTTAATCGATCTGAACTAAAATCCGCTGGATTTAATCGGTCTGAACTGGAATTGGCTGGATTTAATCGGTCTGAACTGGAATTGGCTGGATTTAATCGATCTGAACCGGAATCCGCTGGATTTAATCGATCTGAACTGGAATTGGCTGGATTTAATCTATCTGAACCGGAATCCGCTGGATTTAATCGGTTTGAATTGGAATCCGCTGGATTTAATCGATCTGAACAAGAAAACGCTGGATTTAATCGGTCTGAACAAGAATCCGCTGTATTTAATCGTTCTGAACTTGAATTGGCTGGATTTAATCGGTCTGAACTGGAATTCGCTGGATTTAATTGAACTGAACTTGAATCCGCTGGATTTAATCGGTCTGACCCGGAATTGGCTGGATTTAATCGATCTGAACAAGAAAACGCTGGATTTAATCGGTCTGAACAAGAATCCGCTGTATTTAATCGTTCTGTACTTGAATTGGCTGGATTTAATCGGTCTGAACTGGAATTCGCTGGATTTAATTGAACTGAACTTGAATCCGCTGGATTTAATCGGTCTGACCCGGAATTGGCTGGATTTAATCGATCTGAAATTAAATGGGCTGGATTTAATCGATCTGAAATTGAATTGGTTGGATTTAATCGATCTGAACCGGAATCCGCTGGATTTAATTGGTCTGAATTGGAATTTGCTGGATTTAATCGGTCTGAATTGGAATTGGCTGGATTTAATCGATCTGAACCTGAATTGGCTGGATTTAATCAATCTGAACCGGAATCCGCTGTATTTATTCGATCTGAACTGGAATTGGCTGGATTTAATCGATCTGAACCGGAATCCGCTGGATTTAATCGGTCTGAACTGGAATTGGCTGGATTTAATCGATCTGAACAAGAATCCGCTGGATTTAATCGATCTGAACGGGAATCCGCTGGATTTAATCGGTCTGAACAAGAATCCGCTGGATTTAATCGATCTGAAACGGAATCCGCTGGATTTAATCGGTCTGAACAAGAATCCGCTGGATTTAATCGATCTGAACCGGAATCCGCTGGATTTAATCGGTCTGAACAAGAATCCGCTGGATTTAATCGGTCTGAACTGGAATTCGCTGGATTTAATCGATCTAAACTTGAATCCGCTGGATTTAATCGGTCTGACCCGGAATTGGCTGGATTTAATCGGTCTGAACAAGAATCCGCTGGATTTAATCGGTCTGACCCGGAATTGGCTGGATTTAATCGGTCTGAACTGGAATCCGCTGGATTTATGCGGTCTGAACTGGAATCCGCTGGATTTAATCGATCTGAACTTGAATTGGCGGGATTTAATTTATCTGAACTGGAATTGGCTGGATTTAATCGGTCAGAACTGGAATTGGCTGGATTTAATCGATCTGAAACGGAATCCGCTGGATTTAATCGATCTGAACTGGAATTGGCTGGATTTAATCGATCTGAACCGGAATCCGCTGGATTTAATCGATCTGAACTGGAATTGGCTGGATTTAATCGATCTGAACCGGAATCCGTTGGATTTAATCGGTTTGAATTGGAATTGGCTGGATTTAATCGATCTGAACCGGAATCCGCTGGATTTAATCGGTCTGAACAAGAAAACGCTGGATTTAATCGATCTGAACCGGAATCCATTGGATTTAATCGGTCTGAACAAGAATCCACTGGATTTAATCGGTCTGAACTGGAATTCGCTGGATTTAATCGGTCTGAACAAGAATCCGCTGGATTTAATCGGTCTGACCCGGAGTTGGCTGGACTTAATCGATCTGAACCGGAATCCGCTGGATTTATGCGGTCTGAACTGGAATCCGCTGGATTTAATCGGTCTGAATTGGAATTGGCTGGATTTAATCGATCTGAACTTGAATTGGCGGGATTTAATTTATCTGAACCGGAATTGGCTGGATTTAATCGGTCAGAACTGGAATTGGCTGGATTTAATCGATCTGAAACGGAATCCGCTGGATTTAATCGATCTGAACTGGAATTGGCTGGATTTAATCGATCTGAACCGGAATCCGCTGGATTTAATCGATCTGAACTGGAATTGGCTGGATTTAATCGATCTGAACCGGAATCCGTTGGATTTAATCGGTTTGAATTGGAATTGGCTGGATTTAATCGATCTGAACCGGAATCCGCTGGATTTAATCGATCTGAACCGGAATCCGCTGGATTTAATCGGTCTGAACAAGAAAACGCTGGATTTAATCGATCTGAACCGGAATCCGTTGGATTTAATCGGTCTGAACAAGAATCCACTGGATTTAATCGGTCTGAACCGGAATTCGCTGGATTTAATCGATCTAAACTTGAATCCGCTGGATTTAATCGGTCTGACCCGGAATTGGCTGGATTTAATCGGTCTGAACAAGAATCCGCTGGATTTAATCGGTCTGACCCGGAGTTGGCTGGACTTAATCGATCTGAACCGGAATCCGCTGGATTTATGCGGTCTGAACTGGAATCCGCTGGATTTAATCGGTCTGAATTGGAATTGGCTGGATTTAATCGATCTGAACTTGAATTGGTGGGATTTAATTTATCTGAACTTGAATCCGCTGGATTTAATCGATCTGAACTAAAATCCGCTGGATTTAATCGATCTGAACTAAAATCCGCTGGATTTAATCGGTCTGAACTGGAATTGGCTGGATTTAATCGGTCTGAACTGGAATTGGCTGGATTTAATCGATCTGAACCGGAATCCGCTGGATTTAATCGATCTGAACTGGAATTGGCTGGATTTAATCGATCTGAACCGGAATCCGCTGGATTTAATCGGTTTGAATTGGAATCCGCTGGATTTAATCGATCTGAACAAGAAAACGCTGGATTTAATCGGTCTGAACAAGAATCCGCTGTATTTAATCGTTCTGAACTTGAATTGGCTGGATTTAATCGGTCTGAACTGGAATTCGCTGGATTTAATTGAACTGAACTTGAATCCGCTGGATTTAATCGGTCTGACCCGGAATCCGCTGGATTTAATCGATCTGAACTGGAATTGGCTGGATTTAATCGATCTGAACCGGAATCCGCTGTATTTAATCGATCTGAACTGGAATTGGCTGGATTTAATCGATCTGAACCGGAATCCACTGGACTTAATCGGTTTGAATTGGAATTGGCTGGATTTAATCGATCTGAACCGGAATCCGCTGGATTTAATCGATCTGAACAAGAAAACGCTGGATTTAATCGGTCTGAACAAGAATCCGCTGTATTTAATCGTTCTGTACTTGAATTGGCTGGATTTAATCGGTCTGAACTGGAATTCGCTGGATTTAATTGAACTGAACTTGAATCCGCTGGATTTAATCGGTCTGACCCGGAATTGGCTGGATTTAATCGATCTGAAATTAAATGGGCTGGATTTAATCGATCTGAAATTGAATTGGTTGGATTTAATCTATCTGAACCGGAATCCGCTGGATTTAATTGGTCTGAATTGGAATTTGCTGGATTTAATCGGTCTGAATTGGAATTGGCTGGATTTAATCGATCTGAACCTGAATTGGCGGGATTTAATTTATCTGAACTTGAATCCGCTGGATTTAATCGATCTGAACTAAAATCCGCTGGATTTAATCGGTCTGAACTGGAATTGGCTGGATTTAATCAATCTGAACTGGAATTGGCTGGATTTAATCGATCTGAACCGGAATCCGCTGGATTTAATCGGTCTGAACTGGAATCCGCTGGATTTAATCGGTCTGAACAAGAATCCGCTGGATTTAATCGATCTGAAACGGAATCCGCTGGATTTAATCGGTCTGAACAAGAATCCGCTGGATTTAATCGATCTGAACCGGAATCCGCTGGATTTAATCGGTCTGAACAAGAATCCGCTGGATTTAATCGGTCTGAACTGGAATTCGCTGGATTTAATCGATCTAAACTTGAATCCGCTGGATTTAATCGGTCTGACCCGGAATTGGCTGGATTTAATCGGTCTGAACAAGAATCCGCTGGATTTAATCGGTCTGACCCGGAATTGGCTGGATTTAATCGGTCTGAACTGGAATCCGCTGGATTTATGCGGTCTGAACTGGAATCCGCTGGATTTAATCGGTCTGAATTGGAATTGGCTGGATTTAATCGATCTGAACTTGAATTGGCGGGATTTAATTTATCTGAACCGGAATCCGCTGGATTTAATCGATCTGAACTGGAATTGGCTGGATTTAATCTATCTGAACCGGAATCCGCTGGATTTAATCGGTTTGAATTGGAATCCGCTGGATTTAATCGATCTGAACAAGAAAACGCTGGATTTAATCGGTCTGAACAAGAATCCGCTGTATTTAATCGTTCTGAACTTGAATTGGCTGGATTTAATCGGTCTGAACTGGAATTCGCTGGATTTAATTGAACTGAACTTGAATCCGCTGGATTTAATCGGTCTGACCCGGAATTGGCTGGATTTAATCGATCTGAACAAGAAAACGCTGGATTTAATCGGTCTGAACAAGAATCCGCTGTATTTAATCGTTCTGTACTTGAATTGGCTGGATTTAATCGGTCTGAACTGGAATTCGCTGGATTTAATTGAACTGAACTTGAATCCGCTGGATTTAATCGGTCTGACCCGGAATTGGCTGGATTTAATCGATCTGAAATTAAATGGGCTGGATTTAATCGATCTGAAATTGAATTGGTTGGATTTAATCGATCTGAACCGGAATCCGCTGGATTTAATTGGTCTGAATTGGAATTTGCTGGATTTAATCGGTCTGAATTGGAATTGGCTGGATTTAATCGATCTGAACCTGAATTGGCTGGATTTAATCAATCTGAACCGGAATCCGCTGTATTTATTCGATCTGAACTGGAATTGGCTGGATTTAATCGATCTGAACCGGAATCCGCTGGATTTAATCGGTCTGAACTGGAATTGGCTGGATTTAATCGATCTGAACAAGAATCCGCTGGATTTAATCGATCTGAACGGGAATCCGCTGGATTTAATCGGTCTGAACAAGAATCCGCTGGATTTAATCGATCTGAAACGGAATCCGCTGGATTTAATCGGTCTGAACAAGAATCCGCTGGATTTAATCGATCTGAACCGGAATCCGCTGGATTTAATCGGTCTGAACAAGAATCCGCTGGATTTAATCGGTCTGAACTGGAATTCGCTGGATTTAATCGATCTAAACTTGAATCCGCTGGATTTAATCGGTCTGACCCGGAATTGGCTGGATTTAATCGGTCTGAACAAGAATCCGCTGGATTTAATCGGTCTGAACTGGAATTCGCTGGATTTAATCGATCTAAACTTGAATCCGCTGGATTTAATCGGTCTGACCCGGAATTGGCTGGATTTAATCGGTCTGAACAAGAATCCGCTGGATTTAATCGGTCTGACCCGGAATTGGCTGGATTTAATCGGTCTGAACTGGAATCCGCTGGATTTATGCGGTCTGAACTGGAATCCGCTGGATTTAATCGGTCTGAATTGGAATTGGCTGGATTTAATCGATCTGAACTTGAATTGGCGGGATTTAATTTATCTGAACTGGAATTGGCTGGATTTAATCGGTCAGAACTGGAATTGGCTGGATTTAATCGATCTGAAACGGAATCCGCTGGATTTAATCGATCTGAACTGGAATTGGCTGGATTTAATCGATCTGAACCGGAATCCGCTGGATTTAATCGATCTGAACTGGAATTGGCTGGATTTAATCGATCTGAACCGGAATCCGTTGGATTTAATCGGTTTGAATTGGAATTGGCTGGATTTAATCGATCTGAACCGGAATCCGCTGGATTTAATCGGTCTGAACAAGAAAACGCTGGATTTAATCGATCTGAACCGGAATCCATTGGATTTAATCGGTCTGAACAAGAATCCACTGGATTTAATCGGTCTGAACTGGAATTCGCTGGATTTAATCGGTCTGAACAAGAATCCGCTGGATTTAATCGGTCTGACCCGGAGTTGGCTGGACTTAATCGATCTGAACCGGAATCCGCTGGATTTATGCGGTCTGAACTGGAATCCGCTGGATTTAATCGGTCTGAATTGGAATTGGCTGGATTTAATCGATCTGAACTTGAATTGGCGGGATTTAATTTATCTGAACCGGAATTGGCTGGATTTAATCGGTCTGAACAAGAATCCGCTGGATTTAATCGGTCTGAACTGGAATTGGCTGGATTTAATCGATCTGAACCGGAATCCGCTGGATTTAATCGATCTGAACTGGAATTGGCTGGATTTAATCGATCTGAACCGGAATCCGTTGGATTTAATCGGTTTGAATTGGAATTGGCTGGATTTAATCGATCTGAACCGGAATCCGCTGGATTTAATCGATCTGAACCGGAATCCGCTGGATTTAATCGGTCTGAACAAGAAAACGCTGGATTTAATCGATCTGAACCGGAATCCGTTGGATTTAATCGGTCTGAACAAGAATCCACTGGATTTAATCGGTCTGAACCGGAATTCGCTGGATTTAATCGATCTAAACTTGAATCCGCTGGATTTAATCGGTCTGACCCGGAATTGGCTGGATTTAATCGGTCTGAACAAGAATCCGCTGGATTTAATCGGTCTGACCCGGAGTTGGCTGGACTTAATCGATCTGAACCGGAATCCGCTGGATTTATGCGGTCTGAACTGGAATCCGCTGGATTTAATCGGTCTGAATTGGAATTGGCTGGATTTAATCGATCTGAACTTGAATTGGTGGGATTTAATTTATCTGAACTTGAATCCGCTGGATTTAATCGATCTGAACTAAAATCCGCTGGATTTAATCGATCTGAACTAAAATCCGCTGGATTTAATCGGTCTGAACTGGAATTGGCTGGATTTAATCGGTCTGAACTGGAATTGGCTGGATTTAATCGATCTGAACCGGAATCCGCTGGATTTAATCGATCTGAACTGGAATTGGCTGGATTTAATCTATCTGAACCGGAATCCGCTGGATTTAATCGGTTTGAATTGGAATCCGCTGGATTTAATCGATCTGAACAAGAAAACGCTGGATTTAATCGGTCTGAACAAGAATCCGCTGTATTTAATCGTTCTGAACTTGAATTGGCTGGATTTAATCGGTCTGAACTGGAATTCGCTGGATTTAATTGAACTGAACTTGAATCCGCTGGATTTAATCGGTCTGACCCGGAATTGGCTGGATTTAATCGATCTGAACAAGAAAACGCTGGATTTAATCGGTCTGAACAAGAATCCGCTGTATTTAATCGTTCTGTACTTGAATTGGCTGGATTTAATCGGTCTGAACTGGAATTCGCTGGATTTAATTGAACTGAACTTGAATCCGCTGGATTTAATCGGTCTGACCCGGAATTGGCTGGATTTAATCGATCTGAAATTAAATGGGCTGGATTTAATCGATCTGAAATTGAATTGGTTGGATTTAATCGATCTGAACCGGAATCCGCTGGATTTAATTGGTCTGAATTGGAATTTGCTGGATTTAATCGGTCTGAATTGGAATTGGCTGGATTTAATCGATCTGAACCTGAATTGGCTGGATTTAATCAATCTGAACCGGAATCCGCTGTATTTATTCGATCTGAACTGGAATTGGCTGGATTTAATCGATCTGAACCGGAATCCGCTGGATTTAATCGGTCTGAACTGGAATTGGCTGGATTTAATCGATCTGAACAAGAATCCGCTGGATTTAATCGATCTGAACGGGAATCCGCTGGATTTAATCGGTCTGAACAAGAATCCGCTGGATTTAATCGATCTGAAACGGAATCCGCTGGATTTAATCGGTCTGAACAAGAATCCGCTGGATTTAATCGATCTGAACCGGAATCCGCTGGATTTAATCGGTCTGAACAAGAATCCGCTGGATTTAATCGGTCTGAACTGGAATTCGCTGGATTTAATCGATCTAAACTTGAATCCGCTGGATTTAATCGGTCTGACCCGGAATTGGCTGGATTTAATCGGTCTGAACAAGAATCCGCTGGATTTAATCGGTCTGACCCGGAATTGGCTGGATTTAATCGGTCTGAACTGGAATCCGCTGGATTTATGCGGTCTGAACTGGAATCCGCTGGATTTAATCGATCTGAACTTGAATTGGCGGGATTTAATTTATCTGAACTGGAATTGGCTGGATTTAATCGGTCAGAACTGGAATTGGCTGGATTTAATCGATCTGAAACGGAATCCGCTGGATTTAATCGATCTGAACTGGAATTGGCTGGATTTAATCGATCTGAACCGGAATCCGCTGGATTTAATCGATCTGAACTGGAATTGGCTGGATTTAATCGATCTGAACCGGAATCCGTTGGATTTAATCGGTTTGAATTGGAATTGGCTGGATTTAATCGATCTGAACCGGAATCCGCTGGATTTAATCGGTCTGAACAAGAAAACGCTGGATTTAATCGATCTGAACCGGAATCCATTGGATTTAATCGGTCTGAACAAGAATCCACTGGATTTAATCGGTCTGAACTGGAATTCGCTGGATTTAATCGGTCTGAACAAGAATCCGCTGGATTTAATCGGTCTGACCCGGAGTTGGCTGGACTTAATCGATCTGAACCGGAATCCGCTGGATTTATGCGGTCTGAACTGGAATCCGCTGGATTTAATCGGTCTGAATTGGAATTGGCTGGATTTAATCGATCTGAACTTGAATTGGCGGGATTTAATTTATCTGAACCGGAATTGGCTGGATTTAATCGGTCAGAACTGGAATTGGCTGGATTTAATCGATCTGAAACGGAATCCGCTGGATTTAATCGATCTGAACTGGAATTGGCTGGATTTAATCGATCTGAACCGGAATCCGCTGGATTTAATCGATCTGAACTGGAATTGGCTGGATTTAATCGATCTGAACCGGAATCCGTTGGATTTAATCGGTTTGAATTGGAATTGGCTGGATTTAATCGATCTGAACCGGAATCCGCTGGATTTAATCGATCTGAACCGGAATCCGCTGGATTTAATCGGTCTGAACAAGAAAACGCTGGATTTAATCGATCTGAACCGGAATCCGTTGGATTTAATCGGTCTGAACAAGAATCCACTGGATTTAATCGGTCTGAACCGGAATTCGCTGGATTTAATCGATCTAAACTTGAATCCGCTGGATTTAATCGGTCTGACCCGGAATTGGCTGGATTTAATCGGTCTGAACAAGAATCCGCTGGATTTAATCGGTCTGACCCGGAGTTGGCTGGACTTAATCGATCTGAACCGGAATCCGCTGGATTTATGCGGTCTGAACTGGAATCCGCTGGATTTAATCGGTCTGAATTGGAATTGGCTGGATTTAATCGATCTGAACTTGAATTGGTGGGATTTAATTTATCTGAACTTGAATCCGCTGGATTTAATCGATCTGAACTAAAATCCGCTGGATTTAATCGATCTGAACTAAAATCCGCTGGATTTAATCGGTCTGAACTGGAATTGGCTGGATTTAATCGGTCTGAACTGGAATTGGCTGGATTTAATCGATCAGAACCGGAATCCGCTGGATTTAATCGATCTGAACTGGAATTGGCTGGATTTAATCGATCTGAACCGGAATCCGCTGGATTTAATCGGTTTGAATTGGAATCCGCTGGATTTAATCGATCTGAACAAGAAAACGCTGGATTTAATCGGTCTGAACAAGAATCCGCTGTATTTAATCGTTCTGAACTTGAATTGGCTGGATTTAATCGGTCTGAACTGGAATTCGCTGGATTTAATTGAACTGAACTTGAATCCGCTGGATTTAATCGGTCTGACCCGGAATCCGCTGGATTTAATCGATCTGAACTGGAATTGGCTGGATTTAATCGATCTGAACCGGAATCCGCTGTATTTAATCGATCTGAACTGGAATTGGCTGGATTTAATCGATCTGAACCGGAATCCACTGGACTTAATCGGTTTGAATTGGAATTGGCTGGATTTAATCGATCTGAACCGGAATCCGCTGGATTTAATCGATCTGAACAAGAAAACGCTGGATTTAATCGGTCTGAACAAGAATCCGCTGTATTTAATCGTTCTGTACTTGAATTGGCTGGATTTAATCGGTCTGAACTGGAATTCGCTGGATTTAATTGAACTGAACTTGAATCCGCTGGATTTAATCGGTCTGACCCGGAATTGGCTGGATTTAATCGATCTGAAATTAAATGGGCTGGATTTAATCGATCTGAAATTGAATTGGTTGGATTTAATCTATCTGAACCGGAATCCGCTGGATTTAATTGGTCTGAATTGGAATTTGCTGGATTTAATCGGTCTGAATTGGAATTGGCTGGATTTAATCGATCTGAACCTGAATTGGCGGGATTTAATTTATCTGAACTTGAATCCGCTGGATTTAATCGATCTGAACTAAAATCCGCTGGATTTAATCGGTCTGAACTGGAATTGGCTGGATTTAATCAATCTGAACTGGAATTGGCTGGATTTAATCGATCTGAACCGGAATCCGCTGGATTTAATCGGTCTGAACTGGAATCCGCTGGATTTAATCGGTCTGAACAAGAATCCGCTGGATTTAATCGATCTGAAACGGAATCCGCTGGATTTAATCGGTCTGAACAAGAATCCGCTGGATTTAATCGATCTGAACCGGAATCCGCTGGATTTAATCGGTCTGAACAAGAATCCGCTGGATTTAATCGGTCTGAACTGGAATTCGCTGGATTTAATCGATCTAAACTTGAATCCGCTGGATTTAATCGGTCTGACCCGGAATTGGCTGGATTTAATCGGTCTGAACAAGAATCCGCTGGATTTAATCGGTCTGACCCGGAATTGGCTGGATTTAATCGGTCTGAACTGGAATCCGCTGGATTTATGCGGTCTGAACTGGAATCCGCTGGATTTAATCGGTCTGAATTGGAATTGGCTGGATTTAATCGATCTGAACTTGAATTGGCGGGATTTAATTTATCTGAACCGGAATCCGCTGGATTTAATCGATCTGAACTGGAATTGGCTGGATTTAATCTATCTGAACCGGAATCCGCTGGATTTAATCGGTTTGAATTGGAATCCGCTGGATTTAATCGATCTGAACAAGAAAACGCTGGATTTAATCGGTCTGAACAAGAATCCGCTGTATTTAATCGTTCTGAACTTGAATTGGCTGGATTTAATCGGTCTGAACTGGAATTCGCTGGATTTAATTGAACTGAACTTGAATCCGCTGGATTTAATCGGTCTGACCCGGAATTGGCTGGATTTAATCGATCTGAACAAGAAAACGCTGGATTTAATCGGTCTGAACAAGAATCCGCTGTATTTAATCGTTCTGTACTTGAATTGGCTGGATTTAATCGGTCTGAACTGGAATTCGCTGGATTTAATTGAACTGAACTTGAATCCGCTGGATTTAATCGGTCTGACCCGGAATTGGCTGGATTTAATCGATCTGAAATTAAATGGGCTGGATTTAATCGATCTGAAATTGAATTGGTTGGATTTAATCGATCTGAACCGGAATCCGCTGGATTTAATTGGTCTGAATTGGAATTTGCTGGATTTAATCGGTCTGAATTGGAATTGGCTGGATTTAATCGATCTGAACCTGAATTGGCTGGATTTAATCAATCTGAACCGGAATCCGCTGTATTTATTCGATCTGAACTGGAATTGGCTGGATTTAATCGATCTGAACCGGAATCCGCTGGATTTAATCGGTCTGACCCGGAATTGGCTGGATTTAATCGGTCTGAACAAGAATCCGCTGGATTTAATCGGTCTGACCCGGAGTTGGCTGGACTTAATCGATCTGAACCGGAATCCGCTGGATTTATGCGGTCTGAACTGGAATCCGCTGGATTTAATCGGTCTGAATTGGAATTGGCTGGATTTAATCGATCTGAACTTGAATTGGTGGGATTTAATTTATCTGAACTTGAATCCGCTGGATTTAATCGATCTGAACTAAAATCCGCTGGATTTAATCGATCTGAACTAAAATCCGCTGGATTTAATCGGTCTGAACTGGAATTGGCTGGATTTAATCGGTCTGAACTGGAATTGGCTGGATTTAATCGATCTGAACCGGAATCCGCTGGATTTAATCGATCTGAACTGGAATTGGCTGGATTTAATCTATCTGAACCGGAATCCGCTGGATTTAATCGGTTTGAATTGGAATCCGCTGGATTTAATCGATCTGAACAAGAAAACGCTGGATTTAATCGGTCTGAACAAGAATCCGCTGTATTTAATCGTTCTGAACTTGAATTGGCTGGATTTAATCGGTCTGAACTGGAATTCGCTGGATTTAATTGAACTGAACTTGAATCCGCTGGATTTAATCGGTCTGACCCGGAATTGGCTGGATTTAATCGATCTGAACAAGAAAACGCTGGATTTAATCGGTCTGAACAAGAATCCGCTGTATTTAATCGTTCTGTACTTGAATTGGCTGGATTTAATCGGTCTGAACTGGAATTCGCTGGATTTAATTGAACTGAACTTGAATCCGCTGGATTTAATCGGTCTGACCCGGAATTGGCTGGATTTAATCGATCTGAAATTAAATGGGCTGGATTTAATCGATCTGAAATTGAATTGGTTGGATTTAATCGATCTGAACCGGAATCCGCTGGATTTAATTGGTCTGAATTGGAATTTGCTGGATTTAATCGGTCTGAATTGGAATTGGCTGGATTTAATCGATCTGAACCTGAATTGGCTGGATTTAATCAATCTGAACCGGAATCCGCTGTATTTATTCGATCTGAACTGGAATTGGCTGGATTTAATCGATCTGAACCGGAATCCGCTGGATTTAATCGGTCTGAACTGGAATTGGCTGGATTTAATCGATCTGAACAAGAATCCGCTGGATTTAATCGATCTGAACGGGAATCCGCTGGATTTAATCGGTCTGAACAAGAATCCGCTGGATTTAATCGATCTGAAACGGAATCCGCTGGATTTAATCGGTCTGAACAAGAATCCGCTGGATTTAATCGATCTGAACCGGAATCCGCTGGATTTAATCGGTCTGAACAAGAATCCGCTGGATTTAATCGGTCTGAACTGGAATTCGCTGGATTTAATCGATCTAAACTTGAATCCGCTGGATTTAATCGGTCTGACCCGGAATTGGCTGGATTTAATCGGTCTGAACAAGAATCCGCTGGATTTAATCGGTCTGACCCGGAATTGGCTGGATTTAATCGGTCTGAACTGGAATCCGCTGGATTTATGCGGTCTGAACTGGAATCCGCTGGATTTAATCGATCTGAACTTGAATTGGCGGGATTTAATTTATCTGAACTGGAATTGGCTGGATTTAATCGGTCAGAACTGGAATTGGCTGGATTTAATCGATCTGAAACGGAATCCGCTGGATTTAATCGATCTGAACTGGAATTGGCTGGATTTAATCGATCTGAACCGGAATCCGCTGGATTTAATCGATCTGAACTGGAATTGGCTGGATTTAATCGATCTGAACCGGAATCCGTTGGATTTAATCGGTTTGAATTGGAATTGGCTGGATTTAATCGATCTGAACCGGAATCCGCTGGATTTAATCGGTCTGAACAAGAAAACGCTGGATTTAATCGATCTGAACCGGAATCCATTGGATTTAATCGGTCTGAACAAGAATCCACTGGATTTAATCGGTCTGAACTGGAATTCGCTGGATTTAATCGGTCTGAACAAGAATCCGCTGGATTTAATCGGTCTGACCCGGAGTTGGCTGGACTTAATCGATCTGAACCGGAATCCGCTGGATTTATGCGGTCTGAACTGGAATCCGCTGGATTTAATCGGTCTGAATTGGAATTGGCTGGATTTAATCGATCTGAACTTGAATTGGCGGGATTTAATTTATCTGAACCGGAATTGGCTGGATTTAATCGGTCAGAACTGGAATTGGCTGGATTTAATCGATCTGAAACGGAATCCGCTGGATTTAATCGATCTGAACTGGAATTGGCTGGATTTAATCGATCTGAACCGGAATCCGCTGGATTTAATCGATCTGAACTGGAATTGGCTGGATTTAATCGATCTGAACCGGAATCCGTTGGATTTAATCGGTTTGAATTGGAATTGGCTGGATTTAATCGATCTGAACCGGAATCCGCTGGATTTAATCGATCTGAACCGGAATCCGCTGGATTTAATCGGTCTGAACAAGAAAACGCTGGATTTAATCGATCTGAACCGGAATCCGTTGGATTTAATCGGTCTGAACAAGAATCCACTGGATTTAATCGGTCTGAACCGGAATTCGCTGGATTTAATCGATCTAAACTTGAATCCGCTGGATTTAATCGGTCTGACCCGGAATTGGCTGGATTTAATCGGTCTGAACAAGAATCCGCTGGATTTAATCGGTCTGACCCGGAGTTGGCTGGACTTAATCGATCTGAACCGGAATCCGCTGGATTTATGCGGTCTGAACTGGAATCCGCTGGATTTAATCGGTCTGAATTGGAATTGGCTGGATTTAATCGATCTGAACTTGAATTGGTGGGATTTAATTTATCTGAACTTGAATCCGCTGGATTTAATCGATCTGAACTAAAATCCGCTGGATTTAATCGATCTGAACTAAAATCCGCTGGATTTAATCGGTCTGAACTGGAATTGGCTGGATTTAATCGGTCTGAACTGGAATTGGCTGGATTTAATCGATCTGAACCGGAATCCGCTGGATTTAATCGATCTGAACTGGAATTGGCTGGATTTAATCGATCTGAACCGGAATCCGCTGGATTTAATCGGTTTGAATTGGAATCCGCTGGATTTAATCGATCTGAACAAGAAAACGCTGGATTTAATCGGTCTGAACAAGAATCCGCTGTATTTAATCGTTCTGAACTTGAATTGGCTGGATTTAATCGGTCTGAACTGGAATTCGCTGGATTTAATTGAACTGAACTTGAATCCGCTGGATTTAATCGGTCTGACCCGGAATCCGCTGGATTTAATCGATCTGAACTGGAATTGGCTGGATTTAATCGATCTGAACCGGAATCCGCTGTATTTAATCGATCTGAACTGGAATTGGCTGGATTTAATCGATCTGAACCGGAATCCACTGGACTTAATCGGTTTGAATTGGAATTGGCTGGATTTAATCGATCTGAACCGGAATCCGCTGGATTTAATCGATCTGAACAAGAAAACGCTGGATTTAATCGGTCTGAACAAGAATCCGCTGTATTTAATCGTTCTGTACTTGAATTGGCTGGATTTAATCGGTCTGAACTGGAATTCGCTGGATTTAATTGAACTGAACTTGAATCCGCTGGATTTAATCGGTCTGACCCGGAATTGGCTGGATTTAATCGATCTGAAATTAAATGGGCTGGATTTAATCGATCTGAAATTGAATTGGTTGGATTTAATCTATCTGAACCGGAATCCGCTGGATTTAATTGGTCTGAATTGGAATTTGCTGGATTTAATCGGTCTGAATTGGAATTGGCTGGATTTAATCGATCTGAACCTGAATTGGCGGGATTTAATTTATCTGAACTTGAATCCGCTGGATTTAATCGATCTGAACTAAAATCCGCTGGATTTAATCGGTCTGAACTGGAATTGGCTGGATTTAATCAATCTGAACTGGAATTGGCTGGATTTAATCGATCTGAACCGGAATCCGCTGGATTTAATCGGTCTGAACTGGAATCCGCTGGATTTAATCGGTCTGAACAAGAATCCGCTGGATTTAATCGATCTGAAACGGAATCCGCTGGATTTAATCGGTCTGAACAAGAATCCGCTGGATTTAATCGATCTGAACCGGAATCCGCTGGATTTAATCGGTCTGAACAAGAATCCGCTGGATTTAATCGGTCTGAACTGGAATTCGCTGGATTTAATCGATCTAAACTTGAATCCGCTGGATTTAATCGGTCTGACCCGGAATTGGCTGGATTTAATCGGTCTGAACAAGAATCCGCTGGATTTAATCGGTCTGACCCGGAATTGGCTGGATTTAATCGGTCTGAACTGGAATCCGCTGGATTTATGCGGTCTGAACTGGAATCCGCTGGATTTAATCGGTCTGAATTGGAATTGGCTGGATTTAATCGATCTGAACTTGAATTGGCGGGATTTAATTTATCTGAACCGGAATCCGCTGGATTTAATCGATCTGAACTGGAATTGGCTGGATTTAATCTATCTGAACCGGAATCCGCTGGATTTAATCGGTTTGAATTGGAATCCGCTGGATTTAATCGATCTGAACAAGAAAACGCTGGATTTAATCGGTCTGAACAAGAATCCGCTGTATTTAATCGTTCTGAACTTGAATTGGCTGGATTTAATCGGTCTGAACTGGAATTCGCTGGATTTAATTGAACTGAACTTGAATCCGCTGGATTTAATCGGTCTGACCCGGAATTGGCTGGATTTAATCGATCTGAACAAGAAAACGCTGGATTTAATCGGTCTGAACAAGAATCCGCTGTATTTAATCGTTCTGTACTTGAATTGGCTGGATTTAATCGGTCTGAACTGGAATTCGCTGGATTTAATTGAACTGAACTTGAATCCGCTGGATTTAATCGGTCTGACCCGGAATTGGCTGGATTTAATCGATCTGAAATTAAATGGGCTGGATTTAATCGATCTGAAATTGAATTGGTTGGATTTAATCGATCTGAACCGGAATCCGCTGGATTTAATTGGTCTGAATTGGAATTTGCTGGATTTAATCGGTCTGAATTGGAATTGGCTGGATTTAATCGATCTGAACCTGAATTGGCTGGATTTAATCAATCTGAACCGGAATCCGCTGTATTTATTCGATCTGAACTGGAATTGGCTGGATTTAATCGATCTGAACCGGAATCCGCTGGATTTAATCGGTCTGAACTGGAATTGGCTGGATTTAATCGATCTGAACAAGAATCCGCTGGATTTAATCGATCTGAACGGGAATCCGCTGGATTTAATCGGTCTGAACAAGAATCCGCTGGATTTAATCGATCTGAAACGGAATCCGCTGGATTTAATCGGTCTGAACAAGAATCCGCTGGATTTTATCGATCTGAACCGGAATCCGCTGGATTTAATCGGTCTGAACAAGAATCCGCTGGATTTAATCGGTCTGAACTGGAATTCGCTGGATTTAATCGATCTAAACTTGAATCCGCTGGATTTAATCGGTCTGACCCGGAATTGGCTGGATTTAATCGGTCTGAACAAGAATCCGCTGGATTTAATCGGTCTGACCCGGAATTGGCTGGATTTAATCGGTCTGAACTGGAATCCGCTGGATTTATGCGGTCTGAACTGGAATCCGCTGGATTTAATCGATCTGAACTTGAATTGGCGGGATTTAATTTATCTGAACTGGAATTGGCTGGATTTAATCGGTCAGAACTGGAATTGGCTGGATTTAATCGATCTGAAACGGAATCCGCTGGATTTAATCGATCTGAACTGGAATTGGCTGGATTTAATCGATCTGAACCGGAATCCGCTGGATTTAATCGATCTGAACTGGAATTGGCTGGATTTAATCGATCTGAACCGGAATCCGTTGGATTTAATCGGTTTGAATTGGAATTGGCTGGATTTAATCGATCTGAACCGGAATCCGCTGGATTTAATCGGTCTGAACAAGAAAACGCTGGATTTAATCGATCTGAACCGGAATCCATTGGATTTAATCGGTCTGAACAAGAATCCACTGGATTTAATCGGTCTGAACTGGAATTCGCTGGATTTAATCGGTCTGAACAAGAATCCGCTGGATTTAATCGGTCTGACCCGGAGTTGGCTGGACTTAATCGATCTGAACCGGAATCCGCTGGATTTATGCGGTCTGAACTGGAATCCGCTGGATTTAATCGGTCTGAATTGGAATTGGCTGGATTTAATCGATCTGAACTTGAATTGGCGGGATTTAATTTATCTGAACCGGAATTGGCTGGATTTAATCGGTCAGAACTGGAATTGGCTGGATTTAATCGATCTGAAACGGAATCCGCTGGATTTAATCGATCTGAACTGGAATTGGCTGGATTTAATCGATCTGAACCGGAATCCGCTGGATTTAATCGATCTGAACTGGAATTGGCTGGATTTAATCGATCTGAACCGGAATCCGTTGGATTTAATCGGTTTGAATTGGAATTGGCTGGATTTAATCGATCTGAACCGGAATCCGCTGGATTTAATCGATCTGAACCGGAATCCGCTGGATTTAATCGGTCTGAACAAGAAAACGCTGGATTTAATCGATCTGAACCGGAATCCGTTGGATTTAATCGGTCTGAACAAGAATCCACTGGATTTAATCGGTCTGAACCGGAATTCGCTGGATTTAATCGATCTAAACTTGAATCCGCTGGATTTAATCGGTCTGACCCGGAATTGGCTGGATTTAATCGGTCTGAACAAGAATCCGCTGGATTTAATCGGTCTGACCCGGAGTTGGCTGGACTTAATCGATCTGAACCGGAATCCGCTGGATTTATGCGGTCTGAACTGGAATCCGCTGGATTTAATCGGTCTGAATTGGAATTGGCTGGATTTAATCGATCTGAACTTGAATTGGTGGGATTTAATTTATCTGAACTTGAATCCGCTGGATTTAATCGATCTGAACTAAAATCCGCTGGATTTAATCGATCTGAACTAAAATCCGCTGGATTTAATCGGTCTGAACTGGAATTGGCTGGATTTAATCGGTCTGAACTGGAATTGGCTGGATTTAATCGATCTGAACCGGAATCCGCTGGATTTAATCGATCTGAACTGGAATTGGCTGGATTTAATCTATCTGAACCGGAATCCGCTGGATTTAATCGGTTTGAATTGGAATCCGCTGGATTTAATCGATCTGAACAAGAAAACGCTGGATTTAATCGGTCTGAACAAGAATCCGCTGTATTTAATCGTTCTGAACTTGAATTGGCTGGATTTAATCGGTCTGAACTGGAATTCGCTGGATTTAATTGAACTGAACTTGAATCCGCTGGATTTAATCGGTCTGACCCGGAATTGGCTGGATTTAATCGATCTGAAATTAAATGGGCTGGATTTAATCGATCTGAAATTGAATTGGTTGGATTTAATCGATCTGAACCGGAATCCGCTGGATTTAATTGGTCTGAATTGGAATTTGCTGGATTTAATCGGTCTGAATTGGAATTGGCTGGATTTAATCGATCTGAACCTGAATTGGCGGGATTTAATTTATCTGAACTTGAATCCGCTGGATTTAATCGATCTGAACTAAAATCCGCTGGATTTAATCGGTCTGAACTGGAATTGGCTGGATTTAATCAATCTGAACTGGAATTGGCTGGATTTAATCGATCTGAACCGGAATCCGCTGGATTTAATCGGTCTGAACTGGAATTGGCGGGATTTAATCGATCTGAACCGGAATCCGCTGGATTTAATCGATCTGAACCGGAATCCGCTGGATTTAATCGGTCTGAACAAGAATCCGCTGGATTTAATCGTTCTGAACTTGAATTGGCTGGATTTAATCGGTCTGAACTGGAATCCGCTGGATTTAATCGGTCTGACCCGGAATTGGCTGGATTTAATCGGTCTGAAATTAAATGGGCTGGATTTAATCGATCTGAAATTGAATTGGCTGGATTTAATCGATCTGAACCGGAATCCACTGGATTTAATCGGTCTGAACTGGAATTGGCTGGATTTAATCGATCTGAACCGGAATCCGCTGGATTTAATCGATCTGAACCGGAATCCGCTGGATTTAATCGGTCTGAACAAGAATCCGCTGGATTTAATCGATCTGAACCGGAATCCGCTGGATTTAATCGGTCTGAACAAGAATCCGCTGGATTTAATCAATCTGAACCGGAATTGGCTGGATTTAATCGATCTGAACCGGAATCCGCTGGATTTAATCGGTCTGAACTGGAATTGGCTGGATTTAATCGATCTGAACCGGAATCCGCTGGATTTAATCGATCTGAACCGGAATCCGCTGGATTTAATCGGTCTGAACAAGAATCCGCTGGATTTAATCGATCTGAACCGGAATCCGCTGGATTTAATCGGTCTGAACAAGAATCCGCTGGATTTAATCGGTCTGAACTGGAATTCGCTGGATTTAATCGATCTAAACTTGAATCCGCTGGATTTAATCGGTCTGACCCGGAATTGGCTGGATTTAATCGGTCTGAACAAGAATCCGCTGGATTTAATCGATCTGAACCGGAATCCGCTGGATTTAATCGGTCTGAACAAGAATCCGCTGGATTTAATCGGTCTGAACTGGAATTCGCTGGATTTAATCGGTCTGAACTGGAATTGGCTGGATTTAATCAATCTGAACTGGAATTGGCTGGATTTAATCGATCTGAACCGGAATCCGCTGGATTTAATCGGTCTGAACTGGAATTGGCGGGATTTAATCGATCTGAACCGGAATCCGCTGGATTTAATCGATCTGAACCGGAATCCGCTGGATTTAATCGGTCTGAACTGGAATCCGCTGGATTTAATCGGTCTGAACAAGAATCCGCTGGATTTAATCGTTCTGAACTTGAATTGGCTGGATTTAATCGGTCTGAACTGGAATCCGCTGGATTTAATCGGTCTGACCCGGAATTGGCTGGATTTAATCGGTCTGAAATTAAATGGGCTGGATTTAATCGATCTGAAATTGAATTGGCTGGATTTAATCGATCTGAACCGGAATCCACTGGATTTAACCGGTCTGAATTGGAATTGGCGGGATTTAATCGATCTGAACCGGAATCCGCTGGATTTAATCGATCTGAACCGGAATCCGCTGGATTTAATCGGTCTGAACAAGAATCCGCTGGATTTAATCGTTCTGAACTTGAATTGGCTGGATTTAATCGGTCTGAACTGGAATCCGCTGGATTTAATCGGTCTGACCCGGAATTGGCTGGATTTAATCGGTCTGAAATTAAATGGGCTGGATTTAATCGATCTGAAATTGAATTGGCTGGATTTAATCGATCTGAACCGGAATCCACTGGATTTAATCGGTCTGAACTGGAATTGGCTGGATTTAATCGATCTGAACCGGAATCCGCTGGATTTAATCGATCTGAACCGGAATCCGCTGGATTTAATCGGTCTGAACAAGAATCCGCTGGATTTAATCGATCTGAACCGGAATCCGCTGGATTTAATCGGTCTGAACAAGAATCCGCTGGATTTAATCAATCTGAACCGGAATTGGCTGGATTTAATCGATCTGAACCGGAATCCGCTGGATTTAATCGGTCTGAACTGGAATTGGCTGGATTTAATCGATCTGAACCGGAATCCGCTGGATTTAATCGATCTGAACCGGAATCCGCTGGATTTAATCGGTCTGAACAAGAATCCGCTGGATTTAATCGATCTGAACCGGAATCCGCTGGATTTAATCGGTCTGAACAAGAATCCGCTGGATTTAATCGGTCTGAACTGGAATTCGCTGGATTTAATCGATCTAAACTTGAATCCGCTGGATTTAATCGGTCTGACCCGGAATTGGCTGGATTTAATCGGTCTGAACAAGAATCCGCTGGATTTAATCGATCTGAACCGGAATCCGCTGGATTTAATCGGTCTGAACAAGAATCCGCTGGATTTAATCGGTCTGAACTGGAATTCGCTGGATTTAATCGGTCTGAACTGGAATTGGCTGGATTTAATCAATCTGAACTGGAATTGGCTGGATTTAATCGATCTGAACCGGAATCCGCTGGATTTAATCGGTCTGAACTGGAATTGGCGGGATTTAATCGATCTGAACCGGAATCCGCTGGATTTAATCGATCTGAACCGGAATCCGCTGGATTTAATCGGTCTGAACTGGAATCCGCTGGATTTAATCGGTCTGAACAAGAATCCGCTGGATTTAATCGTTCTGAACTTGAATTGGCTGGATTTAATCGGTCTGAACTGGAATCCGCTGGATTTAATCGGTCTGACCCGGAATTGGCTGGATTTAATCGGTCTGAATTGGAATTGGCTGGATTTAATCGATCTGAACCTAAATTGGCGGGATTTAATTTATCTGGACTTGAATCCGCTGGATTTAATCGATCTGAACTAAAATCCGCTGGATTTAATCGGTCTGAACTGGAATTGGCTGGATTTAATCAATCTGAACCGGAATTGGCTGGATTTAATCGATCTCAACCGGAATCCGCTGGATTTAATCGGTCTGAACTGGAATTGGCTGGATTTAATCGATCTGAACCGGAATCCGCTGGATTTAATCGATCTGAACCGGAATCCGCTGGATTTAATCGGTCTGAACAAGAATCCGCTGGATTTAATCGATCTGAACCGGAATCCGCTGGATTTAATCGGTCTGAACAAGAATCCGCTGGATTTAATCGGTCTGAACTGGAATTCGCTGGATTTAATCGATCTAAACTTGAATCCGCTGGATTTAATCGGTCTGACCCGGAATTGGCTGGATTTAATCGGTCTGAACAAGAATCCGCTGGATTTAATCGATTTGAACCGGAATCCGCTGGATTTAATCGGTCTGAACAAGAATCCGCTGGATTTAATCGGTCTGAACTGGAATTCGCTGGATTTAATCGATCTAAACTTGAATCCGCTGGATTTAATCGGTCTGACCCGGAATTGGCTGGATTTAATCGGTCTGAACAAGAATCCGCTGGATTTAATCGGTCTGACCCGGAATTGGCTGGATTTAATCGGTCTGAACTGGAATCCGCTGGATTTATGCGGTCTGAACTGGAATCCGCTGGATTTAATCGGTCTGAATTGGAATTGGCTGGATTTAATCGATCTGAACTTGAATTGGCGGGATTTAATTTATCTGAACTGGAATTGGCTGGATTTAATCGATCTGAAACGGAATCCGCTGGATTTAATCGATCTGAACTGGAATTGGCTGGATTTAATCGATCTGAACCGGAATCCGCTGGATTTAATCGGTCTGAACTGGAATTGGCGGGATTTAATCGATCTGAACCGGAATCCGCTGGATTTAATCGATCTGAACCGGAATCCGCTGGATTTAATCGGTCTGAACTGGAATCCGCTGGATTTAATCGGTCTGAACAAGAATCCGCTGGATTTAATCGTTCTGAACTTGAATTGGCTGGATTTAATCGGTCTGAACTGGAATCCGCTGGATTTAATCGGTCTGACCCGGAATTGGCTGGATTTAATCGGTCTGAAATTAAATGGGCTGGATTTAATCGATCTGAAATTGAATTGGCTGGATTTAATCGATCTGAACCGGAATCCACTGGATTTAACCGGTCTGAATTGGAATTGGCTGGATTTAATCGGTCTGAATTGGAATTGGCTGGATTTAATCGATCTGAACCTAAATTGGCGGGATTTAATTTATCTGAACTTGAATCCGCTGGATTTAATCGATCTGAACTCAAATCCGCTGGATTTAATCGGTCTGACCCGGAATTGGCTGGATTTAATCGGTCTGAACAAGAATCCGCTGGATTTAATCGGTCTGACCCGGAATTGGCTGGATTTAATCGGTCTGAACTGGAATCCGCTGGATTTATGCGGTCTGAACTGGAATCCGCTGGATTTAATCGGTCTGAATTGGAATTGGCTGGATTTAATCGATCTGAACTTGAATTGGCGGGATTTAATTTATCTGAACTGGAATTGGCTGGATTTAATCGATCTGAAACGGAATCCGCTGGATTTAATCGATCTGAACTGGAATTGGCTGGATTTAATCGATCTGAACCGGAATCCGCTGGATTTAATCGGTCTGAACCGGAATTGGCGGGATTTAATCGATCTGAACCGGAATCCGCTGGATTTAATCGATCTGAACCGGAATCCGCTGGATTTAATCGGTCTGAACTGGAATCCGCTGGATTTAATCGGTCTGAACAAGAATCCGCTGGATTTAATCGTTCTGAACTTGAATTGGCTGGATTTAATCGGTCTGAACTGTAATCCGCTGGATTTAATCGGTCTGACCCGGAATTGGCTGGATTTAATCGGTCTGAAATTAAATGGGCTGGATTTAATCGATCTGAAATTGAATTGGCTGGATTTAATCGATCTGAACCGGAATCCACTGGATTTAACCGGTCTGAATTGGAATTGGCTGGATTTAATCGGTCTGAATTGGAATTGGCTGGATTTAATCGATCTGAACCTAAATTGGCGGGATTTAATTTATCTGAACTTGAATCCGCTGGATTTAATCGATCTGAACTCAAATCCGCTGGATTTAATCGGTCTGAACTGGAATTGGCTGGATTTAATCAATCTGAACCGGAATTGGCTGGATTTAATCGATCTGAACCGGAATCCGCTGGATTTAATCGGTCTGAACTGGAATTGGCTGGATTTAATCGATCTGAACCGGAATCCGCTGGATTTAATCGATCTGAACCGGAATCCGCTGGATTTAATCGGTCTGAACAAGAATCCGCTGGATTTAATCGATCTGAACCGGAATCCGCTGGATTTAATCGGTCTGAATTGGAATTGGCTGGATTTAATCGATCTGAACTTGAATTGGCGGGATTTAATTTATCTGAACTGGAATTGGCTGGATTTAATCGATCTGAAACGGAATCCGCTGGATTTAATCGATCTGAACTGGAATTGGCTGGATTTAATCGATCTGAACCGGAATCCGCTGGATTTAATCGGTCTGAACTGGAATTGGCGGGATTTAATCGATCTGAACCGGAATCCGCTGGATTTAATCGATCTGAACCGGAATCCGCTGGATTTAATCGGTCTGAACTGGAATCCGCTGGATTTAATCGGTCTGAACAAGAATCCGCTGGATTTAATCGTTCTGAACTTGAATTGGCTGGATTTAATCGGTCTGAACTGTAATCCGCTGGATTTAATCGGTCTGACCCGGAATTGGCTGGATTTAATCGGTCTGAAATTAAATGGGCTGGATTTAATCGATCTGAAATTGAATTGGCTGGATTTAATCGATCTGAACCGGAATCCACTGGATTTAACCGGTCTGAATTGGAATTGGCTGGATTTAATCGGTCTGAATTGGAATTGGCTGGATTTAATCGATCTGAACCTAAATTGGCGGGATTTAATTTATCTGAACTTGAATCCGCTGGATTTAATCGATCTGAACTCAAATCCGCTGGATTTAATCGGTCTGAACTGGAATTGGCTGGATTTAATCAATCTGAACCGGAATTGGCTGGATTTAATCGATCTGAACCGGAATCCGCTGGATTTAATCGGTCTGAACTGGAATTGGCTGGATTTAATCGATCTGAACCGGAATCCGCTGGATTTAATCGATCTGAACCGGAATCCGCTGGATTTAATCGGTCTGAACAAGAATCCGCTGGATTTAATCGATCTGAACCGGAATCCGCTGGATTTAATCGGTCTGAACAAGAATCCGCTGGATTTAATCGGTCTGAACTGGAATTCGCTGGATTTAATCGATCTAAACTTGAATCCGCTGGATTTAATCGGTCTGACCCGGAATTGGCTGGATTTAATCGGTCTGAACAAGAATCCGCTGGATTTAATCGATCTGAACCGGAATCCGCTGGATTTAATCGGTCTGAACAAGAATCCGCTGGATTTAATCGGTCTGAACTGGAATTCGCTGGATTTAATCGATCTAAACTTGAATCCGCTGGATTTAATCGGTCTGACCCGGAATTGGCTGGATTTAATCGGTCTGAACAAGAATCCGCTGGATTTAATCGGTCTGACCCGGAATTGGCTGGATTTAATCGATCTGAACCGGAATCCGCTGGATTTAATCGATCTGAACTGGAATTGGCTGGATTTAATCGATCTGAACCGGAATCCATTGGATTTAATCGGTTTGAATTGGAATTGGCTGGATTTAATCGATCTGAACCGGAATCCGCTGGATTTAATCGATCTGAACCGGAATCCGCTGGATTTAATCGGTCTGAACAAGAAAACGCTGGATTTAATCGATCTGAACCGGAATCCGTTGGATTTAATCGGTCTGAACAAGAATCCGCTGGATTTAATCGGTCTGACCCGGAATTGGCTGGATTTAATCGGTCTGAACTGGAATCCGCTGGATTTATGCGGTCTGAACTGGAATCCGCTGGATTTAATCGGTCTGAATTGGAATTGGCTGGATTTAATCGATCTGAACAAGAATCCGCTGGATTTAATCGGTCTGACCCGGAATTGGCTGGATTTAATCGGTCTGAAATTAAATGGGCTGGATTTAATCGATCTGAAATTGAATTGGCTGGATTTAATCGATCTGAACCGGAATCCACTGGATTTAACCGGTCTGAATTGGAATTGGCTGGATTTAATCGGTCTGAATTGGAATTGGCTGGATTTAATCGATCTGAACCTAAATTGGCGGGATTTAATTTATCTGAACTTGAATCCGCTGGATTTAATCGATCTGAACTCAAATCCGCTGGATTTAATCGGTCTGACCCGGAATTGGCTGGATTTAATCGGTCTGAACAAGAATCCGCTGGATTTAATCGGTCTGACCCGGAATTGGCTGGATTTAATCGGTCTGAACTGGAATCCGCTGGATTTATGCGGTCTGAACTGGAATCCGCTGGATTTAATCGGTCTGAATTGGAATTGGCTGGATTTAATCGATCTGAACTTGAATTGGCGGGATTTAATTTATCTGAACTGGAATTGGCTGGATTTAATCGATCTGAAACGGAATCCGCTGGATTTAATCGATCTGAACTGGAATTGGCTGGATTTAATCGATCTGAACCGGAATCCGCTGGATTTAATCGGTCTGAACCGGAATTGGCGGGATTTAATCGATCTGAACCGGAATCCGCTGGATTTAATCGATCTGAACCGGAATCCGCTGGATTTAATCGGTCTGAACTGGAATCCGCTGGATTTAATCGGTCTGAACAAGAATCCGCTGGATTTAATCGTTCTGAACTTGAATTGGCTGGATTTAATCGGTCTGAACTGTAATCCGCTGGATTTAATCGGTCTGACCCGGAATTGGCTGGATTTAATCGGTCTGAAATTAAATGGGCTGGATTTAATCGATCTGAAATTGAATTGGCTGGATTTAATCGATCTGAACCGGAATCCACTGGATTTAACCGGTCTGAATTGGAATTGGCTGGATTTAATCGGTCTGAATTGGAATTGGCTGGATTTAATCGATCTGAACCTAAATTGGCGGGATTTAATTTATCTGAACTTGAATCCGCTGGATTTAATCGATCTGAACTCAAATCCGCTGGATTTAATCGGTCTGAACTGGAATTGGCTGGATTTAATCAATCTGAACCGGAATTGGCTGGATTTAATCGATCTGAACCGGAATCCGCTGGATTTAATCGGTCTGAACTGGAATTGGCTGGATTTAATCGATCTGAACCGGAATCCGCTGGATTTAATCGATCTGAACCGGAATCCGCTGGATTTAATCGGTCTGAACAAGAATCCGCTGGATTTAATCGATCTGAACCGGAATCCGCTGGATTTAATCGGTCTGAATTGGAATTGGCTGGATTTAATCGATCTGAACTTGAATTGGCGGGATTTAATTTATCTGAACTGGAATTGGCTGGATTTAATCGATCTGAAACGGAATCCGCTGGATTTAATCGATCTGAACTGGAATTGGCTGGATTTAATCGATCTGAACCGGAATCCGCTGGATTTAATCGGTCTGAACTGGAATTGGCGGGATTTAATCGATCTGAACCGGAATCCGCTGGATTTAATCGATCTGAACCGGAATCCGCTGGATTTAATCGGTCTGAACTGGAATCCGCTGGATTTAATCGGTCTGAACAAGAATCCGCTGGATTTAATCGTTCTGAACTTGAATTGGCTGGATTTAATCGGTCTGAACTGTAATCCGCTGGATTTAATCGGTCTGACCCGGAATTGGCTGGATTTAATCGGTCTGAAATTAAATGGGCTGGATTTAATCGATCTGAAATTGAATTGGCTGGATTTAATCGATCTGAACCGGAATCCACTGGATTTAACCGGTCTGAATTGGAATTGGCTGGATTTAATCGGTCTGAATTGGAATTGGCTGGATTTAATCGATCTGAACCTAAATTGGCGGGATTTAATTTATCTGAACTTGAATCCGCTGGATTTAATCGATCTGAACTCAAATCCGCTGGATTTAATCGGTCTGAACTGGAATTGGCTGGATTTAATCAATCTGAACCGGAATTGGCTGGATTTAATCGATCTGAACCGGAATCCGCTGGATTTAATCGGTCTGAACTGGAATTGGCTGGATTTAATCGATCTGAACCGGAATCCGCTGGATTTAATCGATCTGAACCGGAATCCGCTGGATTTAATCGGTCTGAACAAGAATCCGCTGGATTTAATCGATCTGAACCGGAATCCGCTGGATTTAATCGGTCTGAACAAGAAAACGCTGGATTTAATCGATCTGAACCGGAATCCGCTGGATTTAATCGGTCTGAACAAGAAAACGCTGGATTTAATCGATCTGAACCGGAATCCGTTGGATTTAATCGGTCTGAACAAGAATCCACTGGATTTAATCGATCTGAACTGGAATTCGCTGGATTTAATCGATCTAAACTTGAATCCGCTGGATTTAATCGGTCTGACCCGGAATTGGCTGGATTTAATCGGTCTGAACAAGAATCCGCTGGATTTAATTGATCTGAACCGGAATCCGCTGGATTTAATCGGTCTGAACAAGAATCCGCTGGATTTAATCGGTCTGAACTGGAATTCGCTGGATTTAATCGATCTAAACTTGAATCCGCTGGATTTAATCGGTCTGACCCGGAATTGGCTGGATTTAATCGGTCTGAACAAGAATCCGCTGGATTTAATCGGTCTGACCCGGAATTGGCTGGATTTAATCGGTCTGAACTGGAATCCGCTGGATTTATGCGGTCTGAACTGGAATCCGCTGGATTTAATCGGTCTGAATTGGAATTGGCTGGATTTAATCGATCTGAACTTGAATTGGCGGGATTTAATTTATCTGAACTGGAATTGGCTGGATTTAATCGGTCAGAACTGGAATTGGCTGGATTTAATCGATCTGAAACGGAATCCGCTGGATTTAATCGATCTGAACTGGAATTGGCTGGATTTAATCGATCTGAACCGGAATCCGCTGGATTTAATCGATCTGAACTGGAATTGGCTGGATTTAATCGATCTGAACCGGAATCCGTTGGATTTAATCGGTTTGAATTGGAATTGGCTGGATTTAATCGATCTGAACCGGAATCCGCTGGATTTAATCGATCTGAACCGGAATCCGCTGGATTTAATCGGTCTGAACAAGAAAACGCTGGATTTAATCGATCTGAACCGGAATCCATTGGATTTAATCGGTCTGAACAAGAATCCACTGGATTTAATCGGTCTGAACTGGAATTCGCTGGATTTAATCGATCTAAACTTGAATCCGCTGGATTTAATCGGTCTGACCCGGAATTGGCTGGATTTAATCGGTCTGAACAAGAATCCGCTGGACTTAATCAATCTGAACCGGAATCCGCTGGATTTATGCGGTCTGAACTGGAATCCGCTGGATTTAATCGGTCTGAATTGGAATTGGCTGGATTTAATCGATCTGAACTTGAATTGGCGGGATTTAATTTATCTGAACTTGAATCCGCTGGATTTAATCGATCTGAACTAAAATCCGCTGGATTTAATCGGTCTGAACTGGAATTGGCTGGATTTAATCGGTCTGAACTGGAATTGGCTGGATTTAATCGATCTGAACCGGAATCCGCTGGATTTAATCGATCTGAACTGGAATTGGCTGGATTTAATCGATCTGAACCGGAATCCGCTGGATTTAATCGATCTGAACTGGAATTGGCTGGATTTAATCGATCTGAACCAGAATCCGCTGGATTTAATCGATCTGAACCGGAATCCGCTGGATTTAATCGATCTGAACAAGAAAACGCTGGATTTAATCGGTCTGAACAAGAATCCGCTGTATTTAATCGTTCTGAACTTGAATTGGCTGGATTTAATCGGTCTGAACTGGAATTCGCTGGATTTAATTGAACTGAACTTGAATCCGCTGGATTTAATCGGTCTGACCCGGAATTGGCTGGATTTAATCGATCTGAAATTAAATGGGCTGGATTTAATCGATCTGAACCGGAATCCGCTGGATTTAATCGATCTGAACTGGAATTGGCTGGATTTAATCGATCTGAACCGGAATCCGCTGTATTTAATCGATCTGAACTGGAATTGGCTGGATTTAATTTATCTGAACTTGAATCCGCTGGATTTAATCGATCTGAACTAAAATCCGCTGGATTTAATCGGTCTGAACTGGAATTGGCTGGATTTAATCAATCTGAACTGGAATTGGCTGGATTTAATCGATCTGAACCGGAATCCGCTGGATTTAATCGGTCTGAACTGGAATTCGCTGGATTTAATCGGTCTGAACTGGAATTGGCTGGATTTAATCAATCTGAACTGGAATTGGCTGGATTTAATCGATCTGAACCGGAATCCGCTGGATTTAATCGGTCTGAACTGGAATTGGCGGGATTTAATCGATCTGAACCGGAATCCGCTGGATTTAATCGATCTGAACCGGAATCCGCTGGATTTAATCGGTCTGAACTGGAATCCGCTGGATTTAATCGGTCTGAACAAGAATCCGCTGGATTTAATCGTTCTGACCCGGAATTGGCTGGATTTAATCGGTCTGAACAAGAATCCGCTGGATTTAATCGGTCTGACCCGGAATTGGCTGGATTTAATCGATCTGAACCGGAATCCGCTGGATTTAATCGATCTGAACTGGAATTGGCTGGATTTAATCGATCTGAACCGGAATCCATTGGATTTAATCGGTTTGAATTGGAATTGGCTGGATTTAATCGATCTGAACCGGAATCCGCTGGATTTAATCGATCTGAACCGGAATCCGCTGGATTTAATCGGTCTGAACAAGAAAACGCTGGATTTAATCGATCTGAACCGGAATCCGTTGGATTTAATCGGTCTGAACAAGAATCCACTGGATTTAATCGATCTGAACTGGAATTCGCTGGATTTAATCGATCTAAACTTGAATCCGCTGGATTTAATCGGTCTGACCCGGAATTGGCTGGATTTAATCGGTCTGAACAAGAATCCGCTGGATTTAATTGATCTGAACCGGAATCCGCTGGATTTAATCGGTCTGAACAAGAATCCGCTGGATTTAATCGGTCTGAACTGGAATTCGCTGGATTTAATCGATCTAAACTTGAATCCGCTGGATTTAATCGGTCTGACCCGGAATTGGCTGGATTTAATCGGTCTGAACAAGAATCCGCTGGATTTAATCGGTCTGACCCGGAATTGGCTGGATTTAATCGGTCTGAACTGGAATCCGCTGGATTTATGCGGTCTGAACTGGAATCCGCTGGATTTAATCGGTCTGAATTGGAATTGGCTGGATTTAATCGATCTGAACTTGAATTGGCGGGATTTAATTTATCTGAACTGGAATTGGCTGGATTTAATCGGTCAGAACTGGAATTGGCTGGATTTAATCGATCTGAAACGGAATCCGCTGGATTTAATCGATCTGAACTGGAATTGGCTGGATTTAATCGATCTGAACCGGAATCCGCTGGATTTAATCGATCTGAACTGGAATTGGCTGGATTTAATCGATCTGAACCGGAATCCGTTGGATTTAATCGGTTTGAATTGGAATTGGCTGGATTTAATCGATCTGAACCGGAATCCGCTGGATTTAATCGATCTGAACCGGAATCCGCTGGATTTAATCGGTCTGAACAAGAAAACGCTGGATTTAATCGATCTGAACCGGAATCCATTGGATTTAATCGGTCTGAACAAGAATCCACTGGATTTAATCGGTCTGAACTGGAATTCGCTGGATTTAATCGATCTAAACTTGAATCCGCTGGATTTAATCGGTCTGACCCGGAATTGGCTGGATTTAATCGGTCTGAACAAGAATCCGCTGGACTTAATCAATCTGAACCGGAATCCGCTGGATTTATGCGGTCTGAACTGGAATCCGCTGGATTTAATCGGTCTGAATTGGAATTGGCTGGATTTAATCGATCTGAACTTGAATTGGCGGGATTTAATTTATCTGAACTTGAATCCGCTGGATTTAATCGATCTGAACTAAAATCCGCTGGATTTAATCGGTCTGAACTGGAATTGGCTGGATTTAATCGGTCTGAACTGGAATTGGCTGGATTTAATCGATCTGAACCGGAATCCGCTGGATTTAATCGATCTGAACTGGAATTGGCTGGATTTAATCGATCTGAACCGGAATCCGCTGGATTTAATCGATCTGAACTGGAATTGGCTGGATTTAATCGATCTGAACCAGAATCCGCTGGATTTAATCGATCTGAACCGGAATTGGCTGGATTTAATCGATCTGAACAAGAAAACGCTGGATTTAATCGGTCTGAACAAGAATCCGCTGTATTTAATCGTTCTGAACTTGAATTGGCTGGATTTAATCGGTCTGAACTGGAATTCGCTGGATTTAATTGAACTGAACTTGAATCCGCTGGATTTAATCGGTCTGACCCGGAATTGGCTGGATTTAATCGATCTGAAATTAAATGGGCTGGATTTAATCGATCTGAACCGGAATCCGCTGGATTTAATCGATCTGAACTGGAATTGGCTGGATTTAATCGATCTGAACCGGAATCCGCTGTATTTAATCGATCTGAACTGGAATTGGCTGGATTTAATTTATCTGAACTTGAATCCGCTGGATTTAATCGATCTGAACTAAAATCCGCTGGATTTAATCGGTCTGAACTGGAATTGGCTGGATTTAATCAATCTGAACTGGAATTGGCTGGATTTAATCGATCTGAACCGGAATCCGCTGGATTTAATCGGTCTGAACTGGAATTCGCTGGATTTAATCGGTCTGAACTGGAATTGGCTGGATTTAATCAATCTGAACTGGAATTGGCTGGATTTAATCGATCTGAACCGGAATCCGCTGGATTTAATCGGTCTGTACTGGAATTGGCGGGATTTAATCGATCTGAACCGGAATCCGCTGGATTTAATCGATCTGAACCGGAATCCGCTGGATTTAATCGGTCTGAACTGGAATCCGCTGGATTTAATCGGTCTGAACAAGAATCCGCTGGATTTAATCGTTCTGAACTTGAATTGGCTGGATTTAATCGGTCTGAACTGGAATCCGCTGGATTTAATCGGTCTGACCCGGAATTGGCTGGATTTAATCGGTCTGAAATTAAATGGGCTGGATTTAATCGATCTGAAATTGAATTGGCTGGATTTAATCGATCTGAACCGGAATCCACTGGATTTAACCGGTCTGAATTGGAATTGGCTGGATTTAATCGGTCTGAATTGGAATTGGCTGGATTTAATCGATCTGAACCTAAATTGGCGGGATTGAATTTATCTGGACTTGAATCCGCTGGATTTAATCGATCTGAACTAAAATCCGCTGGATTTAATCGGTCTGAACTGGAATTGGCTGGATTTAATCAATCTGAACCGGAATTGGCTGGATTTAATCGATCTGAACCGGAATCCGCTGGATTTAATCGGTCTGAACTGGAATTGGCTGGATTTAATCGATCTGAACCGGAATCCGCTGGATTTAATCGATCTGAACCGGAATCCGCTGGATTTAATCGGTCTGAACAAGAATCCGCTGGATTTAATCGATCTGAACCGGAATCCGCTGGATTTAATCGGTCTGAACAAGAATCCGCTGGATTTAATCGGTCTGAACTGGAATTCGCTGGATTTAATCGATCTAAACTTGAATCCGCTGGATTTAATCGGTCTGACCCGGAATTGGCTGGATTTAATCGGTCTGAACAAGAATCCGCTGGATTTAATCGATCTGAACCGGAATCCGCTGGATTTAATCGGTCTGAACAAGAATCCGCTGGATTTAATCGGTCTGAACTGGAATTCGCTGGATTTAATCGATCTAAACTTGAATCCGCTGGATTTAATCGGTCTGACCCGGAATTGGCTGGATTTAATCGGTCTGAACAAGAATCCGCTGGATTTAATCGGTCTGACCCAGAATTGGCTGGATTTAATCGGTCTGAACTGGAATCCGCTGGATTTATGCGGTCTGAACTGGAATCCGCTGGATTTAATCGGTCTGAATTGGAATTGGCTGGATTTAATCGATCTGAACTTGAATTGGCGGGATTTAATTTATCTGAACTGGAATTGGCTGGATTTAATCGATCTGAAACGGAATCCGCTGGATTTAATCGATCTGAACTGGAATTGGCTGGATTTAATCGATCTGAACCGGAATCCGCTGGATTTAATCGGTCTGAACTGGAATTGGCGGGATTTAATCGATCTGAACCGGAATCCGCTGGATTTAATCGATCTGAACCGGAATCCGCTGGATTTAATCGGTCTGAACTGGAATCCGCTGGATTTAATCGGTCTGAACAAGAATCCGCTGGATTTAATCGTTCTGAACTTGAATTGGCTGGATTTAATCGTTCTGAACTTGAATTGGCTGGATTTAATCGGTCTGACCCGGAATTGGCTGGATTTAATCGGTCTGAAATTAAATGGGCTGGATTTAATCGATCTGAAATTGAATTGGCTGGATTTAATCGATCTGAACCGGAATCCACTGGATTTAACCGGTCTGAATTGGAATTGGCTGGATTTAATCGGTCTGAATTGGAATTGGCTGGATTTAATCGATCTGAACCTAAATTGGCGGGATTTAATTTATCTGGACTTGAATCCGCTGGATTTAATCGATCTGAACTAAAATCCGCTGGATTTAATCGGTCTGAACTGGAATTGGCTGGATTTAATCAATCTGAACCGGAATTGGCTGGATTTAATCGATCTGAACCGGAATCCGCTGGATTTAATCGATCTGAACTGGAATTGGCTGGATTTAATCGATCTGAACCGGAATCCGTTGGATTTAATCGGTTTGAATTGGAATTGGCTGGATTTAATCGATCTGAACCGGAATCCGCTGGATTTAATCGATCTGAACCGGAATCCGCTGGATTTAATCAGTCTGAACAAGAAAACGCTGGATTTAATCGGTCTGAACTGGAATTCGCTGGATTTAATCGATCTAAACTTGAATCCGCTGGATTTAATCGGTCTGACCCGGAATTGGCTGGATTTAATCGGTCTGAACAAGAATCCGCTGGATTTAATCGGTCTGAACTGGAATTCGCTGGATTTAATCGATCTAAACTTGAATCCGCTGGATTTAATCGGTCTGACCCGGAATTGGCTGGATTTAATCGGTCTGAACAAGAATCCGCTGGATTTAATTGATCTGAACCGGAATCCGCTGGATTTAATCGATCTGAACAAGAAAACGCTGGATTTAATCGGTCTGAACAAGAATCCGCTGTATTTAATCGTTCTGAACTTGAATTGGCTGGATTTAATCGGTCTGAACTGGAATTCGCTGGATTTAATTGAACTGAACTTGAATCCGCTGGATTTAATCGGTCTGACCCGGAATTGGCTGGATTTAATCGATCTGAAATTAAATGGGCTGGATTTAATCGATCTGAACCGGAATCCGCTGGATTTAATCGATCTGAACTGGAATTGGCTGGATTTAATCGATCTGAACCGGAATCCGCTGTATTTAATCGATCTGAACTGGAATTGGCTGGATTTAATTTATCTGAACTTGAATCCGCTGGATTTAATCGATCTGAACTAAAATCCGCTGGATTTAATCGGTCTGAACTGGAATTGGCTGGATTTAATCAATCTGAACTGGAATTGGCTGGATTTAATCGATCTGAACCGGAATCCGCTGGATTTAATCGGTCTGAACTGGAATTCGCTGGATTTAATCGGTCTGAACTGGAATTGGCTGGATTTAATCAATCTGAACTGGAATTGGCTGGATTTAATCGATCTGAACCGGAATCCGCTGGATTTAATCGGTCTGAACTGGAATTGGCGGGATTTAATCGATCTGAACCGGAATCCGCTGGATTTAATCGATCTGAACCGGAATCCGCTGGATTTAATCGGTCTGAACTGGAATCCGCTGGATTTAATCGGTCTGAACAAGAATCCGCTGGATTTAATCGTTCTGAACTTGAATTGGCTGGATTTAATCGGTCTGAACTGGAATCCACTGGATTTAATCGGTCTGACCCGGAATTGGCTGGATTTAATCGGTCTGAAATTAAATGGGCTGGATTTAATCGATCTGAAATTGAATTGGCTGGATTTAATCGATCTGAACCGGAATCCACTGGATTTAACCGGTCTGAATTGGAATTGGCTGGATTTAATCGGTCTGAATTGGAATTGGCTGGATTTAATCGATCTGAACCTAAATTGGCGGGATTTAATTTATCTGGACTTGAATCCGCTGGATTTAATCGATCTGAACAAAAATCCGCTGGATTTAATCGGTCTGAACTGGAATTGGCTGGATTTAATCAATCTGAACCGGAATTGGCTGGATTTAATCGATCTGAACCGGAATCCGCTGGATTTAATCGGTCTGAACTGGAATTGGCTGGATTTAATCGATCTGAACCGGAATCCGCTGGATTTAATCGATCTGAACCGGAATCCGCTGGATTTAATCGATCTGAACTAAAATCCGCTGGATTTAATCGGTCTGAACTGGAATTGGCTGGATTTAATCAATCTGAACTGGAATTGGCTGGATTTAATCGATCTGAACCGGAATCCGCTGGATTTAATCGGTCTGAACTGGAATTCGCTGGATTTAATCGGTCTGAACTGGAATTGGCTGGATTTAATCAATCTGAACTGGAATTGGCTGGATTTAATCGATCTGAACCGGAATCCGCTGGATTTAATCGGTCTGAACTGGAATTGGCGGGATTTAATCGATCTGAACCGGAATCCGCTGGATTTAATCGATCTGAACCGGAATCCGCTGGATTTAATCGGTCTGAACTGGAATCCGCTGGATTTAATCGGTCTGAACAAGAATCCGCTGGATTTAATCGTTCTGAACTTGAATTGGCTGGATTTAATCGGTCTGAACTGGAATCCGCTGGATTTAATCGGTCTGACCCGGAATTGGCTGGATTTAATCGGTCTGAAATTAAATGGGCTGGATTTAATCGATCTGAAATTGAATTGGCTGGATTTAATCGATCTGAACCTAAATTGGCGGGATTTAATTTATCTGGACTTGAATCTGCTGGATTTAATCGATCTGAACTAAAATCCGCTGGATTTAATCGGTCTGAACTGGAATTGGCTGGATTTAATCAATCTGAACCGGAATTGGCTGGATTTAATCGATCTGAACCGGAATCCGCTGGATTTAATCGGTCTGAACTGGAATTGGCTGGATTTAATCGATCTGAACCGGAATCCGCTGGATTTAATCGATCTGAACCGGAATCCGCTGGATTTAATCGGTCTGAACAAGAATCCGCTGGATTTAATCGATCTGAACCGGAATCCGCTGGATTTAATCGGTCTGAACAAGAATCCGCTGGATTTAATCGGTCTGAACTGGAATTCGCTGGATTTAATCGATCTAAACTTGAATCCGCTGGATTTAATCGGTCTGACCCGGAATTGGCTGGATTTAATCGGTCTGAACAAGAATCCGCTGGATTTAATCGATCTGAACCGGAATCCGCTGGATTTAATCGGTCTGAACAAGAATCCGCTGGATTTAATCGGTCTGAACTGGAATTCGCTGGATTTAATCGATCTAAACTTGAATCCGCTGGATTTAATCGGTCTGACCCGGAATTGGCTGGATTTAATCGGTCTGAACAAGAATCCGCTGGATTTAATCGGTCTGACCCGGAATTGGCTGGATTTAATCGGTCTGAACTGGAATCCGCTGGATTTATGCGGTCTGAACTGGAATCCGCTGGATTTAATCGGTCTGAATTGGAATTGGCTGGATTTAATCGATCTGAACTTGAATTGGCGGGATTTAATTTATCTGAACTGGAGTTGGCTGGATTTAATCGATCTGAAACGGAATCCGCTGGATTTAATTGATCTGAACTGGAATTGGCTGGATTTAATCGATCTGAACCGGAATCCGCTGGATTTAATCGGTCTGAACTGGAATTGGCGGGATTTAATCGATCTGAACCGGAATCCGCTGGATTTAATCGATCTGAACCGGAATCCGCTGGATTTAATCGGTCTGAACTGGAATCCGCTGGATTTAATCGGTCTGAACAAGAATCCGCTGGATTTAATCGTTCTGAACTTGAATTGGCTGGATTTAATCGGTCTGAACTGGAATCCGCTGGATTTAATCGGTCTGACCCGGAATTGGCTGGATTTAATCGGTCTGAAATTAAATGGGCTGGATTTAATCGATCTGAAATTGAATTGGCTGGATTTAATCGATCTGAACCGGAATCCACTGGATTTAACCGGTCTGAATTGGAATTGGCTGGATTTAATCGGTCTGAATTGGAATTGGCTGGATTTAATCGATCTGAACCTAAATTGGCGGGATTTAATTTATCTGAACTTGAATCCGCTGGATTTAATCGATCTGAACTAAAATCCGCTGGATTTAATCGGTCTGAACTGGAATTGGCTGGATTTAATCAATCTGAACCGGAATTGGCTGGATTTAATCGATCTGAACCGGAATCCGCTGGATTTAATCGGTCTGAACTGGAATTGGCTGGATTTAATCGATCTGAACCGGAATCCGCTGGATTTAATCGATCTGAACCGGAATCCGCTGGATTTAATCGGTCTGAACAAGAATCCGCTGGATTTAATCGATCTGAACCGGAATCCGCTGGATTTAATCGGTCTGAACAAGAATCCGCTGGATTTAATCGGTCTGAACTGGAATTCGCTGGATTTAATCGATCTAAACTTGAATCCGCTGGATTTAATCGGTCTGACCCGGAATTGGCTGGATTTAATCGGTCTGAACAAGAATCCGCTGGATTTAATCGATCTGAACCGGAATCCGCTGGATTTAATCGGTCTGAACAAGAATCCGCTGGATTTAATCGGTCTGAACTGGAATTCGCTGGATTTAATCGATCTAAACTTGAATCCGCTGGATTTAATCGGTCTGACCCGGAATTGGCTGGATTTAATCGGTATGAACAAGAATCCGCTGGATTTAATCGGTCTGACCCGGAATTGGCTGGATTTAATCGGTCTGAACTGGAATCCGCTGGATTTATGCGGTCTGAACTGGAATCCGCTGGATTTAATCGGTCTGAATTGGAATTGGCTGGATTTAATCGATCTGAACTTGAATTGGCGGGATTTAATTTATCTGAACTGGAATTGGCTGGATTTAATCGATCTGAAACGGAATCCGCTGGATTTAATCGATCTGAACCGGAATCCGCTGGATTTAATCAGTCTGAACAAGAAAACGCTGGATTTAATCGGTCTGAACTGGAATTCGCTGGATTTAATCGATCTAAACTTGAATCCGCTGGATTTAATCGGTCTGACCCGGAATTGGCTGGATTTAATCGGTCTGAACAAGAATCCGCTGGATTTAATCGGTCTGAACTGGAATTCGCTGGATTTAATCGATCTAAACTTGAATCCGCTGGATTTAATCGGTCTGACCCGGAATTGGCTGGATTTAATCGGTCTGAACAAGAATCCGCTGGATTTAATTGATCTGAACCGGAATCCGCTGGATTTAATCGATCTGAACAAGAAAACGCTGGATTTAATCGGTCTGAACAAGAATCCGCTGTATTTAATCGTTCTGAACTTGAATTGGCTGGATTTAATCGGTCTGAACTGGAATTCGCTGGATTTAATTGAACTGAACTTGAATCCGCTGGATTTAATCGGTCTGACCCGGAATTGGCTGGATTTAATCGATCTGAAATTAAATGGGCTGGATTTAATCGATCTGAACCGGAATCCGCTGGATTTAATCGATCTGAACTGGAATTGGCTGGATTTAATCGATCTGAACCGGAATCCGCTGTATTTAATCGATCTGAACTGGAATTGGCTGGATTTAATTTATCTGAACTTGAATCCGCTGGATTTAATCGATCTGAACTAAAATCCGCTGGATTTAATCGGTCTGAACTGGAATTGGCTGGATTTAATCAATCTGAACTGGAATTGGCTGGATTTAATCGATCTGAACCGGAATCCGCTGGATTTAATCGGTCTGAACTGGAATTCGCTGGATTTAATCGGTCTGAACTGGAATTGGCTGGATTTAATCAATCTGAACTGGAATTGGCTGGATTTAATCGATCTGAACCGGAATCCGCTGGATTTAATCGGTCTGAACTGGAATTGGCGGGATTTAATCGATCTGAACCGGAATCCGCTGGATTTAATCGATCTGAACCGGAATCCGCTGGATTTAATCGGTCTGAACTGGAATCCGCTGGATTTAATCGGTCTGAACAAGAATCCGCTGGATTTAATCGTTCTGAACTTGAATTGGCTGGATTTAATCGGTCTGAACTGGAATCCACTGGATTTAATCGGTCTGACCCGGAATTGGCTGGATTTAATCGGTCTGAAATTAAATGGGCTGGATTTAATCGATCTGAAATTGAATTGGCTGGATTTAATCGATCTGAACCGGAATCCACTGGATTTAACCGGTCTGAATTGGAATTGGCTGGATTTAATCGGTCTGAATTGGAATTGGCTGGATTTAATCGATCTGAACCTAAATTGGCGGGATTTAATTTATCTGGACTTGAATCCGCTGGATTTAATCGATCTGAACAAAAATCCGCTGGATTTAATCGGTCTGAACTGGAATTGGCTGGATTTAATCAATCTGAACCGGAATTGGCTGGATTTAATCGATCTGAACCGGAATCCGCTGGATTTAATCGGTCTGAACTGGAATTGGCTGGATTTAATCGATCTGAACCGGAATCCGCTGGATTTAATCGATCTGAACCGGAATCCGCTGGATTTAATCGATCTGAACTAAAATCCGCTGGATTTAATCGGTCTGAACTGGAATTGGCTGGATTTAATCAATCTGAACTGGAATTGGCTGGATTTAATCGATCTGAACCGGAATCCGCTGGATTTAATCGGTCTGAACTGGAATTCGCTGGATTTAATCGGTCTGAACTGGAATTGGCTGGATTTAATCAATCTGAACTGGAATTGGCTGGATTTAATCGATCTGAACCGGAATCCGCTGGATTTAATCGGTCTGAACTGGAATTGGCGGGATTTAATCGATCTGAACCGGAATCCGCTGGATTTAATCGATCTGAACCGGAATCCGCTGGATTTAATCGGTCTGAACTGGAATCCGCTGGATTTAATCGGTCTGAACAAGAATCCGCTGGATTTAATCGTTCTGAACTTGAATTGGCTGGATTTAATCGGTCTGAACTGGAATCCGCTGGATTTAATCGGTCTGACCCGGAATTGGCTGGATTTAATCGGTCTGAAATTAAATGGGCTGGATTTAATCGATCTGAAATTGAATTGGCTGGATTTAATCGATCTGAACCTAAATTGGCGGGATTTAATTTATCTGGACTTGAATCTGCTGGATTTAATCGATCTGAACTAAAATCCGCTGGATTTAATCGGTCTGAACTGGAATTGGCTGGATTTAATCAATCTGAACCGGAATTGGCTGGATTTAATCGATCTGAACCGGAATCCGCTGGATTTAATCGGTCTGAACTGGAATTGGCTGGATTTAATCGATCTGAACCGGAATCCGCTGGATTTAATCGATCTGAACCGGAATCCGCTGGATTTAATCGGTCTGAACAAGAATCCGCTGGATTTAATCGATCTGAACCGGAATCCGCTGGATTTAATCGGTCTGAACAAGAATCCGCTGGATTTAATCGGTCTGAACTGGAATTCGCTGGATTTAATCGATCTAAACTTGAATCCGCTGGATTTAATCGGTCTGACCCGGAATTGGCTGGATTTAATCGGTCTGAACAAGAATCCGCTGGATTTAATCGATCTGAACCGGAATCCGCTGGATTTAATCGGTCTGAACAAGAATCCGCTGGATTTAATCGGTCTGAACTGGAATTCGCTGGATTTAATCGATCTAAACTTGAATCCGCTGGATTTAATCGGTCTGACCCGGAATTGGCTGGATTTAATCGGTCTGAACAAGAATCCGCTGGATTTAATCGGTCTGACCCGGAATTGGCTGGATTTAATCGGTCTGAACTGGAATCCGCTGGATTTATGCGGTCTGAACTGGAATCCGCTGGATTTAATCGGTCTGAATTGGAATTGGCTGGATTTAATCGATCTGAACTTGAATTGGCGGGATTTAATTTATCTGAACTGGAGTTGGCTGGATTTAATCGATCTGAAACGGAATCCGCTGGATTTAATTGATCTGAACTGGAATTGGCTGGATTTAATCGATCTGAACCGGAATCCGCTGGATTTAATCGGTCTGAACTGGAATTGGCGGGATTTAATCGATCTGAACCGGAATCCGCTGGATTTAATCGATCTGAACCGGAATCCGCTGGATTTAATCGGTCTGAACTGGAATCCGCTGGATTTAATCGGTCTGAACAAGAATCCGCTGGATTTAATCGTTCTGAACTTGAATTGGCTGGATTTAATCGGTCTGAACTGGAATCCGCTGGATTTAATCGGTCTGACCCGGAATTGGCTGGATTTAATCGGTCTGAAATTAAATGGGCTGGATTTAATCGATCTGAAATTGAATTGGCTGGATTTAATCGATCTGAACCGGAATCCACTGGATTTAACCGGTCTGAATTGGAATTGGCTGGATTTAATCGGTCTGAATTGGAATTGGCTGGATTTAATCGATCTGAACCTAAATTGGCGGGATTTAATTTATCTGAACTTGAATCCGCTGGATTTAATCGATCTGAACTAAAATCCGCTGGATTTAATCGGTCTGAACTGGAATTGGCTGGATTTAATCAATCTGAACCGGAATTGGCTGGATTTAATCGATCTGAACCGGAATCCGCTGGATTTAATCGGTCTGAACTGGAATTGGCTGGATTTAATCGATCTGAACCGGAATCCGCTGGATTTAATCGATCTGAACCGGAATCCGCTGGATTTAATCGGTCTGAACAAGAATCCGCTGGATTTAATCGATCTGAACCGGAATCCGCTGGATTTAATCGGTCTGAACAAGAATCCGCTGGATTTAATCGGTCTGAACTGGAATTCGCTGGATTTAATCGATCTAAACTTGAATCCGCTGGATTTAATCGGTCTGACCCGGAATTGGCTGGATTTAATCGGTCTGAACAAGAATCCGCTGGATTTAATCGATCTGAACCGGAATCCGCTGGATTTAATCGGTCTGAACAAGAATCCGCTGGATTTAATCGGTCTGAACTGGAATTCGCTGGATTTAATCGATCTAAACTTGAATCCGCTGGATTTAATCGGTCTGACCCGGAATTGGCTGGATTTAATCGGTATGAACAAGAATCCGCTGGATTTAATCGGTCTGACCCGGAATTGGCTGGATTTAATCGGTCTGAACTGGAATCCGCTGGATTTATGCGGTCTGAACTGGAATCCGCTGGATTTAATCGGTCTGAATTGGAATTGGCTGGATTTAATCGATCTGAACTTGAATTGGCGGGATTTAATTTATCTGAACTGGAATTGGCTGGATTTAATCGATCTGAAACGGAATCCGCTGGATTTAATCGATCTGAACCGGAATCCGCTGGATTTAATCGATCTGAACTGGAATTGGCTGGATTTAATCGATCTGAACCGGAATCCGTTGGATTTAATCAGTTTGAATTGGAATTGGCTGGATTTAATCGATCTGAACCGGAATCCGCTGGATTTAATCGATCTGAACCGGAATCCGCTGGATTTAATCAGTCTGAACAAGAAAACGCTGGATTTAATCGATCTGAACCGGAATCCGTTGGATTTAATCGGTCTGAACAAGAATCCACTGGATTTAATCGGTCTGAACTGGAATTCGCTGGATTTAATCGATCTAAACTTGAATCCGCTGGATTTAATCGGTCTGACCCGGAATTGGCTGGATTTAATCGGTCTGAACAAGAATCCGCTGGATTTAATCGGTCTGAACTGGAATTCGCTGGATTTAATCGATCTAAACTTGAATCCGCTGGATTTAATCGGTCTGACCCGGAATTGGCTGGATTTAATCGGTCTGAAACGGAATCCGCTGGATTTAATTGATCTGAACTGGAATTGGCTGGATTTAATCGATCTGAACCGGAATCCGCTGGATTTAATCGATCTGAACTGGAATTGGCTGGATTTAATCGATCTGAACCGGAATCCGTTGGATTTAATCGGTTTGAATTGGAATTGGCTGGATTTAATCGATCTGAACCGGAATCCGCTGGATTTAATCGATCTGAACCGGAATCCGCTGGATTTAATCGGTCTGAACAAGAAAACGCTGGATTTAATCGATCTGAACCGGAATCCATTGGATTTAATCGGTCTGAACAAGAATCCACTGGATTTAATCGGTCTGAACTGGAATTCGCTGGATTTAATCTATCTAAACTTGAATCCGCTGGATTTAATCGGTCTGACCCGGAATTGGCTGGATTTAATCGGTCTGAACAAGAATCCGCTGGACTTAATCGATCTGAACCGGAATCCGCTGGATTTATGCGGTCTGAACTGGAATCCGCTGGATTTAATCGGTCTGAATTGGAATTGGCTGGATTTAATCGATCTGAACTTGAATTGGCGGGATTTAATTTATCTGAACTTGAATCCGCTGGATTTAATCGATCTGAACTAAAATCCGCTGGATTTAATCGGTCTGAACTGGAATTGGCTGGATTTAATCGGTCTGAACTGGAATTGGCTGGATTTAATCGATCTGAACCGGAATCCGCTGGATTTAATCGATCTGAACTGGAATTGGCTGGATTTAATCGATCTGAACCGGAATCCACTGGATTTAATCGATCTGAACTGGAATTGGCTGGATTTAATCGATCTGAACCGGAATCCGCTGGATTTAATCGATCTGAACCGGAATCCGCTGGATTTAATCGATCTGAAGAAGAAAACGCTGGATTTAATCGGTCTGAACAAGAATCCGCTGTATTTAATCGTTCTGAACTTGAATTGGCTGGATTTAATCGGTCTGAACTGGAATTCGCTGGATTTAATTGAACTGAAGTTGAATCCGCTGGATTTAATCGGTCTGACCCGGAATTGGCTGGATTTAATCGATCTGAAATTAAATGGGCTGGATTTAATCGATCTGAACCGGAATCCGCTGGATTTAATCGATCTGAACTGGAATTGGCTGGATTTAATCGATCTGAACCGGAATCCGCTGTATTTAATCGATCTGAACTGGAATTGGCTGGATTTAATCGATCTGAACCGGAATCCACTGGACTTAATCGGTTTGAATTGGAATTGGCTGGATTTAATCGATCTGAACCGGAATCCGCTGGATTTAATCGATCTGAACCGGAATCCGCTGGATTTAATCGATCTGCACAAGAATCCGCTGGATTTAATCGGTCTGAACAAGAATCCGCTGTATTTAATCGTTCTGAACTTGAATTGGCTGGATTTAATCGGTCTGAACTGGAATTCGCTGGATTTAATTGAACTGAACTTGAATCCGCTGGATTTAATCGGTCTGACCCGGAATTGGCTGGATTTAATCGATCTGAAATTAAATGGGCTGGATTTAATCGATCTGAAATTGAATTGGTTGGATTTAATCGATCTGAACCGGAATCCGCTGGATTTAATCGGTCTGAATTGGAATTTGCTGGATTTAATCGGTCTGAATTGGAATTGGCTGGATTTAATCGATCTGAACCTGAATTGGCGGGATTTAATTTATCTGAACTTGAATCCGCTGGATTTAATCGATCTGAACTAAAATCCGCTGGATTTAATCGGTCTGAACTGGAATTGGCTGGATTTAATCAATCTGAACTGGAATTGGCTGGATTTAATCGATCTGAACCGGAATCCGCTGGATTTAATCGGTCTGAACTGGAATTGGCGGGATTTAATCGATCTGAACCGGAATCCGATGGATTTAATCGATCTGAACCGGAATCCGCTGGATTTAATCGGTCTGAACTGGAATCCGCTGGATTTAATCGGTCTGAACAAGAATCCGCTGGATTTAATCGTTCTGAACTTGATTTGGCTGGATTTAATCGGTCTGAACTGGAATTCGCTGGATTTAATTGAACTGAACTTGAATCCGCTGGATTTAATCGGTCTGACCCGGAATTGGCTGGATTTAATCGGTCTGAAATTAAATGGGCTGGATTTAATCGATCTGAAATTGAATTGGCTGGATTTAATCGATCTGAACCGGAATCCACTGGATTTAACCGGTCTGAATTGGAATTGGCTGGATTTAATCGGTCTGAATTGGAATTGGCTGGATTTAATCGATCTGAACCTAAATTGGCGGGATTTAATTTATCTGAACTTGAATCCGCTGGATTTAATCGATCTGAACTAAAATCCGCTGGATTTAATCGGTCTGAACTGGAATTGGCTGGATTTAATCAATCTGAACTGGAATTGGCTGGATTTAATCGATCTGAACCGGAATCCGCTGGATTTAATCGGTCTGAACTGGAATTGGCTGGATTTAATCGATCTGAACCGGAATCCGCTGGATTTAATCGATCTGAACCGGAATCCGCTGGATTTAATCGGTCTGAACAAGAATCCGCTGGATTTAATCGATCTGAACCGGAATCCGCTGGATTTAATCGGTCTGAACAAGAATCCGCTGGATTTAATCGGTCTGAACTGGAATTCGCTGGATTTAATCGGTCTGACCCGGAATTGGCTGGATTTAATCGGTCTGAACAAGAATCCGCTGGATTTAATCGATCTGAACCGGAATCCGCTGGATTTAATCGGTCTGAACAAGAATCCGCTGGATTTAATCGGTCTGAACTGGAATTCGCTGGATTTAATCGATCTAAACTTGAATCCGCTGGATTTAATCGATCTGAACCGGAATCCGCTGGATTTAATCGGTCTGAACTGGAATTGGCGGGATTTAATCGATCTGAACCGGAATCCGCTGGATTTAATCGATCTGAACCGGAATCCGCTGGATTTAATCGGTCTGAACTGGAATCCGCTGGATTTAATCGGTCTGAACAAGAATCCGCTGGATTTAATCGTTCTGAACTTGATTTGGCTGGATTTAATCGGTCTGAACTGGAATTCGCTGGATTTAATTGAACTGAACTTGAATCCGCTGGATTTAATCGGTCTGACCCGGAATTGGCTGGATTTAATCGGTCTGAAATTAAATGGGCTGGATTTAATCGATCTGAAATTGAATTGGCTGGATTTAATCGATCTGAACCGGAATCCACTGGATTTAACCGGTCTGAATTGGAATTGGCTGGATTTAATCGGTCTGAATTGGAATTGGCTGGATTTAATCGATCTGAACCTAAATTGGCGGGATTTAATTTATCTGAACTTGAATCCGCTGGATTTAATCGATCTGAACTAAAATCCGCTGGATTTAATCGGTCTGAACTGGAATTGGCTGGATTTAATCAATCTGAACTGGAATTGGCTGGATTTAATCGATCTGAACCGGAATCCGCTGGATTTAATCGGTCTGAACTGGAATTGGCTGGATTTAATCGATCTGAACCGGAATCCGCTGGATTTAATCGATCTGAACCGGAATCCGCTGGATTTAATCGGTCTGAACAAGAATCCGCTGGATTTAATCGATCTGAACCGGAATCCGCTGGATTTAATCGGTCTGAACAAGAATCCGCTGGATTTAATCGGTCTGAACTGGAATTCGCTGGATTTAATCGGTCTGACCCGGAATTGGCTGGATTTAATCGGTCTGAACAAGAATCCGCTGGATTTAATCGATCTGAACCGGAATCCGCTGGATTTAATCGGTCTGAACAAGAATCCGCTGGATTTAATCGGTCTGAACTGGAATTCGCTGGATTTAATCGATCTAAACTTGAATCCGCTGGATTTAATCGGTCTGACCCGGAATTGGCTGGATTTAATCGGTCTGAACAAGAATCCGCTGGATTTAATAGGTCTGAACTGGATCCAGTTGATTCAGTCGGGAAGGTTTGATGTGTTTAAATGCTCATCGTTAATCAACTTCGAGGGTCCTGGTGGAATCTGAAGAAACTGGCTCACAGCTGATGTGTTCTCTGTGGGACAGAAAGTCAGGCGTCCACCATCGTACGCCGTCTTTAAGGACTTCATCCTGATGTTTATCAGATGTTAATCCTCAGTGGAGAGCTGGGGAACCTTCTCCCTCATCCTGAAAGTTTTTCATGTGTCCCTGTCTACCACACCCGGTTCACATACAGGAGTCACTGTGCAGAACATGATATTGGATCCATTTGATTAAAATCAGGTGTGTTGGAGCAGGAAACCTTGCAGGACTGCGGGTCTCTAGGACCAGGGTCCCCACCAGGAACTTCCAGAGGTTTTCGTCCTTCAGGTTCATGTTGATGTGACTGAATGGGGTCCAGAAGGTTTCTGAGAGTCTGGTTTTTGGTGGACCATGAAGTCCAGCTCAGATCCAGCTCAGATCTAACCTGTACAGTCTGGAAGCTGCAGCTGCAAATCAGGAGTTAAGTTTTATTTTCCACATCGCTGAGGGAGACGAGTTTCCTCCATGCGGCAGCTGGAAAGCTGGATGAGAGGAGCAGAGAGGTTTAAAAAGAGGAAGAGGAGGAGGATGGAAAGAGAGAGAGGAGGGCGATCCAGACTGCAGACAACAGCAGAGCCGCTCTCTTCCTCGCAGCAGCCGCTGAAGCTCGTCTCATCGGGGGAAATCAGAGCGTCACCTTCGTCTGGGATCCCAAGAAATTCCTGCTTCCTGCCGCCACTCGGCGCTACGCGGGGATTTATGTCACGGCGTGAAGACCTGAGGATGGACGATGCTGCCGCCGGGTTAGTGCTGCGCCGCCGGGTTAGTGCTGCAGAGACGGGTTAGTGCTGCAGCCGCCGGGTTAGTGCTGCAGAGACGGGTTAGTGCTGCAGCCGCCGGGTTAGTGCTGCAGAGACGGGTTAGTGCTGCAGAGACGGGTTAGTGCTGCAGCCGCCGGGTTAGTGCTGCAGAGACGGGTTAGTGCTGCAGCCGCCGGGTTAGTGCTGCAGAGACGGGTTAGTGCTGCAGCCGCCGGGTTAGTGCTGCAGAGACGGGTTAGTGCTGCAGAGACGGGTTAGTGCTGCAGAGACGGGTTAGTGCTGCAGAGACGGGTTAGTGCTGCAGCCGCCGGGTTAGTGCTGCAGAGACGGGTTAGTGCTGCAGCCGCCGGGTTAGTGCTGCAGCCGCCGGGTTAGTGCTGCAGAGACGGGTTAGTGCTGCAGAGACGGGTTAGTGCTGCAGCCGCCGGGTTAGTGCTGCAGAGACGGGTTAGTGCTGCAGAGACGGGTTAGTGCTGCAGCCGCCGGGTTAGTGCTGCAGAGACGGGTTAGTGCTGCAGAGACGGGTTAGTGCTGCAGCCGCCGGGTTAGTGCTGCAGAGACGGGTTAGTGCTGCAGCCGCCGGGTTAGTGCTGCAGCCGCCGGGTTAGTGCTGCAGCCGCCGGGTTAGTGCTGCAGAGACGGGTTAGTGCTGCAGCCGCCGGGTTAGTGCTGCAGAGACGGGTTAGTGCTGCAGAGACGGTGCAGTGTGAGGTCACCTTTAATGTGCAGGACAGTGAATGCAGCATCAGGAAGCAGCAGCCACGATGCATTCAGGTGTCAGGATGGAGTCAGGATAAGGGAGACACTATCCCTCCATTCCTCCATCCTTCTATCCCTCCATCCTTCTATCTCTCTATCCCTCCATTCCTCCATCTGTCCATGTTTCTATCCATCCATTCCTCCATCCTTCTATTCCTCCATCTATCCATCCTTCTATCTCTCCATTCCTCCATCTGTCCTTCCTTCTATTGCTCCATTCTTCCATGTGTCCATCCTTCTATCCCTCCATTCTTCCATGTGTCCATCCTTCTATCCCTCCATTCTTCCATGTGTCCATCCTTCTATCCCTCCATTCTTCCATCCTTCTATTCCTCCATCTATCCATCCTTCTATCCCTCCATTCTTCCATCTGTCCTTCCTTCTATCCCTCCATTCTTCGTTCTGTCCATCCTTCTATTGCTCCATTCTTCCATCTATCCATCCTTCTATCGCTCCATTCTTCCATCTGTCCTTCCTTCTATCCCTCCATTCTTCCATTTGTCCATCCTTCTATCCCTCCATTCTTCCATCTGTCCTTCCTTCTATCCCTCCATTCTTCCATCTGTCCTTCCTTCTATCCCTCCATTCTTCCATCTGTCCTTCCCTCTATCCCTCCATTCTTCCATCTGTCCATCCTTCTATCCCTCCGTTCTTCCATCTGTCTTTCTATCGTTCCATTCCTCCGTCTGTCCTTCCTTCTGTCCCTCCATTCTTCCATCTGTCCATCCTTCTATCCCTCCATTCTTCCATCTGTCCATCCTTCTGTCGCTCCATTCTTCCATCTGTCCTTCCTTCTATCCCTCCATTCTTCCATCTGTCCATCCTTCTATCCGTCCGTTCTTCCATCTGTCTTTCTATCGTTCCATTCCTCCGTCTGTCCTTCCTTCTATCGCTCCACTCATCCATCTGTCCATCCTTCTATCACTCCATTCCTCCACCTCTCCATGTTTCTATCCCTCCATTCCTCCATCTGTCCATGTTTCTATCCATCTATTCCTCCATCCTTCTATTCCTCCATCTGTCCTTCCTTCTATCCCTCCATTCCTCCATCTGTCCATGTTTCTATCCATCTATTCCTCCATCCTTCTATTCCTCCATCTGTCCTTCCTTCTATCCCTCCATTCCTCCATCTGTCCATGTTTCTATCCATCCATTCCTCCATCCTTCTATTCCTCCATCTGTCCTTCCTTCTATCCCTCCATTCTTCATTCTGTCCATCCTTCTATCCCTCCATTCTTCCATCTGTCCATCCTTCTATCGCTCCATTCCTCCATCTGTCCATCATTCTATTCCTCCATCTATCCATCCTTCTATCGCTCCATTCCTCCATCTGTCCATGTTTCTATCACTCCATTCCTCCATCTGTCCATGTTTCTATCTCTCCAGTCCTCCATCTGTCCATCCTTCTATCGCTCCATTTTTCCATCTGTCCTTCCTTCTATCCCTCCATTCTTCCATTTGTCCATCCTTCTATCCCTCCATTCTTCCATCTGTCCTTCCTTCTATCCCTCCATTCTTCCATCTGTCCTTCCTTCTATCCCTCCATTCTTCCATCTGTCCATCCTTCTATCCCTCCATTCTTCCATCTGTCCATCCTTCTATCCCTCCATTCTTCCATCTGTCCATCCTTCTATCCCTCCGTTCTTCCATCTGTCTTTCTATCGTTCCATTCCTCCGTCTGTCCTTCCTTCTGTCCCTCCATTCTTCCATCTGTCCATCCTTCTATCCCTCCATTCTTCCATCTGTCCATCCTTCTGTCGCTCCATTCTTCCATCTGTCCATCCTTCTATCCCTCCATTCTTCCATCTGTCCATCCTTCTATCGCTCCATTCCTCCATCTGTCCATCATTCTATTCCTCCATCTATCCATCCTTCTATCGCTCCATTCCTCCATCTGTCCATGTTTCTATCCCTCCATTCTTCCATCTGTCCTTCCTTCTATCCCTCCATTCTTCCATCTGTCCTTCCTTCTATCCCTCCATTCTTCCATCTGTCCTTCCTTCTATCCCTCCATTCTTCCATCTGTCCATGTTTCTATCCCTCCATTCCTCCATCTGTCCATGTTTCTATCCCTCCATTCCTCCATCTGTCCATGTTTCTATCCCTCCATTCTTCCATCTGTCCATCCTTCTATCGCTCCATTCCTCCATCTGTCCTTCCTTCTATCCCTCCATTCTTCCATCTGTCCTTCCTTCTATCCCTCCATTCTTCCATCTGTCCTTCCTTCTATCCCTCCATTCTTCCATCTGTCCTTCCTTCTATCCCTCCATTCTTCCATCTGTCCATCCTTCTATCGCTCCATTCATCCATCTGTCCATCCTTCTATCCCTCCATTCCTCCATCTGTCCATCCTTCTTTCCCTCCATTCTTCCATCTGTCCATCCTTCTATCGCTCCATTCCTCCATCTGTCCTTCCTTCTATCCCTCCATTCTTCCATCTGTCCTTCCTTCTATCCCTCCATTCTTCCATCTGTCCATCCTTCTATCGCTCCATTCCTCCATCTGTCCTTCCTTCTATCCCTCCATTCTTCCATCTGTCCTTCCTTCTATCCCTCCATTCTTCCATCTGTCCTTCCCTCTATCCCTCCTTTCTTCCATCTGTCCTTCCTTCTATCCCTCCATTCTTCCATCTGTCCATCCTTCTATCCCTCCATTCTTCCACCTCTCCATGTTTCTATTCCTCCATTCTTCCATCTGTCCTTCCTTCCATCGCTCCATTCTTCCATCTGTCCATCCTTCTATCCCTCTATTCTTCCGTCTGTCCATCCTTCTGTCTCCATTCTTCCATCTGTCCATCCTTCTATCGCTCCATTCCTCCATCTGTCCTTCCTTCCATCGCTCCATTCTTCCATCTGTCCATCCTTCTATCCCTCTATTCTTCCATCTGTCCATCCTTCTATCCCTCCATTCTTCCACCTCTCCATGTTTCTATTCCTCCATTCTTCCATCTGTCCTTCCTTCCATCGCTCCATTCTTCCATCTGTCCATCCTTCTGTCTCCATTCTTCCGTCTGTCCATCCTTCTATCCCTCCATTCCTCCATCTTTCCATCCTTCTATCCCTCCATTCCTCCATCTGTCCATGTTTCTATCCATCCTTCTATTCCTCCATCTATCCATCCTTCTATCACTCCATTCCTCCATCTGTCCATCCTTCTATCGCTCCATTCTTCCATCTGTCCTTCCTTCTATCACTCCATTCTTCCATCTGCCCATCCTTCTATCGCTCCATTCTTCCATCTGTCCATCCTTCTATCGCTCCATTCTTCCATCTGTCCTTCCTTCTATCCACCCATTCCTCCATCCTTCTATTCCTCCATCTATCCATCCTACTATCCCTCCATTCTTCCATCTGTCCATCCTTGTATTCCTCCATTCTTCCATCTGTCCATCCTGCTATCGCTCCATTCTTCCATCTGTCCTTCCTTTTATCGCTCCATTCTTCCATCTGTCCATCCTTCTATCCCTCCATCCCTCCATCTGTCCATGTTTCTATCCCTCCATTCCTCCATCTGTCCATCCTTCTATCGCTCCAGTCCCCATCTGTCCATCCTTCTATTCCTCCATTCTTCCATCTGTCCATCCTTCTATTCCTCCATTCTTCCATCTGTCCTTCCTTCTATCCTTCCATTTTTCCGTCTGTCCATCCTTCTGTCTCTCCATTTTTCCATCTGTCCATCCTTCTATCCCTCTGTTCTTCCATCTGTCCTTCCTTCTATCCCTCCATTCCTCCATCTGTCCATGTTTCTATCCATCCATTCCTACATCCTTCTATTCCTCCATTTGTCCATCCTTCTATTGCTCCATTCTTCCATCTGTCCTTCCTTCTATCTCTTGATTATTCCATCCATCCATCCTTCTATCGCTCCATTCCTCCATCTGTCCATCCTTCTATTGCTCCATTCCTCCATCTGTCCATCCTTCTATTGCTCCATTCCTCCATCTGTCCATCCTTCTATCTCTCCATTCCTCCATCTGTCCATCCTTCTATCGCTCCATTCCTCCATCTGTCCTTCCTTCTATTGCTCCATTCCTCCATCTGTCCATCCTTCTATTGCTCCATTCCTCCATCTGTCCATCCTTCTATTGCTCCATTCCTCCATCTGTCCATCCTTCTATTGCTCCATTCCTCCATCTGTCCATCCTTCTATCGCTCCATTCCTCCATCTGTCCATCCTTCTATCGCTCCATTCCTCCATCTGTCCATCCTTCTATCGCTCCATTCTTCCATCTGTCCTTCCTTCTATCCCTCCATTCCTCCATCTGTCCTTCCTTATATCTCTCGATTCTTCAATATGTCCTTCCTTCTATCCCTCCTTTCTACCATCTGTCCTTCCTTATATCTCGATTCTTCCATATGTCCTTCCTTCTATCCCTCCATTCTTCCATCTGTCCTTCCTTCTATCCCTCCATTCCTCCATCTGTCCTTCCTTCTATCCCTCCATTCTTCCATCTGTCCTTCCTTCTATCCCTCCATTCTTCCATCTGTCTTTCCTTCTATCCCTCCATTCTTCCATCTGTCCATCCTTCTATCCCTCCATTCTTCCATCTTTCCATCCTTCTGTCGCTCCATTCCTCCTTCTGTCCATCCTTCTATTGCTCCATTCCTCCATCTGTCCATCCTTCTATCGCTCCATTCCTCCATCTGTCCATCCTTCTATCGCTCCATTCTTCCATCTGTCCTTCCTTCTATCCCTCCATTCCTCCATCTGTCCATGTTTCTATCCATCCATTCCTACATCCTTCTATTCCTCCATCTATCCATCCTTCTATCCCTCCTTTCTTCCATCTGTCCATCCTTCTATCGCTCCATTCCTCCATCTGTCCATCCTTCTATCGCTCCATTCCTCCATCTATCCATCCTTCTATCTCTCCATTCCTCCATCTGTCCATCCTTCTGTCGCTCCTTTCTTCCATCTGTCCTTCCTTCTATCCCTCCTTTCTACCATCTGTCCTTCCTTATATCTCGATTCTTCCATATGTCCTTCCTTCTATCCCTCCATTCTTCCATCTGTCCTTCCTTCTATCCCTCCATTCCTCCATCTGTCCTTCCTTCTATCCCTCCATTCCTCCATCTGTCCTTCCTTCTATCCCTCCTTTCTTCCATCTGTCCTTCCTTCTATCCCTCCATTCTTCCATCTGTCCTTCCTTCTATCCCTCCATTCCTCCATCTGTCCTTCCTTCTATCCCTCCTTTCTTCCATCTGTCCTTCCTTCTATCCCTCCATTCTTCCATCTGCCCATCCTTCTATCCCTCCATTCTTCCATCTGTCCTTCCTTCTATCCCTCCATTCCTCCATCTGTCCTTCCTTCTATCCCTCCTTTCTTCCATCTGTCCTTCCTTCTATCCCTCCATTCTTCCATCTGCCCATCCTTCTATCCCTCCATTCTTCCATCTGTCCATCCTTCTATCCCTCCATTCTTCCATCTGTCCTTCCTTCTATCCCTCCATTCTTCCATCTGCCCTTCCTTCTTTCCCTCCATTCTTCCATCTGCCCATCCTTCTATCCCTCCATTCTTCCATCTGTCCATCCTTCTATCCCTCCATTCTTCCATCTGTCCTTCCTTCTATCCCTCCATTCTTCCATCTGCCCTTCCTTCTTTCCCTCCATTCTTCCATCTGTCCATCCTTCTATCCCTCCATTCTTCCATCTGTCCTTCCTTCTATCCCTCCATTCTTCCATCTGCCCTTCCTTCTTTCCCTCCATTCTTCCATCTGTTCATCCTTCTATCCCTCCATTCTTCCATCTGTCCTTCCTTCTTTCCCTCCATTCTTCCATCTGTCCTTCCTTCTATCCCTCCATTCTTCCATCTGTCCATCCTTCTATCCCTCCATTCTTCCATCTTTCCATCCTTCTGTCGCTCCATTCCTCCATCTGTCCATCCTTCTATTGCTCCATTCCTCCATCTGTCCATCCTTCTATCGCTCCATTCCTCCATCTGTCCATCCTTCTATCGCTCCATTCTTCCATCTGTCCTTCCTTCTATCCCTCCATTCCTCCATCTGTCCATGTTTCTATCCATCCATTCCTACATCCTTCTATTCCTCCATCTATCCATCCTTCTATCCCTCCTTTCTTCCATCTGTCCATCCTTCTATCGCTCCATTCCTCCATCTGTCCATCCTTCTATTGCTACATTCCTCCATCTGTCCATCCTTCTATCGCTCCATTCCTCCATCTATCCATCCTTCTATCTCTCCATTCCTCCATCTGTCCATCCTTCTATCGCTCCATTCTTCCATCTGCCCTTCCTTCTATCTCTCGATTCTTCCATCTGTCCTTCCTTCTATCCCTCCTTTCTTCCATCTGTCCTTCCCTCTATCCCTCCTTTCTTCCATCTGTCCTTCCTTCTATCCCTCCATTCTTCCATCTGTCCATCCTTCTATCCCTCCATTCTTCCATCTGTCCATCCCTCTATCCCTTCTTTCTTCCATCTGTCCTTCCTTCTATCCCTCCATTCTTCCACCTGTCCATCCTTCTTTCCCTCCATTCTTCCATCTGTCCTTCCTTCTATCCCTCCATTCTTCCATCTGTCCATCCTTCTATCCCTCCATTCTTCCATCTGTCCATCCTTCTATCCCTCCATTCTTCCATCTGTCCATCCTTCTATCCCTCCATTCTTCCATCTGTCCTTCCTTCTATCCCTCCTTTCTTCCATACGTCCTTCCCTCTATCCCTCCTTTCTTCCATCTGTCCTTCCCTCTATCCCTCCTTTCTTCCATCTGTCCATCCTTCTATCCCCCCATTCTTCCATCTGTCCTTCCTTCTATCCCTCCTTTCTTCCATCTGTCCTTCCCTCTATCCCTCCTTTCTTCCATCTGTCCATCCTTCTATCCCTCCATTCTTCCATGTGTCCATCCTTCTATCCCTCCATTCTTCCATCTGTCCATCCTTCTATCCCTCCATTCTTCCATCTGTCCTTCCTTATATCCCTCCATTCTTCCATCTGCCCATCCTTCTATCCCTCCATTCTTCCATCTGTCCTTCCTTCTATCCTCCATTCTTCCATCTGTCCTTCCCTCTATCCCTCCTTTCTTCCATCTGTCCTTCCTTATATCCCTCCATTCTTCCATCTGCCCATCCTTCTATCCCTCCATTCTTCCAAATTCCCATCCTTCTATCCCTCCATTCTTCCATCTGCCCATCCTTCTATCCCTCCATTCTTCCATCTGTCCTTCCCTCTATCCCTCCTTTCTTCCATCTGTCCTTCCTTCTATCCCTCCATTCTTCCATCTTTACTTCCCTCTATCCCTCCTTTCTTCCATCTGTCCATCCTTCTATCCCTCCATTCTTCCATCTGTCCTTCCTTCTATCCCTCCATTCTTCCATCTTTCCTTCCCTCTATCCCTCCTTTCTTCCATCTGTCCTTCCTTATATCCCTCCATTCTTCCATCTGCCCATCCTTTTATCACTGCATTCTTCCATCTGTCCTTACTTCTATCCCTCCATTCTTCCATCTGTCCATCCTTCTATCCCTCCATTCTTCCATCTGTCCATCCTTCTATCCCTCCAATCTTCCATCTGTCCATCCTTCTATCCCTCCATTCTTCCATCTGTCCTTCCTTTTATCCCTCCATTCTTCCATCTGTCCTTCCTTCTATCCCTCCATTCTTCCATCTGTCCATCCTTCTGTCGCTCCATTCTTCCATCTGTCAATCCTTCTATCCCTCCATTCTTCCATCTTTCCTTCCTTTTATCCCTCCATTCTTCCATCTTTCCTTCCTTCTATCCCTCTTTTCTTCCATCTCTCCTTCCCTCTATCCCTCCATTCTTCCATCTGTCCTTCCTTCTATCCCTCCATTCTTCCATCTGTCCTTCCTTTTATCCCTCCATTCTTCCATCTGTCCATACTTCTATCCCTCCATTCTTCCATCTTTCCTTCCTTCTATCCCTCTTTTCTTCCATCTCTCCTTCCCTCTATCCCTCCTTTCTTCCATCTGTCCATCCTTCTATCCCTCCATTCTTCCATCTGTCCTTCCCTCTATCCCTTCTTTCTTCCATCTGTCCTTCCCTCTATCCCTCCATTCTTCCACCTGTCCATCCTTCTTTCCCTCCTTTCTTCCATCTGTCCTTCCTTCTATCCCTCCATTCTTCCATCTGTCCATCCTTCTATCCCTCCATTCTTCCATCTGTCCTTCCTTCTATCCCTCCATTCTTCCATCTGTCCATCCTTCTTTCCCTCCTTTCTTCCATCTGTCCTTCCTTCTATCCCTCCATTCTTCCATCTGTCCATCCTTCTATCCCTCCATTCTTCCATCTGTCCTTCCCTCTATCCCTTCTTTCTTCCATCTGTCCTTCCCTCTATCCCTCCATTCTTCCACCTGTCCATCCTTCTTTCCCTCCTTTCTTCCATCTGTCCTTCCTTCTATCCCTCCATTCTTCCATCTGTCCTTCCTTCTATCCCTCCATTCTTCCATCTGTCCATCCTTCTATCCCTCCATTCTTCCATCTGTCCTTCCCTCTATCCCTTCTTTCTTCCATCTGTCCTTCCCTCTATCCCTCCATTCTTCCACCTGTCCATCCTTCTTTCCCTCCTTTCTTCCATCTGTCCTTCCTTCTATCCCTCCATTCTTCCATCTGTCCTTCCTTTTATCCCTCCATTCTTCCATCTGTCCTTCCCTCTATCCCTTCTGTCTTCCATCTGTCCTTCCTTCTATCCCTCCATTCTTCCATCTGTCCATCCTTCTATCCCTTCTTTCTTCCATCTGTCCTTCCCTCTATCCCTCCATTCTTCCACCTGTCCATCCTTCTTTCCCTCCTTTCTTCCATCTGTCCTTCCTTTTATCCCTCCATTCTTCCATCTGTCCTTCCCTCTATCCCTCCATTCTTCCATCTGTCCTTCCTTCTATCCCTCCATTCTTCCATCTGTCCATCCTTCTTTCCCTCCTTTCTTCCATCTGTCCTTCCTTCTATCCCTCCATTCTTCCACCTGTCCATCCTTCTTTCCCTCCTTTCTTCCATCTGTCCTTCCTTCTATCCCTCCATTCTTCCATCTGTCCATCCTTCTATCCCTCCATTCTTCCATCTGTCCTTCCCTCTATCCCTTCTTTCTTCCATCTGTCCTTCCCTCTATCCTTCCATTCTTCCACCTGTCCATCCTTCTTTCCCTCCTTTCTTCCATCTGTCCTTCCTTCTTTCCCTCCATTCTTCCATCTGTCCTTCCCTCTATCCCTCCATTCTTCCACCTGTCCATCCTTCTATCCCTCCATTCTTCCATCTGTCCTTACTTCTATCCCTCCATTCTTCCATCTGTCCATCCTTCTATCCCTCCATTCTTCCATCTGTCCTTCCCTCTATCCCTCCTTTCTTCCATCTGTCCATCCTTCTATCCCTCCATTCTTCCACCTGTCCATCCTTCTTTCCCTCCATTCTTCCATCTGTCCTTCCTTCTATCCCTCCATTCTTCCATCTGTCCATCCCTCTATCCCTCCATTCTTCCATCTGTCCATCCTTCTATCCCTCCATTCTTCCACCTGTCCATCCTTCTTTCCCTCCATTCTTCCATCTGTCCATCCCTCTATCCCTCCATTCTTCCATCTGTCCATCCTTCTATCCCTCCATTCTTCCATCTGTCAATCCTTCTATCCCTCCTTTCTTCCACCTGTCCATCCTTCTATCCCTCCATTCTTCCATCTGTCCTTCCTTCTATCCCTCCATTCTTCCATCTGTCCATCCTTCTATCCCTCCATTCTTCCATCTGTCCTTCCCTCTATCCCTCCTTTCTTCCATCTGTCCATCCTTCTATCCCTCCATTCTTCCACCTGTCCATCCTTCTTTCCCTCCTTTCTTCCATCTGTCCTTCCTTCTATCCCTCCATTCTTCCATCTGTCCATCCTTCTATCCCTCCATTCTTCCATCTGTCCTTCCTTCTATCCCTCCATTCTTCCATCTGTCCTTCCTTCTATCCCTCCATTCTTCCATCTGTCCTTCCCTCTATCCCTCCTTTCTTCCATCTGTCCATCCTTCTATCCCTCCATTCTTCCATCTGTCCTTCCTTCTATCCCTCCATTCTTCCATCTGTCCATCCCTCTATCCCTTCTTTCTTCCATCTGTTCATCCTTGTATCCCTCCTTTCTTCCATCTTTCCTTCCTTCTATCCCTCCTTTCTTCCATCTGTCCTTCCCTCTATCCCTCCTTTCTTCCATCTGTCCTTCCCTCTATCCCTCCTTTCTTCCATCTTTCCTTCCTTCTATCCCTCTTTTCTTCCATCTGTCCTTCCCTCTATCCCTTCTTTCTTCCATCTGTTCATCCTTCTATCCCTCCATTCTTCCATCTGTCATTCCTTCTATCCCTCCATTCTTCCATCTTTCCTTCCTTCTATCCCTCCTTTCTTCCATCTTTCCTTCCTTCTATCCCTCCTTTCTTCCATCTGTCCTTCCTTCTATCCCTCCATTCTTCCACCTGTCCATCCTTCTTTCCCTCCTTTCTTCCATCTGTTCATCCTTCTATCCCTCCATTCTTCCATCTGTCCATCCTTCTTTCCCTCCTTTCTTCCATCTGTCCTTCCTTCTATCCCTCCATTCTTCCATCTGTCCTTCCTTCTATCCCTCCATTCTTCCACCTGTCCATCCCTCTATCCCTCCTTTCTTCCATCTGTTCATCCTTCTATCCCTCCATTCTTCCATCTGTCCATCCTTCTTTCCCTCCTTTCTTCCATCTGTCCTTCCTTCTATCCCTCCATTCTTCCATCTGTCCTTCCTTCTATCCCTCCATTCTTCCACCTGTCCATCCTTCTTTCCCTCCTTTCTTCCATCTGTCCTTCCTTCCATCCCTCCATTCTTCCATCTGTCCATCCTTCTTTCCCTCCTTTCTTCCATCTGTCCTTCCTTCTATCCCTCCATTCTTCCATCTGTCCATCCTTCTTTCCCTCCATTCTTCCATCTATCATTCCTTCTATCCCTCCATTCTTCCATCTGTCCTTCCTTCCATCCCTCCATTCTTCCATCTGTCCATCCTTCTTTCCCTCCATTCTTCCATCTGTCCTTCCTTCCATCCCTCCATTCTTCCATCTGTCCATCCTTCTTTCCCTCCTTTCTTCCATCTGTCCTTCCTTCTATCCCTCCATTCTTCCATCTGTCCATCCTTCTGTCCCTCCATTCTTCCATCTGTCCTTCCTTCCATCCCTCCATTCTTCCATCTGTCCATCCTTCTTTCCCTCCTTTCTTCCATCTGTCCTTCCTTCCATCCCTCCATTCTTCCATCTGTCCATCCTTCTTTCCCTCCATTCTTCCATCTGTCCATCCTTCTGTCCCTCCATTCTTCCATCTGTCCATCCTTCTGTCCCTCCATTCTTCCATCTGTCCATCCTTCTTTCCCTCCATTCTTCCATATTTCCATCCCTCTATCCCTCCTTTCTTCCATCTGTCCATCCCTCTATCCCTCCTTTCTTCCATCTGTCCATCCTTCTATCCCTCCATTCTTCCATCAGTCCATCCTTCTATCCCTCCGTTCTTCCATCTGTCCATCCCTCTATCCCTCCTTTCTTCCATCTGTCCTTCCCTCTATCCCTCCATTCTTCCATCTTTCCTTCCCTCTATCCCTCCTTTCTTCCATCTGTCCTTCCCTCTATCCCTCCTTTCTTCCATCTGTCCTTCCCTCTATCCCTCCATTCTTCCATCTTTCCTTCCCTCTATCCCTCCTTTCTTCCATCTGTCCTTCCCTCTATCCCTCCTTTCTTCCATCTGTCCTTCCCTCTTTCCCTCCATTCTTCCATCTTTCCTTCCCTCTATCCCTCCTTTCTTCCATCTGTCCTTCCCTCTATCCCTCCATTCTTCCATCTTTCCTTCCCTCTATCCCTCCTTTCTTCCATCTGTCCTTCCCTCTATCCCTCCATTCTTCCATCTGTCCTTCCCTCTATCCCTCCTTTCTTCCATCTGTCCTTCCCTCTATCCCTCCTTTCTTCCATCTTTCCTTCCCTCTATCCCTCCTTTCTTCCATCTGTCCTTCCCTCTATCCCTCCTTTCTTCCATCTGTCCATCCCTCTATCCCTCCTTTCTTCCATCTGTCCTTCCTTCTATCCCTCCATTCTTCCATCTGTCATTCCTTCTATCCCTCCTTTCTTCCATCTTTCCTTCCCTCTATCCCTCCTTTCTTCCATCTGTCCTTCCTTTTATCCCTACTTTCTTCCATCTGTTCATCCTTCTATCCCTCCATTCTTCCGTCTTTCCTTCCCTCTATCCCGCCATTCTTCCATCTGTTCATCCTTCTATCACTCCATTCTTCCATCTGTCCTTCCTTCTATCCCTCCGTTCTTCCATCTGTCCATCCCTCTATCCCTCCTTTCTTCCATCTGTTCATCCTTCTATCCCTCCATTCTTCCATCTGCCCTTCCTTCTATCCCTCCATTCTTCCATCTGTCCTTCCTTCTATCCCTCCATTCTTCCATCTGTCCTTCCTTCTATCGCTCCATTCTTCCATCTGTCCTTCCCTCTATCCCTCCATTCTTCCATCTGTCCTTCCTTCTATCCCTCCATTCTTCCATCTGCCCATCCTTCTATCCCTCCATTCTTCCATCTGTCCTTCCCTCTATCCCTCCTTTCTTCCATCTGCCCATCCTTCTATCCCTCCATTCTTCCATCTGTCCTTCCCTCTATCCCTCCTTTCTTCCATCTGCCCATCCTTCTATCCCTCCATTCCTCCATCTGTCCATGTTTCTATCCATCCATTCCTCCATCCTTCTATTCCTCCATCAATCCATCCTTCTATCACTCCATTCTTCCATCTGTCCATCCTTCTATCCCTCCATTCTTCCATCTGCCCATCCTTCTATCCCTCCATTCTTCCATCTGTCCTTCCCTCTATCCCTCCTTTCTTCCATCTGTCCTTCCTTCTATCCCTCCATTCTTCCATCTGCCCATCCTTCTATCCCTCCATTCTTCCATCTGTCCTTCCTTCTATCCCTCCATTCTTCCATCTGTCCTTCCTTCTATCCCTCCATTCTTCCATCTGTCCTTCCTTTTATCCCTCCATTCTTCCATCTGTCCTTACTTCTATCCCTCCATTCTTCCATCTGTCCATCCTTCTATCCCTCCATTCTTCCATCTGCCCATCCTTCTATCCCTCCATTCTTCCATCTGTCCTTCCCTCTATCCCTCCTTTCTTCCATCTGTCCTTCCTTCTATCCCTCCATTCTTCCATCTGCCCATCCTTCTATCCCTCCATTCTTCCATCTGTCCTTACTTCTATCCCTCCATTCTTCCATCTGTCCATCCTTCTATCCCTCCATTCTTCCATCTGTCCATCCTTCTATCCCTCCAATCTTCCATCTGTCCATCCTTCTATCCCTCCATTCTTCCATCTGTCCTTCCTTCTATCCCTCCATTCTTCCATCTGTCAATCCTTCTATCCCTCCATTCCTCTATCTATCCATCCTTCTATCCCTCCATTCTTCCATATGTCCTTCCTTCTATCCCTCCATTCTTCCATCTGTCCATCTTTCTATCCGTCCATTCTTCCATCTCTCCATCCTTCTGTCGCTCCATTTTTCCATCTGTCCATCCTTCTATCCCTCCATTCTTCCATCTGTCCATCCTTCTATCGCTCCATTCCTCCATCAGTCCATGTTTCTATCCCTCCATTCCTCCATCTGTCCATGTTTCTATCCATCCATTCCTCCATCCTTCTATTCCTCCATCAATCCATCCTTCTATCGCTCCATTCCTCCATCTGTCCATCCTTCTATCTCTCCATTCTTCCATCTCTCCATCCTTCTGTCGCTCCATTTTTCCATCTGTCCTTCCTTCTATCACTCCATTTGTCTATCTCTCCATTATTCATCCCTCCATCAGAACATGGAGGAGTGGAGGGGGTTTGTAGTTGGTGTTGGAATTGAACCGCCGGTCTTCAGGCGGACGTTATGCAGCAGTTTGTCTCTGGAAGCAGGGCGGCTTTTGGGGAGTGTCCAGAAAATGTCCAACAGGCCCTGAACGCATCATGAGTCTCAGCTGCCCTGGGCCAGATAGTCCGTGTGCGTGTGCGTGTGCGTGACTTGACCTCCTTCTGAGGACAATCAGTCTGTTTGGTAAGTTCTGGTTGCAACTGATCGCCACGTTACGGAGACGTCATGTGACATGGGGACAGGAACTGCCTTCAAAGTCATCCTTGGGTCTAGAGTCTGGACTGAGATCTGGGTCTAGAGTCTGGACTGAGATCTGGGTCTAGAGTCTGGACTGAGATCTGGGTCTAGAGTCTTGACTGGGATCTGGGTCTAGAGTCTGGACTGAGATCTGGGTCTAGAGTCTGGACTGGGATCTGGGTCTAGAGTCTGGACTGAGATCTGGGTCTAGAGTCTTGACTGGGATCTGGGTCTAGAGTCTTGACTGGGATCTGGGTCTAGAGTCTGAACTGAGATCTGGGTCTAGAGTCTGGACTGAGATCTGGGTCTAGAGTCTGGACTGGGATCTGGGTCTAGAGTCTGGACTGAGATCTGGGTCTAGAGTCTGGACTGGGATCTGGGTCTAGAGTCTTGACTGGGATCTGGGTCTAGAGTCTGGACTGAGATCTGGGTCTAGAGTCTGGACTGAGATCTGGGTCTAGAGTCTGGATCGGGATCTGGGTCTAGAGTCTGGATTGGGATCTGGGTCTAGAGTCTGGACTGGGATCTGGGTCTAGAGTCTGGACTGAGATCTGGGTCTAGAGTCTGGATCGGGATCTGGGTCTAGAGTCTGGATTGGGATCTGGGTCTAGAGTCTGGACTGGGATCTGGGTCTAGAGTCTGGACTGAGATCTGGGTCTAGAGTCTGGACTGAGATCTGGGTCTAGAGTCTGGACTGGGATCTGGGTCTAGAGTCTGGACTGAGATCTGGGTCTAGAGTCTGGACTGGGATCTGGGTCTAGAGTCTGGACTGAGATCTGGGTCTAGAGTCTGGACTGGGATCTGGGTCTAGAGTCTGGATTGGGATCTGGGTCTAGAGTCTGGACTGGGATCTGGGTCTAGAGTCTGGACTGGGATCTGGGTCTAGAGTCTGGACTGGGATCTGGGTCTAGAGTCTGGATCGGGATCTGGGTCTAGAGTCTGGATTGGGATCTGGGTCTAGAGTCTGGACTGGGATCTGGGTCTAGAGTCTGGACTGGGATCTGGGTCTAGAGTCTGGACTGGGATCTGGGTCTAGAGTCTGGATTGGGATCTGGGTCTAGAGTCTGGACTGAGATCTGGGTCTAGAGTCTGGATCGGGATCTGGGTCTAGAGTCTGGATTGGGATCTGGGTCTAGAGTCTGGACTGGGATCTGGGTCTAGAGTCTGGACTGGGATCTGGGTCTAGAGTCTGGATCGGGATCTGGGTCTAGAGTCTGGATTGGGATCTGGGTCTAGAGTCTGGACTGAGATCTGGGTCTAGAGTCTGGACTGGGATCTGGGTCTAGAGTCTGGACTGAGATCTGGGTCTAGAGTCTGGATCGGGATCTGGGTCTAGAGTCTGGATTGGGATCTGGGTCTAGAGTCTGGATTGGGATCTGGGTCTAGAGTCTGGACCGGGATCTGGGTCTAGAGTCTGGACTGGGATCTGGGTCTAGAGTCTGGACTGGGATCTGGGTCTAGAGTCTGGACTGGGATTTGGGTCTAGAGTCTGGACTGGGATTTGGGTCTAGAGTCTGGACTGGGATCTGGGTCTAGAGTCTGGATTGGGATCTGGGTCTAGAGTCTGGATCGGGATCTGGGTCTAGAGTCTGGACTGGGATCTGGGTCTAGAGTCTGGACTGGGATCTGGGTCTAGAGTCTGGACTGAGATCTGGGTCTAGAGTCTGGATCGGGATCTGGGTCTAGAGTCTGGATCGGGATCTGGGTCTAGAGTCTGGACTGAGATCTGGGTCTAGAGTCTGGACCGGGATCTGGGTCTAGAGTCTGGATCGGGATCTGGGTCTAGAGTCTGGATCGGGATCTGGGTCTAGAGTCTGGATCGGGATCTGGGTCTAGAGTCTGGATCGGGATCTGGGTCTAGAGTCTGGACTGGGATCTGGGTCTAGAGTCTGGACTGGGATTTGGGTCTAGAGTCTGGACTGGGATTTGGGTCTAGAGTCTGGACCGGGATCTGGGTCTAGAGTCTGGACCGGGATCTGGGTCTAGAGTCTGGACCGGGATCTGGGTCTAGAGT